>NC_085845.1:148870388-149196752 GCF_035594765.1 Anolis carolinensis
TCGTTTTATATTATTTATCAATTTTAGTCTTGCCAGAAATCTGACATTTAGGATAATGTGCCTATTAATTTGCTTTTGCAGTTTTGAGTCCTCTCCCTTAAATTTTTGTGTTGGTCCTACCAAAAGTCCCAACAGTCAATAGAAACAAAGTCACTAGGTCACTACTTGATGTTTCATTCCTGGTGCCTACTCAACAATTTAAGTATACTAGTCTTATACAATTTCACTATTTTATTATTATGTTTCTTATGTTTATTTATACCCTGCTTTTTCTCTCCACAAGGTATAGCAAACAAGGAGTCATTATGCTTTAAAAGAAAGAAAGAAGCATCAACAGAACCAATTTGTGTCATAGTGTTCTGAAGACTTTTTGAGATCCTAAGCTTAAAGGCTCTTCAGTGTATCCGTTCATATTTTATTGAACCTTTTTTGGTTTAACCTGAACATTCATATCAGCTTTGTGTAAGCAATGGCACAACTACTGAGTGAAAAATATATGCATAGCATTCTGTAGTTTTTTTGAAATTGGTTGCTGATCCAGAGCCAGGACAAATTGTTCTTCCTGAAGTAGCGATGCCTAGTACAAGACTGCAAAATTGAAGGTGAGAGTTCAAGTGCTGCAATTTCAAGCTATTGATCGATGATCATTTTTGGCACTCTTGAGTTAGCCCTTGTTGGCATATGGCAAGCAAGCAAACCACTAAGGTTAAATATGAACTGTCAGTATCAGTGCAGCTCTCCCCATTGGCTTTCAAAGGTTGGCAAACTTGTTGTTGACTGCTCATGCTCTCTCCCAAACTCAAATCTTTTGTGTTTTCTAACTTTTTTGTATCACAATGAGACATAGGAACAAAAATATGTGCTTGAATTACTTGAAACAATACAAAATGTCTATGTTTAGAAGTTTTCATATAACGTGTTTTACAGACTCTGATGCTGAATTAATTATCCAGATATTTGCTCCCCCTTTAACTGGTGTACTTCACACAATTGCTCCTGTACAGTGTTACCACTTTTACAGATCTGGTAAAGGAATGCTATAGCAGTTCACTATAAGATTTTTTCTGGTTTGCAAGAGAGAGCACTTTCTTGGTGGCTGCTCCTTGATATTGGAACTTGTCCCTCCTTGCTGTCTTTTCATCAGCAAGTGAAAACTGGCAGGCTTTTAAGAACTGATTGGAATGGGTAGCTTTAGTGGTGTGTCATTTTTATAGTTTTTTATTCTTTGTTTTAATTGATGTTTAGATAGGGTTGATTCTTTAGATTGTTCAAATGCTTTAAAAAATATAAGTGACTAGCTGTGCCCGGCCACACTTTGCTGTGGCGAAGTATGGTGGTATGGGAAATAAAGTATTGAGGAATTGGTGGTAGTTAAGGTAAAAGGTAAAGGTTTTCCCCTGGCATTAAGTCCATTATAAATGGGTTATATAGCTGTGTGGAAGGGTCTATAGTCTACACTGCCATATAATCCAGTGCAAATTAGATAATCTGTGGAAGATGCCTAAGTGAGGCCTAACTCGGCCTGTCCCCTGGGCTGAGTGGGTTGCTAGTAGACCAAGTGGACAGAGATTAGTCCTCTAACTGGCAGCAATTGGATAAAAACAATTATTCCTTTCCCTCTAATTAGCACTTTATTTTTCTTTTCTTTTTGTTGTATCAACCTAGAGGCGTGGATGATGGGTTGTGTTGTCAAATTTCGAGGTTGGGGGGCCTGTAGTTTTGTTGTTTTGTTGGTCGCCGTGATGCCATCACTCATTTATATATATAGATTGATCATCTCGTAGCGTCATTTAAAAATTAAGTAAATTTCTGCCAGATGTCCCCCATTTATCTTGCAGATTTCTAAAAATCTGCTACAAATAAAGGTGTCAGGATGGTGGGGGAGGATTTACTGGAACCGACAACTCTGTGTTTGGACTTGCTGATAGGTCCCACAATATTTTGCCCCACTTCTTTGACTTAGATTATGACGCTGTCTGGAAGCACCCTGGGAGAGTGTGACTTGCCCAAGGTGTGTTTCATGGCAAGTGGGGATTCAAACCTTGGTCTCCAGAGTTGTGATGCAATACTCAAATCACTAAACTGAGCTGGCTCCCAAAGTGACTATAATCAGATATATATAGATATTTGTCTGCTTTTAATTTAGTTTTAAATCCTGTAAGCTGCCTCCTGCCTCAGTATGGGGGAAAAGGTGGGTAGTATGGTGGTGATTATGATAATGAATATTCTTGTGTTTTGGTTTCTGCATGTTGCACTAGATGCACCTTCTGTGTCATCTTCCAGGGCAGCCATAGATAAAATGCATGCAGTCTAATGCAGTACTGGATAAACTGCAATGACCAGTTTATCCCTGACCAGGCATTAATCTAAACTGCAGAGTTAATGCAGTTGACATGACGTTAATTGGGGCAATACTATGGAATCATGGAAGTCATGATTTTACAAGGTCTCACTGTTCTCTGCCAAAGAGTGCCCACCTAACTACAACTCCCAGTATTCCATAGCATTGAATCATGGCAGTTAATGTGATATCAGACTGCATTAATTCTACAGTGTACATAGATGTAGAATTAATGAAACCATAGGTTTCAGTTTAAATCTGAGATAAATGCCATATTTTTAAATAGATGATGAGGTGGACTACACAAGAAAATATCATATATATATATATATATATATATATATATATATAGTTATAGTTATAGTTATAGTTATAGCAGAATATTGTTAAAATATTCCACATATTACGTGTCTCAGTACTACTTACTAGGCTTGTCCGATTGATGGAAAAAATGTTTCAATTCTCGTTTCTAAAGTAGGGGGTGCCGGCTCTTCGATGTATAAATTATTTCTAAATGTTTCACCCAAAATTTTTGGATATTTCTGAAAGTTCGTAATGTTTCTAAAATGTTTCTAAAATGGCGGACGCGCATGCGCAATCGCCAAAAAACAGGAAACCGGGGGGACTTTTCTGGGGGTCTCCCGCCCTCATTTCTTGAGCTATTCTCATCAAATTTGGTACAGTGGGAGAACACATTCCACACTCTTTGCTCAACAAATTGCAGAATGTTTCCTGTCTCCTATTATTTTTGGCGAATTGTCATAACTTTTTATAATACACTATTTTTCAATATTTGAAGAAACCTGTTCCTGGTTTGAAAGTCTTATTTCCTGTTCAATTGGGTTCTTATCACTGTAAAAGTCCCTCTTCTACTTGTGTAGACTTTGGATTAGAAATGCAGCACACGCCAAGCAATGCCTTGACAGGATTGGCAACGTCCTTTGGAAACTATAAATTGCCTTTGAACCTTTTGATCAATGGTGCCACTGGCTGACCTTGTGATTGCAAAAATGAAACGCTGGCTGAGGACTTTGGATTAGAAATGCAGCACACGCCAAGCAATGCCTTGACAGGATTGGCAACGTCCTTTGGAAACTATAAATTGCTGTGGACCCTCTATTGAATCAAATCAATGTCTGACTTTGTGATTGCAGAAATAAAACTCAGCCCAAGGCTTGGGAATAGAAATGGAGCATGATGGAAGCAATGCTTTGGCGGGTGCCCCACGTCCTTTGGAAACTATTTCTTCCAATGTACCCTTTAGGTTTGAAAACAATGTGTGTCTTTGTAATTGATGCAATAACACTCAGCCCGGGGGCTTGGGATTATAAACGAAGCGTGAGGGAAGCTCAGCGCTTACAGGGACGCAGACGTGCTTAGAAAACTATAATTTCCAAGCGCCCTCCTTTTAAGGCTTGGAAAGAAAGGCTTATGGGGTGATTGCTTTATGCCAGAAAAAGTAAAAAAGGAAAGGCAAAAGGTCTCCCTCAGGAGGAGTAAAGAAAAAGCACCCCAAAGCTCAGCGGTTACAGGGAAGCAGACGTGCTTAGAAAACTATAATTTTCAAGCTCCCTCCTTTTAAGGCTTGGAAATAAAGGCTTATGGGGTGATTGCTTTATTCCAGAAAAAGTAAAAAAGGAAAGGCAAAAGGTCTCCCTCAGGAGTAGGAAAGCAAAAGCACCCCAAAGCTCAGCGGTTACAGGGAAGCAAGCTCCCTCCTTTTAAGGCTTGGAAAGAAAGGCTTATGGGGTGATTGCTTTATTCCAAAAAAAGGAAAAAAAGAAAGGCAAAAGGTCTACCTCAGGAGAAGGAACCACCCCAAGCTCAGCACTTGCAGGGAGGGACGCAGACTCCTTTGGAAAAAAAAATTCCCTACATCCACAGCAAGGACTCTGCCCCAAGCCAATTTCCCCCCAACACAATATTGAACCAGCAACAACACTCTACCCCCAGTCACTTTGCCCTCTCAGCTTCACAGCGCGCGCGAACCACCCTCTCTCCTCGGTATCCCAACCCAGAATGGCTTGGCTCCGTGCGGAGGCGATTTTTATAGCGATCCTCCACGTGGACGCGGAGGATGCTAGCCCCCACCTTTTTTAGCCATCGTGGAAGACTCTGATTGGCATGGAGCGGTAGCCATGTTAGGCTGCGCTAGGCTCCCATTCATGTTAGGTTGCAGAAACAAAAAAAATATTTAAAAAATATTTTTTTAAAATTTTTTGAAGGAAAAAAATTAAAGAAAATTTTAAGACACAATTAGAGAATGGGCCAACGATGGATCATATTACATTGCCAGTTGCGCCCAGGGAAAACGTTTCAATACTCGTTTCAAAACACGAGAACAATCCGAAATAATTACGGAAGGAGAATTATTACGAACATATGGACAACCCTACTATTTACACTCCTCCAACAACCAGGTACTATCAGTAGGGCCTTTCCATGAAACCCAAGGACTGAATGGAGAATGACAATCTCTCAGATTAACCAGAATGCGAAGCATTACACTGGCCAACACACATTTTGTTGCCTCAAACGTTAGATCTTTTATAGATGTAGTTGACCTGCTGATTCCAAAGATAGCACCAGTTTTGCCTATCAGCTCTTGTTTCTGATATACAAAACATATGCCATATAGCAATCTTTGCCTCCTCACTCATTGAAATTCATGACAATATCATCACATGTCAGGTCCTCATGTCAAGCTCCTATTAAAAGTACAAAACCATAGAAAGTTTAAAAACAAATAACACTCTACTATGTGGAGGGACCAATTTCTGTATCTATTAAAAAAAACCACCTGTCAGCATCAGAATTTGTTGATCATTCATTGGTGGTTTCAGACAAAAGTGAGAATACTTGGACTCTGAAGAAATCTGAATGCAAGATTCTTGAGTAAGAAAAGATTCATGTTGGAAATTGAAAATAAAAATGGAAAGCTCTTTTTATTTCAACTTAACTGGTGGAATGTACAGCTTTGAACTACAAAGTAACACTGACAGGTTTAATATAAGTATAAGAGGACTTCTGAGCTGCAGTTTATATTTCAAAGACCCACTGGATGTTTCAGGGGCCTTTTTATTGTTCCAATTCTTATTTCTTGTATTTCATATGACATCACAGAAGGAGGTTTATTAGCCAGAACTGTAAGTCAGACATGTGCCAAAACTTTCAAACACAAATGAAAAACATAATATGTTGTTTTTTCACCAGCAAAGACCGGTTGTCTTTGCACAGGTTCAACTACCTTCACAGTCCCAAGAATGGAGAGAAGGTAGAAATAAACACTTTTACACTATCTTGAAGTGAGATGCGTTCCACTATATCAATGCCAAAAAGGTATCTTCAGAAGAAGGCAGCTTGATATCAAATCTCATGTCAAGATTTATCAGTTTTGGTTCACACAACAGAAGAAAAATAAATCCTATTATTTAACTGGAACATTAACTCCACCCTCCTTTCTGAACACAGTTTAAAGATTGTGAACTTTCTAACCCCAGCTTGAACATTGTTTGTTTCCTCTTTTCTATGTCCCTTTGGCAGGAAACTTGGCAGATGTCTCAATAAGTATCCAAAGAGAAAGCAATGATTCTGGTCTCTTGCTGTCGCAGTTGCCCCCCTTCCATGGAAAAGTTGACTGATTTTCTCCCCAGGAATAGCAGCCTGCAGGTGCGGAGAAAAGATTGTTAACTGGGCCTCTCTCCCACAGATTTCAAAACTCCTTTCTTCATCTGTATCAGTTCTTTCTACTGTTGCTGGCTCTGAAGGAAGTCACACATCAAATATGTCCTTTTCCTGTATAATAGGAAGCCTCCTATCCTGTGGTGGTTTTTTTAAGTTGAAGAATGGGTAGGTTTTCTTATAGGAGACAAGAATAGCCTGGTCTTATCACATACGACACACATCTTTTTGGTTGTTATCATTCCTTTTTCGTATTGCTATACACAATATTAATTTAATAGTTGTGATTAGGGCTTTGGTGAGGTGTACACACACATGCACACCCTGTTAGTGATTTACGAGGGTTGAATGAAAAGTAATGCTTGATTTGTACGCCTATTTTATATACTTATATACCCAGTGTCATGCAAAAATTTATCCTGCAGAGATGGGTTGCAAGCAGGAAAAGTTTAAGAAGACCTGGACTAGATAATAGAAATTTAAGAAATTTCTTTTTAATAGACAGTCAGGAAACCCAGAACCAGTGAACATTGAGAAGACTGTTGGACCATCACAGCATTAACACAGAATGAAATCTCGCATGTATTAAATTACTTCCTTGTGGGGAATGCATAGTGTAGTAGTAGAGCACCGCACTATTTGCAGAAGTTCTGAGGTTCAATCCCAGTCTGTCTCACTGGGGCAGGAAAAAAACCTTCCTGAAACTAGGAGAGCCATTTGTTTTCATTGTCAACAATACTGAGTTAAGGGGTCCAGTAGTCTGATTAAATATAAGGCAGATTTTTAGCTTATACTGTGCTCAGCAGAATTTATATATGGACAAGATTATGGTCTCTGGTGTACAGCATACAAAACAAACACCATAAGCAGACTTGCTTATTCCACCAGTATTTGGTGGTGGCGGTGGTGAAGAAACAGACAACAAGGATCAGAAACATTAAATATCAGCCATCACTGCGCATGGGGGGGGGGGGCAGTGCCCCCTTTCACCACCTATACTTTATAGACTTCACTATTAGTGCCACTTATTTTGGGGAAAGACAATGTCATTTCCCATTGAGTGAGAGGAAAGACTAGGGTCAGATTAATCACACAGGTGGGCAGCTAAAATAATAGCAATAATCTCATACCAAGGAGGCTGTGAGGCTATGTCTTATTGGAGCTGTCTTATGTTTATCCATAGAGTGAAATGCATCTCAATGTCAAATAATTCACTTCAGACTGCATTATTTGGCAGTGTAGATCCATCCTTGTAATACTTTCTCAATCTTTTCACCATGAAATAATTTTCAATTAAATAATTTGTATTAAAAATATTGCAGCTACAGACCGGCTGGACTTTATTCAAAGAATGGACAAAAGAAACTAAGCTGAAGCTGCTTATTTGAATGTGAAAACAATAACAAAATCTGGACTCACAACAGGACACAGCAAAGAGAAAAACGATGGATTCTTCTGCTTGACTGAATCTATTTTTAAATACTCTTTTGCTTTATCGTTTTTGGTTTGGTTGGGGGTTTTGTTTTTGTTTTTTGTTTTTTTGTTTTTTGCACTAACCCACCTTAAAGAAGAAAGGAAGCTCAACTCATGATTCTTCTTTTTTTAAAAAAAAAATCCTTTTTCTTTTTTTTCTTTCCCCCTCCCCCTTTTTTATCATATTGCCTCCCCCTTCTTCTTCTTTTTCCCCTCCCCCCTCCCTTTTTTTCTTCCCCAGGATAAATCCCTTAATAAAGATTATATATATATATATATATATATATATATATATATATATATCTCAGCTACAGGAAAGGGGGCTTTTTGCAAGCACAATTTTCACAGAATTTCTAGCAACTTCTTGCAGAAACTTAGCATTCTAGGGAACCCTAGTTTAGCAATTCTACTCTTCAGACAGCAAGTTTTCATCCAACGGAGACAGATAATTGCTAAGGTGTGACACTGTATTTAATGTCTTCTTTCCTTTTCCTCTCCATGACTCACTACACTATACAGAGAAGCTGGAAGCCTTTTGAAATTATTTTTCCCTACCTCACTCATAGCAATTCTTCTTATTTCCTATGTAAAACCATTTAAAATGGGATGCATTAAATCAAGGTCTAGAAACCAGCTGGTCACCTATTCGTTGATTCAAGAAGTCTGTGCCAGCTTAAACACTAGTAAGCATTGAATGCCTTTGGAAAAGCTTGCCAAGCCAGTTACATTTGGCAAGGTTTTGTGAAATCCTGCCAAGCCTGAAGCAAATAAGCAAGAAAAGTGAACAGTAATCCTGTTTTTCCCATAAGAGCTAAATAGATTTTTTTCTCTAAGAGGACAAGCAATGTTGTAAATTATGAACCCCTTATCTAACATTTTCAAATACACTTGCCACAAGAGATGTGTGGGTGGTCTGGCAAATACCCATTCAGCTTTCATTTGAAAGCAGTGAGGAAATCCTTTATTCATAAATTTCAATAAGCTTACAGTTGGATCTTTAAATAAGTACCAAATGGATTTTGTGGGGTGATTTGATTTCCATTTGATTCCATTTTGGAATATTGGCAATGCTTGATTTTCTCATACTCACTTCCAACAAATGGTAAGTATTTTGAAATGTAGACCTAAGATGCTAGTGAACATAAAATGAGAAATTAGTCAAACACGGTGCTTACAAAAGCAATGATATGATATTTCAACAACATGGGTCAGGAAGGATTATGTCAGCAACAAATAATATAGTGTTAAAATATGAATCTAGCCCCAGGGGTCAGTTTCCTCCAGGGTTGCTCTCCCTGTCATTCAAAGAAACAAAATGGTGGAAAGGTTTCATTATTCCCAAAACCACAATAGTGCATTTCTCAATCATTTATTTACTGCTTTAAAATATGTACAGTTTGATTGTTATGATCCCCACACAATGTACTACAGAAGAATTAGAGGAGAAATGCAATTAAGATTGCAGTGAAAGCTACATTGTGAGTTTTTAGGGAATGATAATAAAAAATTGAAAAATCAACATCTGGCATCAAATCAAATATAATCAACTAGCTCAGTGTTGTATGAATCATATCCTGAATGTTTAAACTGTTGAGCTACAAGTACTACTAGTAGTATGGATATAATTCTAATACTGCAACAAGCAAGAATAGGGTAACTATAGGAGCTGAAGTCCATCAAAGTCTGCATGGCCAAGATTTCCCCCCTTGCTCTTATACAGTATAAGTTGTTGTCAACCACAGAAAAATGTTAAGAATCTCCGATTACAGGATTATAAATAAATAAATAAATAAATAAATAAATAAACTTTATTCTTTTACCCCGCCCCATCTCCCCGAAGGGACTCGGGGCAGCTTACACAGGGAAAAGCCCGAACAACAACGTAACAGCATTTCATGTATAAAATTTAATAGCAGATTAAACATTCCAGCAATAAATAGAACAACATACAAGACAGTTACTTAAAAACTGAGCATCAATTATTGCACACGGCAAAAGGTGACAAGTGCAGCGCTCAAGGGTCCATGAATAAAATCAAAATGAATAAAGGAGAAATACGGGGACAGGTTCCATAAAGTGCTATAACATATGGGATAAGGAACAGTGATAAGGTGCCAGGCGATTTTGTAAACATAACCAATAACAGTATGAAGACAAGTCTGAAGGGCCTATTCATTCAAACACGCACTGTAACATTCATGTTTTCAGTTCCCGGCGAAAGATGGGCAAAGAAGGAGCCAACCTGATCTCCCTAGGGAGAGAGTTCCAGAGCCGCAGGGCCACTGCCGAGAAGGCCCTCTCCCTCGTCCCCACCAGCCGCATTTGAGACAGTGGTGGGAGAGAGAGGAGCACCTCCCCGGATGATCTTAGGGTCCACGTAGGTTCGTAGGGGAGGAGGCGATCGCGGAGATAGGCAGGTCCTGAACCGTTTAAGGATTTATAGGTGATAACCTGCACCTTGAATTGGGCCCGGAAACTTATTGGTAGCCAGTGGAGCTGTTTAAACAAGAAGGTTGACCACTCTCTGTAACTTGCTCTCGTTATTAATCTGGCTGCTGATCTTTGTACCAACTGTAGTTTCCGAACCGTCTCAAAGGCAGCCCCAGGTAGAGTGCATTACAGTAATCCAACCTGGAGGTAACTAAGACATGGACCACCATGGCCAAGTCAGACTTCACAAGGTATGGTCGCAGCTGGCGCACAAGCTTTAACTGTGCAAAGGCCCTCCCGGCCACTGCCGACACCTGAGCCTCAAGCTGTTTCCATACAGCACCCCAATGTTATCCATTTGATGTAAATCATCTGATGTTTTTACCTATGAAACAAACAAGCAAAAATATCAGCAGTGGTGCATGTATAGTAGTGATTGTTCCATTTTCTTTCCTGAAGAAAAGTAGGCAGAGGCATGAAAATAATTGCACTGTTTGTGTGTGTGTTGTTAATAACTGATAGGTGTATTTCTTTCACAAATAACCTGGTACTAGATAACTGAAAATGTTTATAAGTATGTGTATATTGTTACCACGCAATAATCAAATATGTATGCATCAAAAGGGAACACATGTTTCCCTGTCACTGATCAAGTTTTACAATATGTAATTACTGGATTGATTGATCAAGTGATTGATTGTCCATTTTTCCCATAATATGAAACCTAGAGAGATTGACATTTTGTAGGGGAGAACTGTACCACTATAATAAAAGAAAGTTAAATGTCCCTTTTTCATCATGTCATGTTCCTGAAGACTAAAGCACCACTTGGGGATTCAATGTAGCTTTTTAAAGCTCTTGCAATCATTCAAAATTGACACAGGAAAGAGATTCTATGAGCAAGTGTAGCATGGACTAAGTTTTGTTCCCACAGCTCTTACGCCCTCTTCACACAGCCCTTTTGAGCCATGCCATTGCGCAGGCAATCACCCATGAAAGGAAAAGTGTGTGGGCAACTTGTGGTGCCCTGCATGCCCTCCCTCTCCTTCTCAACACATGGAGGGGACAGGAGAGGGTGAGTTGGCACTCTTTCCCTCCCCTCATCAGATGGCAGAAAGGGCAGCAACATACATTTTCCCGCTGCCTTTTCTGCCACCACATCCGTCAGAGCTACCAAAACTCCATGTTCCTCCCCATAGTGAAGGAGAAAGTGCCCTTTTTTTGGAAAAAACATGGGCAGGGCCTTCCATGCATCGTGTAATAGTACATGGCAGGCCCTGTCTTTGCCACAATTAAATTGGCAAAATCGGGCAAAACTGACCCATGTGAAGAGGTCCATACACTGATACATGTAGAACCAAAACTGGATAAATCTACAAAAAAATTAACTTCAAATTATGACTTCTGGGTTGGTTTTTGAGATTTGAAGAAGGCAGGTGGTATCCCAATGAATCTGATGCTGCAAAAGGCTACCAGGAGATATTCACAGTTCACATTTGTAGCGCTGTAGTTAACGGACATGGTTTCATCTAACAGAATCTTGAAATGCTGTGTTCAGTAAAATACTAGAGTTCTCTGGCTGAGAATTCTAAGTCACAGCTTCTTAAACTGTAGGCCCCAAATAGTGTCCCTTTGGCTCATTGTCGGGGGTCACCAAAAATGGCAACAGTAAAAGGTTTCTGAAGAGCACCTATTTACACAAATCTGTTAGCAATAACATGCAGTGTTTACAGTGGAATCTATAAAAATGTTTCAGCTGCACTCCACAAAAAAATCTGCCTGTTTAGTAAGCCTTGCAAATGCTGATTTATTGTCATTAAATGTTTGATTTTTATACCTATTTTATATAACTCTATGCCTGGGATCATGTAAAAAGTTATCAGGCAAAAAGGGGTTATGAGCGGAAAAAATGTAAGAAGCCCTTACTCTCCTTAAACTGCAAATCCCAGGATTCTGTACAATGTTGCCATGGTCATTCTGTATTGTGAAAAGGTTCTGGACTGGCAACTGATGCTTTTTCAGTGTTTTCCTTAAAAGGAGAAGAATATCTGTTTGGTCTCCAAGGAGTTGAAAATTGCACACAATTGTAGTCCAGTTTTTCCATCCCTTCTCCTACATGCTTGTTTTCCCTTGGAAAAACAGCAATGGATAGGGTGATTTTAATCTGCATTTCTTAAGAACATAAATTTCATGTTTGATGGAACCAAAAATATGATGTAACTCACTGTTATGTTCCCACAATAACCAATCAGTTGACTATAAGAACCCTGTGAATGAGATATAAGTACAATATCATTGCTTCTGCATGATCCCTAGCAACTGATAATTGTGTCTATGTGTGTAGAATTTTAGACGAGCAGCTTTTCTGCCCAATGTATCATACATGGTATGGAAGAGAGAGCTCATCGTACTTTCATAGATTCTTGTTTCTTACATTAATTAAACTCCTACTAGGGTGTGAAGAACATATTGCTGTAAATTTAATTTTAGCAGAAATGATTGGACTCAAACTGGTGTGTCAGGAATGAATTTTGACAGCTGTAGCACCTTGTGTTACACTGTTAGTTTTTCTATTTTAAGGGTAGGTGGTCTGCTTTTATAAACACAAAATGTTATTTAAAAGTTTCAAAGTATGTAGCAGTAAAGCCAACGTGTGTTGTTCACACTATAAAATTTATATAAATATTTTCTGGGGGAGAACCTTTCACATGCTGATCTTGTCTTTTACCCAAATCTGCATCAGTGGAGAAGATATGACCAAAATGTGGTTATACATGCAAAACCCAGCTACCCAGAGCCGTGAAATAACACTAATGCAAATTAATGCCTATGTTTCCCCATTGCAAGCCACCTGAGCAATATTATATTAAAACTACCTCATAACAGTTCATGAGGTTTAAAAAAACTGTGGCAAAGGAAAGAAAAATGAATTAAGAACACAATTGTTTTAGTCTGGAATATCAGTAGGCTAAAGAAACTTGTAGCACCTTAGAGACTTAGAGAATAAAATAAGTAGTAGCTTTTGTAGATTTTATCCTAAGGCAAGGAAACTAATTACATATCATACAATGCCATGTGCATCATTCTACCAGTTTGCCTCCCCCTGTGATTATCCTGTTCCTGGCTATTGACAGGTAAAACCTATCAATAGCTCTCTATCCTGCTATGTTCTAACTACCTACCATAGTGTACAGGATACTTTCTGCTTTTTTGCTGGCTGCCAGCAGTAATGTAGTATCACTGGAAAGGATTCTACTAATCTCCCCTACTTCCTCCCCCTTGATATTCCCAAGGTGGTTGGTTTGTATGTATACATCTTTGTTGATGTTTTTAAAGTTAGAATTTCTCATTGCACTAAAAATATTTAAAATGAACCTCAAGGCATGCTGGATAGAAAGTAGTTCAGGGAGACCAGGTTACAAAAATTGGACAGAAGACTGTTTGTAGTTACCCAATGAGTTTTAAACTTTGAATTTAACCTGTATTTTATTGGTGTTGGTCTTGTGTGTATTTTGTAATACGTATTTTAACTGTGTTGTGTCTGTTTTATCCATGTTGTACCACTTCCTCGAGCCACAAGGAGAGGCAGGTAATACATAAATTTATTATTACAGTAGAGTCTCACTTATCCAAGCTAAACGGGCCGGCAGAAGCTTGGATAAGCGAATATCTTGGATAATAAGGAGGGATTAAGGAAAAGCATATTAAACATCAAATTAGGTTATGATCTTACAAATTAAGCACCAAAACATCATGTTATACAACAAATTTGACAGAAAAAGTAGTTCACTACGCAGTAATCTTATGTTGTAATTACTATATTTACGAATTTAGCACCAAAATATCACGATATATTGAAAACATTGACTACAAAAATGGCTTGGATAATCCAGAGGCTTGGATAAGCGAGGCTTGGATAAGTGAGACTCTACTGTATTATTATTAGTAGTAGTAGTAGTAGTAGTGGTGGTGATGGTGGTGGTGGTGGTTGTTGTTGTTGTTATATTGTGTAACACTGTATTTTATATGATGGTCTAAGAAGCCAGGCTCTTCAGCAGTAACATTGCAAGCCAACCACCTCAAGAAAAAAACTAGATCCTTGGGACCTCTTCATATGAGGACATCATAACGGCATGTTAGAAGGAACTAGCTAGAATTCATTACATCAGCACACACAACTTCAAGGGTTATATGACATACAGATCAAGTGGCCACAAACCAAGAAGGAGAAATAGAGAATATATAGTAAGGTTAGAAAAATGCCTATCATGTGATATATAAGACCTGCCCTGAGAAATTGTTAAGATGCAACCATCTGGCACATCAGAGGTCAGGTATAAGATAATTCTGTGCACATATGCAGGGGGAAATGTGCATTAGTTTTATTTCTGAGTAATTGTGTGCATATTATAGCCTTAATAGTGAAAAAAAACCTAGTTTCTAAATATACAAAAATTATTACAACAGTAAATTTTAGAAAGCTGCATTTAGGGATGTTATGATAACTCTTATGTCCTGTTTGCTAAGAGGAGATGTGGGAGAGGGCAGATAATATTCTTTTGTTCCACCAGCACATATCTTACCCATTAGAAAGAAAGAAAGCAGCAGGAATTGCCACAAAAATGTTTTCAAAACATGTATACTGGAATGTTTATACTTTCCTCCTGCATAATGCACTATAGATATTAATAGAAAAGCGCATTGTTCAATTTATGTGATATGAAAGGGAAGGGAAGGCTTAAGATTGAATAAGAGATAACTGGAGAAAATATCCTGGGGGAGGAAAAAACTTGAAATTAATATTGGATAAAATGTATTTGCTACAGTACTGTTTTTGTGAGTCTGGAGGGGGGAGCAGCAAGGAAGAGAGCAGCATCAAGCTTTTGAGTCAGCAGATGAGAAGACAAAGCTCCGGGAGAGTAGTGTATCATCTGTACTTTTTCCCTCCAGCCTTTGCTGGAGTTGCTGTGAGTAAAAAAAGCAGCTACATACTGAGAGACAGCAGGTTTTTGAGCCAGCAGTTTTATCCCATATATCCATATAGAGATATTATAGGAAGGAAAGGAATTGCATCGATTGAGGCCGACAGGTCCATAGATGTTTGCTGCAAAGTATGTGCAATATTTGTCTTCTTGGCAAATGTCACCAACTACACCTGCTGCAAGTGCAAATTCGTAGCTCTCTTGGAAGAAAAAGTCAGTGCACTATAGCTATGTGACAGATACCCTCTCCATGCTGGTCCTGCAGTTCTAAAATCTTGTCTCCTGTCACTCATATTGCTCCCTTTCCCCTCAAGATTCTTCATTGTATTGAATACTTGGGACCTAAGACAACTCCTATATGGTATAGTGCAGGGGTTCTCAACGTGTGCTCCGTGGAGCCCTTGGGGCTCTGCAAAGCATATTGAGGAGTTCCACGGTTCCTTTCTCCTCCTTCCTCCTCCTCCTCTCCCTCCAAGCTTTCCTTCCTCTTTCTTGATCCCCTACCTCTCCCACATCCCTCACCCCCAAAGCTTTTTTTCCTTGCCTCCCTCACCCCCAAAAGCTTTTTCCCTTCACCTTCCTTGCTTCTAAAACTCTATTTCCCTCCAAAGAATGGGTGGCCATCTGTTGGGGGTGCTTTGATTGTTCTTTTCATCCATGATATAATATAATATATTAACATTTCCTGGGGCTCCATGATAAATTTTGCTTCAAAAAGGGCTCAGCGGCTGAAAAAATTTGAGAGCCCCAGGTCTAGTGGATGTATTGTTCCATGAGTTCACAGCAGTGAGCATGGATGAACTATCAAAACTAAGAACAGCCAGACACAGTTGTAAAAAGAAGGAACTGTGACGCCCTGGCTGCGAGAGCACTGGAAACCAATACACCGAGGCCAATAAACAATCTAATATCTTTATTAAGGAATTAAGAAATTAAAACGAAAATAAGCAGAAGGTATAGTTCATCAATAGACCTTTCAGGAAAGGTCAAATATAGTCCAGTAATATATTGTCCAATGTATAATATTAGAGTTCAAAGTTTGTAATCCAAAACTGAAACACATTCAAACTTCCAAGCAGTTTGAGTGGGGAAACGTCCAAGTCTTTTACTAGAGTTCAAAGCAAGTCCAAGGCAAGGAATTGAAGACAAGGCTGGATACTCGGCACGACAAGGCAAGGCTGGAAACACGGCAAGACAAGACAAGGAACACGGCTAGGCAAGGCACAGCAAGGCTGGAAGGTAGTGGACTTAAACACAGTCCACACTTGGCTGGAAGTGAAGTTAATCCTCCAAACTGACACATTGACTCCGCGCTGGCTAGCCAGCGCACAGAACTTTTAAGAACTTCGAATCTTCCCTCGGAACAGGTGTCTCAACTGCTCTTTTCCCAAGGGAAAAGAGCTAGAACAACATCTTGACCAGATGACTTAAAATTCTCAGGGGAAAATAGGTTAATCAGCAGATTCCCTTGCTGCTAATCGCGCACTTCGTCTCCTGCCAGCTTTCTCCTGTCTGTTAGTCTCCACAAACATTCTTCTATCAAAGGGAGGGGAACTGGGAAGAGAAGACTCAGTTTCAATGCCCTTTTTAATGAGCACTGAACTAGAATTGTCAATAGGGAACATCTGGAACGGGGCAGAGTCTTGCTGAATTGGCACTAAACCTGTTTCCTCATCACTGTTGTCCACAATGGAGTCAGGTTCACGGCCCAAGGGTCCATGGGACATCACAGGAACAAGTAGAAGTTCATTACAACAATTTTAGATCACACATTAACCCCTGGACCTTTGAATCATTCAAAGCTTCCCAAAATCCTACAGAGTTCTTCCTTCTGACTGTCTTATTCCAATTACATATTTTCCCTGTCTCTATGCCATCTCCTTTATCTCTGTGCAATCTTTCTCCTTTCTGGATTCCACCAGATATAAGCTTCAGTTTTGTATCCTTTCTCCCCAGTAGTTCACTCCCCTTCCCAGTATTTCCTGAACTGTGATTGGATGACACTAACGATGCTTTCTTCAGAAACTTCCAATGTATCAGCGGAATTCCTTTATAGAACTCAAATAATATTGTTCCAACAAAACAAACAGGAAAAAGTGCCAATGAAAGTCAAGAAGCCTATAACAATGAGGAAATGACTGGAGGAAAGTCACTGTCATGCTAAACAGTTTCAAAACCTCTCCTACTAAATGCTTCCTACATCTTCATGAGAACAGTACCTGTGAAGATGCTCACAGGAAATCAGCAGTGTGCCGGGAAAGGATTCACAATTACCACCTTTGATGATTGTTTAGAATAGGCAATCTTTATTCAGATAGCGCTTTCAAGGAAACAATTCATAGTTTGCACTTGATGACCAAAACAAAGATTTTATATTGAGTAAAAGAAGTACATTGCTAATGCTACTGACGTATTTGAAGCAATAAAAAAGCTACATTATCTGAATCTTTTTCAGACTAGTCATTTGGTAAAAATTATTTAGCAGCTGGTTATTCTAAAAATAGATTCTCTTACTGAAAAACAATGAGTTCTAAACACTTTATTTTGACAATGAAATCCATATTTCATTTTCCTTCTGTTTTAGCCTGAAATACTCTTCTATGTTAATTTTCTCCAAAGCATATTAAATATTGCCTATTTTCAGAGATGTTGCGAAACAGGCTTGGTTCCCCCACACCATCTTTTTGTAGAGCAGTGGTTCTCAACGTGTGGGTCCCCAGGTGTTTTGGCCTACAACTCCCAGAAATCCCAGCCAGTTTACCAGCTTTTGGGATTTCTGGAAGTTGAAGGCCAAAACATCTGGGGACCCACAAATTGAAAGCCACTGTTGGAGAGAGATCTAAGGTGCTTTGCCTCATTTGTCAATCTTCATCTAGATAAAGTCCATGAGAATTTTTATTTTGGCAACATGAGCTCCAAAACATATAAAAACACAGTATTATCTAATAAGCTGGTTGACATTAGCATTCCACATAAGAGAAAGAGCATTCCGCATAAACTTTGTACTTTATGAAATGTATATGATAGAGAATAAACTCTTATTCATTCATTCATTATGTAAGCAATTATCTAATGCAGTTACACTCTTTGAGAAAATTCATCATTTCACATAGACATATGAAATCTACTTTTTTATTTCACAGACATAACATAGTCTATGTACATAGCCTTCTCTGCAGACTTTATCATGGTGCTTGTAATGCATATAGATGGTAGCAGTGACACATTACAACACACTGTACAATGTACTGTATGTATAGTTCCTTTTTGAAATATTTGACTTTTACCATGCAAAATGCAACATGCAACATTATTATTCCTGGCAAATTAGAACAGATTTTCCATGACATTAAAGTCGCTTTGGAGACACACAAAAGGAAATTGTATTTTCACTTTTAATTTAATTGTGATAACTAATGTATCAAATCTACTGTTTTCTAATGTTATACTTTGCCTCCCTTTTTGTCTAAGATCCTATCTGAGTTTGATGTCATAGACTATTTCTAGCTTATATCAATGAAAACAAAATACAAGTTAATCAACACAACTATATGTAAAGTCTCACTTAATACTTCATCTCAAAATATCAATTTCTACATTTGTTTCACCTTATATATTTGAAAGGATATTAGAATATTTTTCAACTTGAGAAATGTATCACCAAATTCAGAGAAGGCTACCTCTGAGGATCACTACCTTCTGATCTGACTTTAGTTGGACAGATATGAACCAAGTAATTGTATAAAGGTATTTCATAAAACTCTCTCAGATGTTTAGTGTCACATACAAATACACACACACACTAAGTACTGTATGATGGAGGCAATGGGGGCACTCGCACTTTACAAACCTCTCCATCATGCCCCCAAGAGTCAGTTATGTCAACCAGACCAATTTGGATTTTTGTGTATTTTGGTGGATAGACTTGAACACAAAAGCCACAGCCTGAATAACAAGGAGTCTTGGAGGTCTCTTAATCATAGAATCATTATATGTTTAAACTAACTTTATAACAAATAACAACAACAAATAAATCTACAGCATGCAATATTTTCCTGTATGGCTGTACTCAACTAAGAGGTCAGCACCAGATCTTAAAAGTAATTTGCAAAAAGTTCTTCAGCTGTATAGTTACAATTTAAAAGTAACTATTTAATTTTGCATTTCTTAGATATAATTAAAATAATTATTTCTAATAATTTAAAAGAAACCTAAATGCAGCAACATCGGTATCAACACAAGTTGACATTTGAACCATGTAATATTACTCCTCCACAATTTAATAAAGACACAGACAAGTATAAAAGTAACTTAAAATTATTATTCTACCACAAAATGAGTGAACCTATCCCTCATTAAGTTATAGTTAATTAATTTCATGTAATTATCTTTAAGTGGTTATTTCCAAGCTCTGGTCAGCATAGAAAGTCATATTTCAGACTTGCATTTCTTTATAGGGCTGTTTTATATAAGAGACAGACACAGCATACAAAGCAAAAGGAAACCGATTAAATTGGTCATGTTCAACACAAGTCTGTGTTTTATCTTTTACACATTGCCTCTTGATCAAAAAAATGAGATCTATTTTCCCATTAAATGATGCCATTACTCTAATAGCTTCCATTTACATTCTGAGTTTTCATTGTACCGGTTATCCAGTTCCATTTAAACAGTGAAATATGTGGGCCGTCTGGCTATTTTAATGTGATGCCTTTTCATACTGTAATTGAGAAGAGTCTCCAATGAATCAAATGAATGCTTTCAGAGGAATCTTGAGCCCCCAACAGACATCAACTAAAATGTTAAGAGTGCCTCAGAGTCCCACTGGAGCTATATATTTTAACCATGAAAGAAATGCCATTATTGTAAATTCCCTGCCTTTGTCTAAAAAATCTTGTACAAGCTCCCTAGAGTGTCAGTTCAGTTAATTAATTCAAACAATTTCCTTTCTAATCTTTAAAACATTTTCATATTTAAAACAATAAATGAGACACTTAAGGGGGTTCACTCATTGCTGGCAATTAATATGCCAAGGAATTAGGAGCATTATAGCTCGCCTTCGCTGAAAGAAATAATTTTTCAACAGCTCTGACCTGTGCAAGGTTGAAATTATGACCTCTCAAATGCTCAGAGCAAGCAGATACAATAAAATCAGACAGCTGACATGATCTCAGATTATCATATGCACTACTCTTCCCTCACCCTCATTTTCACACACCCCTTTTCCTGATGTGTAGTTCTCTGACTTAACACCACTTTGGGGGGTTCAAGTTATTTAATGATAATGTTGAAATTAGCAATTAGGGTTGAAGTGGATTGATTGCATGAATCAGACCATGAGGTTAATGCAATTGGAAACTGATGGGTCTGGTAACTTTGACACTAATTGGTGATTGGGTTACATGTTGAGATAAGGAGTCCGCATGAGTAAATTCCCAGGACACTTGTACTGAAGCATGGCTGCATATGTGCAAATCTCCCCTTCTCCATTCAAACAACTGATTAAAAAAAAATACTGCTTTCTTTATGCTTCCAGTTTAGCCCAGTTCAATGCATAACATCATTTTTTTTTTATAAATGAAATAATCCTCTCATGTTAGTAATTGACATACATTCATGTTTACAAAGTTCACTGAATGAAAAAAGCCATTCCACCCACTGCGCTGCCTTCCAAATGAGCTTTCAATTTAAATGACAAGAAATGTGCATGATAAATAAAGAGGAGGCCAGGAAGAGTAAAGTTGTAAGATCAGTTGGAGAAGGAGCCCAATTCAGTAAAAGTAGAAAATATTTCCAATTCTTTCTGATTTTACGTTTTGGTACTTCTGGTGCTGAAAGATGCAAAGGTTCAGGATACAAGTGGTCCCAGGAAATAGATCCACTGAATTCAGACCAACATGAACAAATAGTGTGGCCGGTGTGAGACCACTTTCTGCATTCCCCAAAGAGTTGTTGTGTGCTTTCAAATAATTTCTGGCTTATGGTGAGCCTCATCCCAAATATAGTGACATATAACTCAGCAATTTCAGTGGGAGACAAAAATTAAGGAATAATTAAGACATTGAGACTATATAAAATATATATTAGATCAAAGGAAAACCTACTAATTTTTAATTTAAAAAACGCAATAGAGAATTGTGGCTTACTTGATGTTTAACCTTAAAAAATAGGGTTGTTGTATGTCTTTCGGGCTGTGTGGCCATGTTCCAGAAGTATTCTGGAACATGGTCACACAGTTCGAAAGACATACAACAACTCTGTGATCCTGGCCATGAAAGCCTTCGACAACACTTAAAAAATTAGATCTTTTGTAAGTTAAAAGAATGGGAGTGAGTGCATCATATGGTTATGTCCAATCTGTTTGAATGAAGCAAGAAAATCATGAAAGCCATACTTGGAATGGAGGAATGAAAGGTATGAAGTCATGGGGATTATTTATTTACTTGCAAGAGACCCTCAATAAAAGACTCCATATACTGGTTTGTATGAAATAACAACTGTTATTCTTCACCTTTTGATAAGTGAAAAGATTCTTAGCTATGGAAAAGAGTTCAATGTTTCCATGAGTCCTTCCCTGTTGCTCTTCTACTGGATCATAAGGACATTCTCATTTCAAAGTCCTTTCAAGACTGTTATGGGGAAAAGGGTTTTAATAGTAGAGCCAATATGATGCAGTGGTTTGAGTATAGGTCTGCAACTCTGGAAACCATTGTTATCTATCTATTTTAATATACCAGTCCACACATTTGATCAAATAGTAGTTTTTATATAATGAGACAAAAATATGATTAGGATGTGGACATGGACTGTCATCTTTGAATGTCTATGTTGGTCATTTTTATGTTGTATTTATGAAGTACATTTAGTCATATGTGATATTTACACGTAATTTAACATCCTAAATAGTGGCAAACTTTGTTTTTTTGGAGGGGTGGGTAGAGTTATTACTAGAATTGGTTCATTGAAATAAAAAGCAAAATGAGCAACATAAACATGGACAACATGAGTTAAATTTCCTAGTGAATCAAACTTTTACAACTGTCAGACATTTCAAAATCTTTTTTCTCATTGTCATTGATTTAAATTGGCTTGCATTATCCCATATTTTATCAGAACCCTGACACCAGTTAACTATATTAGCTGGCATCATTTCAAGAGTAACAGTCAGAATGAGGGAAGATGTGATAGCCTGTATTTGTTTATCAGACATGATGCATACAGCTATGCTCATCTATACTGCACAATTATTTTTGGATGTTCAGCAAATGTGCATGGTTATCAGTCCAATGATCTATTGAAGCTGAAATAACATAATCTACTTCTTCATTTTAAGCTATCAGACTGTTAGAGTGTGTATTTCAATGGTACCATTTAGCTTAAAGGCCAAACTGCATGTTACATTATTCACAACTTTTAAAGGGATACTAAAACTAATCACAATTATTTGAAGGTGGGGAGAGGGGAACAGATGTGAATCCTTAATGTGAATGTTTCCAATCTAAATTAGGTACCACATCAGTTTCATGCTCTGAATCACATCCCTTGTTATCACCTTGAGAAACTTCTTTTCTACAAACATTCATTTCAGATGCAAATAACATCAAATACATAAAGAGATTCTCATGCAAGATGTGTATTCTGGAGCAGGTCCCATGCTTGTTTGCTTTCAAAATGAAAGCGGTGAATTCAAGTGTGTTTTTTAAAAGAACATTAAAATCCATAAATAAATCCAGTATTTATTTATTTATTCATTCATTCATTCATTCAGTTCACCTTTCTCCCAGTATGCTTTTGTGGATCGCAATCCACTTCTTCAGATGCAGCTATAATCTACTCGTAAATTTTCTTTCCCATTTAATCTCAGAGTGGCCACTAGATTCCTCCATCTTTCTCTGTGTTATAAAGACTAGCAGAAGTATTCTTCAAATTGTTTGAATAGTTAAAGAACATGTAGAATGTAACACAGGGATGAGGACTGATTATTCTCATGTTTTTTCTACACGTGGGAACAAATAGAACAGGAAGAACAAGAGACCTCTTCCAGAAAATCAGAAACTTCAGAGGCAAATTTCAAGCAAAAATGGGCGTGATCAAAAACAAAGATGGCAAGGACTGAACAGAAGCTGAAGAGATCAAGAAAAGGTGGTGAGAATATACAGAAGATCTGTATAGGAAGGATAATAATATAGAGGATAACTTTGACGGTGTGGTGATTGAGTTAGAACTAGACATCCTGAGGAGTGAGGTTCAATGGGCCTTAAGAAGCATTGCTAATAACAAGGCAGCAGGAGACGACGGGATCCCAGCTGAGTTGTTTAAAATCTTGGAAGATGATGCTGTCAAGGTGATGCATGCCATATGCCAGCAAATATGGAAAACATAAGATTAGCCATCAGATTGGAAAAAATCAATTTATATCCCCATACCAAAAAAGGGAAATGCTAAAGAATGCTCAAACTTCCATACAATGGCACTTAAGATCCTGCAAGGCAGACTCCAGCAATACATGGAGCGAGAGTTGCCAGATGTACAAGCTGGGTTTAGAAAAGGCAGAGGAACGAGAGCCCAAATTGACAATATCTGCTGGATAATGGAGGAAGCCAGGGAGTTTAAGAAAAATATCTATTTCTGCTTTATTGACTATTCTAAAGCCTTCAACTATGTGGATCATAATAAACTGTGGCATGCTCTTGGTGGTATGGGGATACCAAGTCACTTTGTCTGTCTCCTGAAAAATCTGTATAAAGACCAAGTAGCCACAGTAAGAACAGACCACAGAACAACAGACTAGTTCAAGATTGGGAAAGGAGTATGGCAAGGCTGCATACTTTCACCCTATCTATTCAACCTGTACGCAGAACACATCATTTGACATGCGGAGCTTGACGATTCCAAGGCCGGAGTTAAAATTGCTGGAAGAAATATTAACAACCTTAGGTATGCAGATAATACCACTTGGATGGCTGAAAGCGAGGAGGAGCTGAGGAGCCTTATCACCAAGGTGAAAGAAGAAAGTGCAAAAGCTGGGCTGCAGTTAAACATCAAGAAAACCAAGATTATGGCAACCAGACTGATTGGTAACTGGCAAATAGAGGGAGAAAACGTGGAGGCAGTGTCAGACTTTATATTTCTAGGCACAAAGATCACTGCAGATGCAGACTGCAGCCAGGAAATCAGAAGACGTCTACTTCTTGGGAGGAGAGCAATGGCCCACCTCGATAAAATAGTGAAAAGCAGAGACATCACACTGGCAACGAAGGTCCGCATAGTTAAAGCAATGGTATTCCCCATAGTAACCTAGGGATGTGAGAGCTGGACCATAAGGAAGGCAGAATGAAGAAAGATAGACGCTTTTGAACTTTGGTGCTGGAGGAAAATCCTGAGAGTGCTTTGGACTGCAGGAAGATCCTTCAGGAAATAATGCCCGGCTGCTCACTGGAGAGAAGGATATTAGAGGCAAAGATGAAGTATTTTGGCGACATCATGAGAAAACAGGAAAGCTTGGAAAAGATCATGATACTGGAGAAAATGGAAGGAAAAAGGAAGAGAGGCCGACCAAGGGCAAGATGCATGGATGGTATCCTTGAAATGACTGGCTTGACCTTGAAGAAGGTGGGGGCGGCAACGGCCAACAGGGAGCTCTGGCGTGGACTGGTCCATGAGGTCATGAAGAGTCAGAAACAACTGTGTGATTGAAGAATAAGTGGGAACAAAAGAAATCAAAGAGATAAATTTGTGCACATTTCCAATAATTTTTTCCCAGTGTGGGACTGCTTTGTGAAAATTTCATGAATATTGTATTTTTATACAAAACCCATTTCCACTATACGTAGTCACAGCAGGAACAACAACAACATTGTTGAGAGGGAGCTTTTGTCTTTTCATTCTTCGGCAATGATGAATATTTTCATAATAGTTGATTATTTTTTCATGGGCTATCTCACTGTTTTGAAACTGAAATTAATTGTTAACCAAAGGATGAAGAAATTAACGAATATACTTTATGTCCCTATACAGATTGTTGCCTGTCTGGTTGTTATCAACTATACCATATTTTATCATACTGGTAGGGCTGATGGGAGCAGAAGTTTAAGAACAAATGGAGATCCACATGTTCTTCATCCCTTACTTAACAGGTAGTTTAGCCCTGATTGCAAGTGTAGAAAGTAAGGGCATAGAATTGGCAACACAGAGAAGAAAAAATTGTGCAAAAAATCAAAATGATTACCTCCAATATCTAGGCTTTGCTAATGTCTTCTGGGCCAGAAGAAGTAGAGTTAGTAGATCAGGCATGGGCAAACAGTACAAAGCAACTGGCGGGACTAAGTTTGCCCATGCGTGTACTAGATGATTGAGGGATTATTTTTTTCAGCCAGTCTTTTATTACAGTCCCTCTTAAATACTGATAAAGATAGTCCTCGTTTATGAAAAAGATTGCATTTTACTTTTGAAAATGGATAAAATAATTTATTTATGAGTCATCTTGATGGGCCATAGACTTTTAAGAATGTTACCTTTTAGAAATGAAAATGGGTGCTTCTTCCCATTGCCACATATTAGCCTATATGAAAATTGTTGCAGTGGTTCTGGGTTGAATGAGGTATTCGTTTATGTCTTTTAAAACTTTTCCTATTCCTTTTTCAACTTATAGCCCAATATAGAATATACAAATCTAGAACATGGTAACCCAAAGATGAGAGAGAGAGTCAGGGACAGAGACAGAACTCCTGATATGTAGTTAAGTAGGGGAGGTTAGTTAGGATAGGGAAAGGCTAAACTACCATCAGGTTAGAAAGAAACAAGAGCCATAAAGAAAGAAAAAAAATAGAGAGATATGTAGAAGAAGAAAAGCACTGACATGGGGTTGGCATCAAGGAGCTTGTGCCTCAGGAAAAGCTGGTGCAGACTTTAAAATATTGGATGGGGGGAGAGGGAGAGCAGGGAAAAAGAGCTAGTGAATATTCCATGAGTATTAATGGGGGTCACCATAAATCAATAATGATGTGAAGGTACATGCACACACACATAAGAGAGGAAAGAACATGGGATGGGGATATTAATAATGCTGGGCATCACAGTGTTGGGCCAATTTTGGGGCCACGTTATTTTCAGTTCTATATAGATCAGTTCTATATTGTTTCTGCATTAATCCAAAAACACCTTCATGAAAAGTCACACATAGTGATTTAAATTTTATCTAATGTATTCTATCTCAAAACACAAATTTCTACACATTTTCACATTATAAATTTATTGCTACACATATTTGCTGTCAACAGTTGATTTTGTATGAATTTTAATATGTGTTTTGAACTTAAATATTCAAGTAGTATAAAATCTGGAGGGATATGCATATTGATCTAAGAGATATTGATCAGTCCAGGGCTTCCCGCACAAAAAATGTTATAGTCTTGAAGCATCCCTCTATGGAAAGTTTCCATGATTGGGATTAGAGGAAATCTTCATTGGGTATTGGATCCTGGAAACAGGAAGCCAGTCAAGCAATGTAAGGAAAAACAACCAGAATTAAGAAAAATAATAATAGTCTTGGCACTAGAATTCTAGTCCCTATGTCACTTTATTTCTTTCTACTTCCATTCTGTAACAGATTTAATCTAAGCTGCATTTATACTCACCAGATTTGTTATTCATTGGGAATAAACTTAGTTAGGCTGTGGTTCTTTTATTGTAATCTTTTGAATGTTAATTTATTACTACTCTTTCCACTCTATTATGTCCAACAGTTTTTCCTCAGATCTACCTTACTAAAAAAGGAGGTAGAGGGAGTTGAATTTACGACTAAGAAGTCCTGTACTGTATTCAGAGGTGTTATGCAAATTGAATCAATGTGCACAATATTATATCGTAGCGACATGTTTTAATAAGAATTTCTCCCAAGAAAAATAATGTCATACCTGATGTTTTTCTTGGCATTTTTAAAAACATGGCCTAAGGAAAAAATAGATAAAGCATTCAGGGGTAGAAAGAGGATTTCGACAGCATGATGATAAAAGAATGCACTATGACTTCTATTCTCTCTCTCTGCTCAACATGTATATTTCATGATATGTTAGTTCATCTTCACAGAAACACTTTTGCATACTTAGTCCTCCAGGGTGACATACTTATTCAAGTTAAAAATGACAACAGCTTGAAATATTTCTGTAATCTAAATAAATGTAAAGCAGGAAGATAATGTTGTGCATTTGTAATGATTAAATAATGGTTTTGCAATTTCCTTTATTTACATTCCTTTGGGACATCTTTGATGTTAACCCTGTACTATAATATGAAGAAAATGTGGAAAATTCATTCCATACTGATTTTATTCCTAATGTGTTTCACGTTATAGTAGCATTCCACAATGATGTGTGACTCTGTATTGAAATGAACTGATTCGGTGGTTAAAGAGCTGCTGTAGAGGAAGCTTTTCAATAACAAATATATATCCAATTGGGAATTAAATTGCTATAAGTCATTATAATTTTTCCATGTTTCATCACCACAGTTACCATCATGTACCTTATCTGTGATATACAATCCCATTGACATCAGTTGAGCTACAGCAATATTTCTGCTTCAAAACCCCAGCACTAAAGCCATGAGTTGCAAGTTAATTGTATGATAGCACAGTGGGCACTAGTGATCCATTGCAATTGGCTATGGCACTACAACACTAAACATCCCTCCACAGAGAGGCTCTGCTGGCTCTTTTGCCTTAAAGTTTAGAAGAACAGCAAAGACCTTTTGTTTTGACTAGCTTTTAATGTAGTCTGAATGCTTTACATCTCTGCAGTAGTTCTATATTAGATTAAACTGATCTGTTTTCATGCTTTTTCCTGCCAGAAATTGTATTATTGCCTGAGCTATTCTTGAAACACTGACTGACACTTTTTAAAAATTGAATTTCTGCACTTTAACTTGGAAAACATTTTGTGGACCTTTTCAGAGCTGAAATGCAGGTGGGGAATATTTAAAATAAATTTCAAACTGACATCCCAGCAAAAATCAACCAATGTGCTCTGAGTATAACAATGAATGTAATCCACTCCTTAGCCATTTCTATGTTACATAGTATGAATAAATAAGTATGAATGAAATAAATAAAATTTCATTTGAGCATATTTAAAAATCCTACACAGATACAGAAATGGGGTCAAATTATCTTACATTTGAATATGTATACAACTGAAAGAAAGCTTGATTCATTTATCCTTAAACTGTATATTGTGCCCTTGCTTATACATGAATCAGATCTCTTGGTGACAGTCAAAAGTTCTTAAACTCTTTTAATAGCTTTTTGTACGTGTTCATCATGGAAGGCATTGAGGCTTATAATGAACAGTTTTCCAATACCGATTCTATTTCTGCTAAAGAGTCTCTATGAACATTAAACAGTTAATTGTTAGCAGCCAATTGATTAGACAAAGTGAACATATTAATCAACAATTCGGTTCAGTTGATGAGTTTCTGTATTTATGAGAGGATCAATACAAAAATACAATGAAAAGTCTAGGATACTCATTACAGACTTTATAATTATGCATTCATACATCCCAACAGTACTCCAGTTAATTGAATCACAGCTCTCCAAAAATGCAAATGCAAAAGAGAACCAACACTATAAAATATCTGCCACTACTTTGGTTTAGTTAACCTTGCTACTTTTCACTTCATCAGCTATGTAAATAGATTGGATTGGGAAGTGATAGGCAACTGGACTGCCAATCAGGACAGATTGTCTGTCTTCAAGTCATTTCCTGCCTATAGTACTCCTAAGGTAAATGTCTCATAGAGTTTTCTTGGCAAAATTTGTTCAAAGGTAGTTTGTTTTGACTTAAGATTGAGAGAATATCTTGCTTGAGTTAAGTTTCCATGACTTGGGGGAGGGGGGGATTCAAACCATGGTCTCCAGACTCATGGTCATATCACTGCACCATGCTGGCTCTCTCACAGGCATACCTTCCATGTAAAGAGGAAGAGGAGAGAACAAGGAAGCAGCAATTCTAGTAGTTCACATTCAGAAGGAGAAGCATTCGGTCACTGCTACCATTTTTCCCCTTTCCATCTTTCATGGTAAAAAGATGTGCCTGTGTATGTCTGTCAATACACATGACATCATAGGGACACTGAGAAGTCTGGACAGTGGGCTTAATGGTGTCCTTTTAACAAGGGCAGGGTCTCTTTGGATGCCACTGACAGGAGTACATTTCTAATTTTTGCCCATAGGTTTCACCAATATACTCTATATAGGACACCATCTGCCACAATTCATAATCCTGGCTTTTCTTAAAATTGCATGCAGAACTACCTTTCAAACATTCAGGATGAATTCACATCTGGAGCTAAAGCTAGAGTCAGTTCAGAACATAAATGCCAAAGCTGCTCTGATGCTGTATAGACATCCACATGGTCCAGCTGGGCCAAGACTGTTTCAGCCCCACTGGAATGTCACTTCAACCTCCATGTTGCTGCTGCCACTTCAGTTGGCCACAGATCTTTGTGTGAGCTCCTATCTGTCAGAAATGCCCTGTTTGACATCAGCAGAGATGCCCAGAGATGTGACCAAAAGGAAGTAGGGGTGATCTGCCCTCCTTCTTTCTGGTCATGCAGATACCTATGTTGATGCTAGAATGGGACACCCATCATGGTCAGGAGCTTCCATACAGCCCATACAGCCAGAAAGAAGTAGAAGTTATCTCACCTTTTTCTTTCTGGTCATGTAAACACCTCCGCTGATGGCAGAATGGGGTGCCCACGATGGCCAGCAAGAAATAGCGGTTATCTTGCCTTAAGGATTGAGGCTGGCTAGGAACAGCTGTGACAAAAGCACAATCCATCCCCATTCCCTGAGCTGATAAACAGGGGGAAAGGGTGATAGCATTAATGTCTTGTCTGGATAGAAAATCTATCCAAATTTGACTCTATCTCATCACCCAGAGATAGAGCCTTTGGTGGCTCAGTGTGTTAAAGCGCTGAGCTACTGAACTTACAGACTGAAAGGTCCCAGGTTCAAATCCCAGGAGCGGCTTGAGCACCCGCTGTTAGCTCCAGCTCCTGCCAACCTAGCAGTTCGAAAACATGCAAATGTGAGTAGATCAATAGGTACCACTCCAGCGGGAAGGTAACGGTGCTCCATGCAGTCATGGCATCATGCCACCACATGACCTTGGAGGTGTCTATGGACAACGCCGGCTCTTCGGCTTAGAAATGGAAATGAGCACCAACCCCCAGAGTCAGACATGACTGGGTTTAACATCAGGGGAAACCTTTACCTTTACCTTTACATCACCCAGACTGTCCTGAAACTCTGGGATATTCTGGATTTTCATATCCCATTGCTTTGCTCAAAATGATACAAAGTCAGTTTAACCCTGCAAAACCTGCAATACTCAACAGAAGTTGGTGAGTGCCAGAGGAACAGTGACAAATGAATTTGAGGTGAATTCGGGTTTTCTTGCCTATGTAAACTCACTGTATTTCTAATGCTTGGAAAACTAAAATTGCTGTGTTTACAGAATGGCAGTTAGTTTTCCTGGCAATAGAAATAACAGCTTTCAATAAAACTACAAACCACATAATTCAATGAAGGTAAGCAACACACAAATGGTTGGGCAAGGAAGCAAACAGCTGGGTGGGACTCTTTTATTCAAACTGGTGCTCCTTATCAGGATACCTTATCAGGATACTCATATGGCTGCAATTGCATGCAATTGCTTAATATAGCATGTTGCCCAGCTCTTAGTCACACCTTTCAGAAGACTCGTATGCTTCAAGGTCCCCAGCTGCTAATGCTTACTGTGGAATCATCTTTCATGATGCTATAAATACAAGGCAGAATATATTGCATGGATAACACTAAAACATGGCTTAATTCTGTGTCTTAATTCATGCCTCATTTTTCACTTCTGCATGATTTACCTTGTGCTTTCCATAGAACACACAGCTACAGCTCAAATAGGGCATGTAAGATTTTTTTTTTTTAAAAAAAAAAGAAAACTCATTAGAAAGATAATTAGCAGCTTGTTAAAACACAGTGCACTAAAAATCCAATTTGGTTTGCAGCTTTTACCCTATAAAAGTGATATTTAAGTCACCTTAAATACATTGATTTGTATCCTCTTTAGGACCATAATAATAAAACCAAGAATTCAATTTAATAAATATCACTGGGATTACTGGTTGGTGGAAAGGGGGGAGCAACTGAAAGAAATGTTTCACAGAGCATTTCATTTCATTTACAAGGATAACAGAACATCAATAAATGTTAATTTAAGAACTCCCAATGATATAGAATCTCATAATCATCTTATGAAATGATCTATTGATTTTTCAAGGTTCTCTAGGAGAAATGTTTAGATTTTATATCAAGTAATGAACAGTCTCTTTTCCTGTAGGTAGATATTTCATATATATTCAGCTTTTTCTTCCAACCTGCTGCTAAGCACTTCAGATTGAAAATGAAACATCTTTACAGGTTGTTGACAAATATATGAGACAACTTCATGCCAAAGTGGCTGATAAATTCAATGTCAGGGACATCTATACTATATGAAAATAGCAGCTACTGCAGTTCATTGTTAATAGTCTATAGCATGCAAAACTAGGGTCTGGACAACACATAATTTCAGCAAATTTCTCTTTCCAGTCCCACTTTTTCTCAGGTATATGAATGGAGGGGAAAGAAGGACTTTGACGTCAACAAATTCTCCCCTTCAAGTTAGAGATGTACATCTGTATGTATTTTATTGTTTTTGCATACGAATAAAGGAATGACATCTCTCTCCCTGAAAGGCTTCAGGCTTGAGTGGTAAACCCCTATCCTACAAGAATAATGCATGAGTAACAATGTGGTTACTGAATTCTGCTGTTGTTTCAATAGTCTGTCTTTCCTGACAGCCTTATAAGACAGCTTTATTTGTTTGTATCTTCTCACTCATTCTCCCACATTGACACAGAAACAGTTTTGTTGGATTTGTTTGATTTCTCACTTGGAACTTGGGAAGCACAGAAAGATTTTCTGTAATGGTGCTTTAGAGGCTTTAACTATGGCAAATGACCTTCTGTACTCCTTTCTGTCTGGATCATGACAAGATAGAACGTCTACCTGAATTATGACAAAATCTATCAAACTGCTTCTGGATGTGATAAAAGCTAACAACAAGTAAAAAAAATTAAAACTCAATATTTTCTATGGAGAGGAGAATTATTTTCTGGACCAGAGTAAATAATTAAGTTGAAGCAGCCATGTGGAGGAACAGAGCAGTGGAGCTGGGACTGCAATTACTGTCATAGAGGGAAGTATGTTAAATGAGAATAAAGTGCCTTTATCCTTCCAGCTGTAGGTCTCACTTTTAAGCAAAAGAGAAGAATTTACCTCAAGGGGAAATCAATGTGTGATCATGAATGTGGCTCATTCCTGAGTCGAGCCCATTTTCACAATGGCTCTCGAAGGAAGTAAGGGTCTACCAGAGCCTTACTATAGTATTGCCACTTTACTGCTACAGCAATATTTCTAGTTTTTATTTGTAGAACAAAAGCAGCACGTCGTCGTCGTCTCACTCGTTCAGTCGTTTTCGACTCTTTGTGACCTCATGGACCAGTCCACGCCAGAGCTCCCTGTCGGCCATCACCGCCCCCAGTTCCTTCAAGGTCGAGCCAGTCACTTCAAGGATACCATCCATCCATCTCGCCCTTGGTCGGCCTCTCTTCCCTTTTCCTTCAATTTTCCCCAGCATCATGATCTTCTCCAAGCTTTCCTGTCTTCTCATGATGTGGCCAAAATACTTCAACTTTGCCTCTAATATCCTTCCCTCCAGTGAGCAGTCGGGCATTATTTCCTGGAGGATGCAGCACGACAATAGTAAAACTGATGTTTCAGATTTGCAAACTGGTCATCTATGGAAGTATTTGCATTTTAACAATGGGGAAAAGTGCCACAATTACAATGTATTTATTTTTACTCAAAAACATTATCTTGTGCCAATGCTAGCAAAATGAATATGGTCTTATCTACATTGACCATTTTATACAGTATCAAACTGGAATTGAAGAAAATGGTTTCACCGTGCAGATGATTACAAGGGAAATCCTGGGACCAGTTTGAGACCCAAATGGTAACTGCTTACACAAACCAAAGAGCACTGATATACATCAAGATCATTCTTTTGTGTGTTTTGTGGGAGTTTTTTGTCTGACTACCACAGTTTGAAGCTAGCTTCGAGCTGCATTAAATGATCATTTTAAATGGGGCCTAGTAGTTTGAAAAATGAATAATGGAAAGTGAGGAGAAATCAAAGTTTTTGAAAACTTCCCAGTTTCGTCTATCAGAAAGAAGTGGATTAAATGTCCTCAACCTCAGACTTTATTCCATCACATTCACCTAAGAGGGAGGTGTAATTGATTCAAAACCACGAGACAATTGGTGGATGATAGAAACTGGAAGTGAAATTATTTGTAATGTTGCTAATCCTTCCCACTGGCTTATAATAGGACTGAGAATACCATACTTATTACCTAGATGCAGCTTAATGTTTTGCATCTCTTCCTTCTTCTCTTTGGCCCTTGACCAACCAACTAGACTTTTCATCCAAAGACAGGAGAAAACTGTTTGTGGCATGGGAAGAAGTAAGTCTATACAGAGTCAGAGATATATTTTAGGAGACTTTCCATATCTTTGGGAGATGGGAAGATGTCACAATTAATTTGCTTCAAAAAACTAAAATGCATAGTTTTGCAAAGATATGGATGCCCCACCAAAATCCTTTCAGAATGACTTAGCTTTGTATTTTGCAGAGGAATGGTCTCTAAATTACATAACACCTTAACTGAATATACCTATATGTTAATTGATGGTAAGCTGCATAAGATATAAATGCTTGTATACCTATGGGTGGGGCACAATGGGGCACAATTAAAATTTGAATTTCATCAACACTTTAAGCAATTTTGGCTAGCACCAGAGAGGCCATACATGCAGTCCCCAAGTTACGAACAAGATAGGTTGTGTAGGTTTGTTCTTAAGTTTAATTTGTTTGTAAATCGGAACAGGTACATTTTTAAAATGTAACACCAGATTATTATTATTAGTAGTAGTAGTAGTATGCATATGTGCGCACTTTGGGAAGGATTAACACCCACATGGTGTTTGTTTTGCTCTCTGTGCCCCTGTTCAGAAGATTTCATCTCACTTTGATAATTGGATTTTTTTTTAAAAAAAAAAATTGGCTTGTATGGAAACAAGGATTGGTGTTGAAGCTTCCATAGAGACACTTTTTCCCCATGATAATTCTTCCAGGAGTGATTTTCCCTCCCTGGGGGTAGATTTCTCTCACTTCCTGTTGTCTCACCCCCATTCTTAACTATGAGTAGTTTATAAGTCAGATGTTTGTAATTCAGGGACTGCCTGTATATGAAGTTCTCTGCAGATCATCCTTAAAACATAAGGCATGGGCAAATTTCAGCCCTCCAAGTGTTTTGGACTTCAACTCCCACAATTCCTAACAGCTGGTAAGCTGGCTGGGATTTCTAGGAGTTGAAGTCAAAAACACCTGGAGGGCTGAAGTTTGCCCATGTCTTCTATATATTATCAGAGATAAATAGTTGTGATTGCTGCGAGCAGGGATAATATGTAACATATGTGGCTATGATGCTGAAGCATATGTAGTATATGCAAATACAGGTGTTCCAAATCCGAAAGAAATCCCAACTCCAAAACACTTCAGGTTTCAATCATTTTGAATAAGGGATATTCAATATGTTAAAAAAAATTGACATTTTTTAAAGCCAAATTCACACGATCAAAATGCAATATCGCACCACTGCTATCTTCCAACCATCACACGTTCATCAGATCCTTCTTTTCAGAATCTACATGCATTACACAGATTTGTATACAGGAGGATTATGCTAACTGGTATCTGAAAATGCAAAAAGGCAAGATGCAGAAAGTGAAATGAATTCTCCTAAATCCTTCTTTCCATGGGATCTATGGTGATCTGAATAAAATCAATATGCATACAATACAAGTGAACAAAACTTACATAAAGCACAATGAAAAGATTGATATGAAGCATTATTTGCTTGCAGATGTTTCTTTGTTAAATCATAAGTATCTATTTCATTGTTATAGAGCCATATAATTAAACAGCAGGCATAATTCGATGCCATTTTTAAATAATGATTCCCTAAAATTACCAAGCAATAATAATTAGCAAGTAAAAAGCAAGTAAATAAAATATTAATATACAAAACCATCTGCAACCTAATTTTTTGTCTCACTGATTACAGTGCTTGATAGTTTGTATTGTCTGCATTGTTCATCTCTTTTGTTGAATAATATAGAATACAACTGACCTCAGTTAAACTGCATGCTACGTGTAAAAAAGACCTTAGAGTCCTCATGGACAACAAGTTAAACATGAGCCTACAATGTGATGTGGCGGCAAAAAAAGCCAATGGGATTTTGGCCTGCATAAATAGGAGAATAGTGTCTACATCCAGGGAAGTCATGCTTCCCCTCTATTCTGCCTTGGTCAGACCACACCTGGAATACTGTGTCCAATTTTGGGCACCGCAGATGAAGGGAGATGTTGACAAGCTGGAAAGCGTCCAGAGGAGGGCAACTAAAATGATCAAGGGTCTGGAGAACAAGACTATGAGAAGCAGCTTAAAGAGCTGGGCATGTTTAGCCTGCAGAAGAGAAGGCTGAGAGGAGACATGATAGCCATGTATAAATATGTGAGGGGAAGTCATAGGGAGGAGGGAGCAAGCTTGTTTTCTGCTGTCCTGGAGACTAGGATGCAGAACAATGGCTTCAAACTACAGGAAAGGAGATTCCACCTGAACATTAGGAAGAACTTACTCACTGTGAGAGCTGTTCGGCACTGGAACTCTCTGCCTCGGGATGTGGTTGAGGCTCCTTCTTTGGAGGCTTTTAAGCAGAGGCTGGATGGCCATCTGTCAGGGGTGCTTTGAATGTGATTTTCCTGCTTCTTGGCAGGGGGTTGGACTGTATGGCCCGTGAGGTCTCTTCCAACTCTATCTATATATATAAAATGATAGTTGTTTGCGCAGTGACTATAACAACAAAACTAAACATCCCAGAAATACGAAATTTGGCAACACAATGCAAAAGCCTTGCCTCCAGGTTACAACAACACAACCACACCACAAAACCACAATCCAGACCCACAAAACTCACAACAACGCATCATGCAATAACAACACAACTAAACGCCCCAGAAATACAAAACTTGGCAACACAATGCAAAAGCCTTGCCTCCCAGTTGTAACAACACAACCACACCACAAAACCACACAGGACCCACAAAACTCACAACAACGCATCGTGACTATAACAACACAACTAAACGCCCCAGAAATACGAAACTTGGCAACACAACGCAAAAGCCTTTCCTCCAGGTTGTAACAACACAGCCACACCACAAAACCACAATCCGGACCCATAAAACTCACAACAACGCATCGTGACTATAACAACACAACTAAACGCCCCAGAAATACAAAACTTGGCACACAACTAAACGCCCCAGAAATATAAAACATAACAACACAACGCAAAAGCCTTGCCTCCCGGTTGTAGCAACACAACCACAGCACAAAACCACAATCCGGACCCACAAAACTCACAACAATGCATCGTGACTATAACAACACAACTAAACATCCCAGAAATACGAAACTTGGCACACAACTAAACACTCCAGAAACATAAAACTTGACAACACAATGCAAAAACCTTGCCTCCCGGTTGTAACAACACAACCACACCACAAAACCACAATCCGTACCCACAAAACTCACAACAATGCATCGTTACTATAACAACACAACTAAATGCCCCAGAAATACGAAACTTGGCACACAACTAAATGCCCCAGAAATACAAAACTTGACAACACAACATAAAAGCCTTTTCTCCCAGTTGTAACAACACAACTACACCACAAAACCACAATCCGGACCCACAAAACTCACAACAACGCATTGTGACTATAACACAACTAAACGCCCCAGAAATACAAAATTTGACAACACAACGCAAAAGCCTTGCCTCCCAGTTGTAAGAACACAACCACAACACAAAACCACAATCCAGACCCACAAAACTCACAACAACGCATCATGACTATAACAACACAACTAAACGCCCCAGAAATACAAAACTTGGCAAAACAATGCAAAAGCCTTGCCTCCCGGTTGTAACAACACAACCACACCACAAAACCACACCAGACCCACAAAACTCACAGCAACGCATCATGACTATAACAACACAACTAAACGCCCCAGAAATACGAAACTTGGCACACAACTAAATGCCGCAGAAATACAAAACTTGGCAACACAACACAAAAGCCTTGCCTCTCAGTTGTAACAACATAACCACACCACAAAACCACAATCCGGACCCACAAAACTCACAACAACGCATTGTGACTATAACAAATACAAAATTTGACAACACAACTTATCCACCTCCCCAGTCCCTACATTCAGACTTGGCCTCCAAAAAAACAATTACAATAATAACAATGACAACAACAACAATAAGAATCAACACCATCACAGGCAAGAAACAGCCAGGCACTGAGGCTGAGACACTGGGCCTCCAAAAAACAATACAGTAGCATCTAACTTATCCAACCTTCATGACCACTACAACAATAATAATAAACACCTACACAGGCAAAACAAAAAAAGACTATTGTACCACAATAAAAATATAAACCACGCTCAGCAGAATCAGACATTACAATTAACAACAAACCAAAGACAACAGGGATCTCAAGCAATTATCAATCAACACAAAAATTGAAGAAGGTAACAGACTTCAAATACTACTATTAATGTGAGTATAAAGAAGGGTGGAGGTCACAGCATAAATACAACCTAATGTAGACTGACCAACACCACCAGACTAAGCCACAGCAATGCGTGGCCGGGCACAGCTAGTGATTCTATGATTCTATTGTGGTCACTGAAGCATCATAAAGCAAAGGTGTCACTATCTCAGCCACACATGTGGACAATTTTAGGTTTTGGAGCATTTTGGATTTCAGAATTCTAATTTAGTAATTGTTAACTTATTTGTGCTTTTCTAGAGGATCCCATTCTATTCTTACCTTGGTTTTCCATTTCTACTTTTGCATCAGATAACCAGCATTCCAGGGCCATTGAGCATTCCTGGAATTTTGGAAAGGGGAATATATCTTTGTTGGACCTCATTGTTACCAGTCCAACAGAAACATGTGTAGCTTTCCTTCCAAAGATTAGTTGCTCACCCTTGTAGAGCAACTGAAATCATAGAGTACTTCCCCAAGAGACATAATAAAAGGTGCAAACAATGCAACGTTTGTTTTTCTGCTTATTTATTGATCTTGCAATTTTTTCATTTTCATTTACTGTATGTCTTTTATTCAGAAGCATCATTTTGTTTTATTTCACTGATAGCTAATCTTGCATATTTATATATGTGAAACTGAATGCACTTAGAAAAAAAATACAGAGATCTACTAGCCAATGAACATCCGTAGAACTGTAGCAACTGTTGTCTTAGGAAAAGAAGCAAATATTTGTGGTTTTGAAGAATTGTGCATATTTACAGCATCATAGAAATGGCTTTATTAATAGCAATAATTGGTAATAAATTCATTTTATTGAATAAATAATGACTCATTGGAGTGGTGATTATGGGAGGTATAATGAGCAGCTGGAAGGCCCAATTTGTAATAACAGGAGACATTAAACTGGCATAAAGGCATTATGCCTTTCATTGCGCATGCAGATTTTCACAGTCATTGGGCTTGAATTGCCCACACAAGTAGCTTATAGTAGCTTGATTCTCTTACAGGCTCAAACCATGGCAAACATGAGATTTGACCAATGTAGTTTAAAATTAAAATGCTGAGACTGTGTTCACATATATTAAAACTAACTCTTGTCTATTGCTGCAAGAATATATCTGTGTGTACTAACAGTCAAGCAGTTCACCAGATTCAGTTTGGCCTCAGGTTACCAAGGGCCAGTTCATTCATTTCAGCTGTGGTGTTGGAGTTACTTCAGGGATACAACTGCAGACACATTGTACCTGGGGGAGAGGGGACTATATTTCTGAGATAGAGAACATATATTTTATTAGATGATCTCAGGTTCCATCCATGGGACCTTTACTCAGAAGGGAATAGAGGCACTTACTTCAGCAGCAGATTTGGATGTCATGAAAGGTAAATGGTTAGCTATCTTTTAACGTTGTATTTTTATTACCAAGATTGGGGGAGAATGTTCGGATGAAACTTCTGTCTCATGTGCCAGAATGGATGTGACTTTGGATATGACTCTTGAAGGCAAGAAACAACATTTTCTATTCGGCCTTGGGAAGTAGAAAATCTTGGGATGGACTGCATTGGGCTACGAAGACAAATAGGCTGAGATGATTTCGTATACTGTGAGGAGGAAAAAAACCCGGATGATGTAGCTGAATTTACCTCCCCACACAGTATTTAAACCAGGCATGGGCAAACTTTCGGTCCTTCAGGTGTTTTGGACACCAACTTCCACAATTCCTAACAGCCAGTAGGAGGGCTGAAGTTTGCCTATTCCTGATTTAGACACAGTAGTAGGTTTCAACTCTCAGAACAATCTATTTTGAATTGAACAAAATTTTCCTTGGTCAATGGCCATATTGGCTAGAGGAATCTAGGAGGTCTAGTCCACAAAAGTCATTGTTCCAGCGATTTTTTTCAACATTTTTCCAAGATAGATTAGGTTAATGATAACATCAGAGAAAGGTCCATTCCTCCTGTAAGCAACAATATTCTGGAAGGACTATAATATAGATGACCCTGCAGTCAGCTCCACCTGTGTTTATCTTAACAGAAATTATGGCTCCTATTCCTACTCTAACTTAAAACTATTTTGAACTGAAAGTAAAAGATTGATATGATCAATAGAGAAAGAAAGGGGTGATTAAATTCCTTTTGGGGGAATGGTGCAAAGATTACAATTTCCTCCGCTTATCAAAAATGGTTAGGAAGGCAGTGAAATTGTTTGATAATAATAAATCACACTCTTCACGAATAAAATAATGCCTTTATACTTTTGCCAATGCAGTGCTGTATTCATCCTCATGCAATGTAATGTAGAGACTTTTATTTCAATCAGTGAAAGAGAGAAAAAGAAAGGAAAGGAAACCACAAGTGAGATTATTATGGATTTGTTGCTTCAAAACAAGTTATTCACATACTAATGGACCATTACACTTGGACATTTCTGATGGCATAAGTAGGGTTAAGGAGACCATTTTACAGTTCACTGTGATAGTTTTTGGTTTGGAAAAATTGCAGGTATGTGATCTCGTTTTGCTATAGGCTGAAAATGGGTAATATACTCAGAAGTACAATTTTATTCTGTATAAGCTTTAAAAATCAAAGGTTACTTGCAGCTATCCTGGAAATGATACTGAATATTAATTATTCCATTCTTGGGCAATATAACTCAAATCAGGCTTTATGCATTCTTTTATACGATGAAATGCCTTACTTCTGATAAACCTCTCAATGTGTCTGTCTCTCTCTTTGGTTATGTAGGTGATAATGACTTTTCCCTTAGGAAAAGATCAAATTATTAAATTTCTTTTGACACCACTCAAGACAAATTAAATAAAATGTAAAGGAATTTGAATGTCTGTCTCTTCATAATCCCATTTTTAAAATATCCTGAGAAAGAAAAACCGTAATCTAATATAGACAATTAATGAAACTATAGATTTTAAGTCTTATGACACTTCTGCACTTGCTGACCCAGCATCTACTCTAAATCAGTGCTGAAAATAATCCCCTGCACTTTCATAAGCCATTGGTAAGCCATAACAGTTTGATGGGATTTTCAATTGCTTCCTCATACGTAGGTTAAAATCAATTGAGTTGTAGAGGTTGTACCTTTTCATAATAATAAGAGGTAACAAAAATAGTTTTCTCCCTCCTCCTTTCAACTTTAACACTCTTCAAACAGTGACAGAGCTTAAATATGCAGTCTGGGATATTCCTGTTTCTCACAGAAATTATTTAATGGGACATCAGTGCTTCTGAATGTGGTGGTCCCTGGAATAGTCACAATCCCTAAGCCATTAGCCATTGAATTCTGCCAGTTTTCTGGGAAAGAAAGAAACAATGGTACCTATTTCATACTGGTCTCTCTGGCACAATGGTAAATAATAATTGCCAATCCTCCCCATAAATAACCCAAGAACCACTGGTTTACTTTGTATTGTAACATCAAGGCCTACAGAATATGATATAGGAATGAGGCAGAGTAATACTTAGAGCTCATCTACACCAGGAAGTTTAGCCCAGTGTAAATATGCCCTGGAGCTGATCAAGATTTGGCACTTTTATGCTGAATCCAAGGCTTTTGTTTAGTTGTCCATTCTCAGGCTGTCAAATCTCTGCATCACTGTCACTGCTTCTAGCCAGCCACTGAACTCCATCCAAGCTCCTGGCCATTAGACTGGCATACTTGCATAACCAGGATAAAGTCGGGGAGATTGTCTTTCTCATTACCAGATTCTCAGACTTATACATAATTAGAGAAATACCTACAATGGGCAGGAAATCAGACATAACACCATGGCTGGCTAGGAGTGGCTGTGAGAAACACACTGGCTGTTCCAGGAGCTTTGCCCAAACAGCAAAAGACGTGTGAACCAATCCAAAGTCAATAGTTCCATGTCAGAAAAGTCAAAATCAAAAGTCCTCTGAAGTTAAGCCAGAATATTAACATCAGGTCTGAGGTCAGAATCATGAAGTATAAATGGGCATTGGAAACTCAAATCGGATTAACAATGTTGTCCAAAGGGAGGGAATGCCGGTAATGACTGGATTTATCTCTCTGGGTCACAGTCTCAGCCTGTTTCTTCCAAAAGCCGAAGAGATCTATAAAGCCTCACCTTCTGCATTCTTCTTTATAGGGGTGTGAGCATGTTTAACCCTTCTAGAGTTTGCTGAAAGGTGTTTGCTCAGCTTCACTCACTGCAACTTGCACAGACTGCTGTGAGTTGCTTGCTGCAGCTATTGGCACTTCCCTCTTCTCATTTTCACCACTGACTGACATACTGCTTAGAGTTGCTTGCTACCATCTCCCCCCACTGGCACACCCAACCACACTTCCTCCTCACTGTCTGAACAGGGCATGACAGTGGTAGTGACATTTAGACACAATTCATTCTCTTATTCTAATGTCCAAACTGCTCTAAAGCCATGTGATACTTCAGTTCTAGCAAACTCCACAATATCTCCTGACTGGAGAGAATGCTTCTGGAACATGGACATACAGCCCAGAATACTCACAGCAACCCAGTGATTCTGACCATGAAAAACAACAGAAAAATACACCTGTTCCACGGACTTTTACATTAAAAGCTTTGAATTACTTGTGTATTTTTATTCATCATCTGTTTCATCCTTGTTTGATTAGTGCGAATACATTGCTTCAAGAAGGGGCAAGTTGTTTAGTGAAGATACAGTTTTGTGCTAATGGCAGAACCTCAACAACAACAACAAAGTCCTGTTTTTTCCTCATTCTTATGTCAGAGATGGGAGATGTCATAGAAGCCGACAATTTCTCAGTAGCTGTTTCTTGACATCTTTCATCAAGAATCAGAAATTTTAGAATGATCCTTCATATCTGCAGCTCTCACCAATGTCAGAGTGGCTGGATTCTATAGTAATTGAAATGGCCAAGAGAACAGACATAGCTCTGTGACTGGCTAGAAGCGGCCACAATATGAGCACAGTTCATTCCTTTTCCCTGTGCTGATGAACACAGGGGACAGGGTGGTGTTATTCTTTCCTTCTCTAGTAATCTCTGGTCATCTCAGCAGGAAAAGAATATAAACATAGACAGCTACATTTGTATTTTACTTTAAAGTAAATACTGTAGAGGGGGCCCCATCCAGAATGAGGGCAGTTCTATACAGACAAATAAAGCAGAGCCAATCCAATCTCTGAGATGCTGGATCAGTCCCACTTTGCAGATTGACAGGAACTCCTTGAAGCACCTCAATGGGAGCAGAGAATCTCTACTTCTCAACCATTCCAAAAATGGTTTCTTTAGCTGGCTACAGCAGTGACACATCCACCTATTTTATCTGGGGGTAGATAAATGTAGGCAGCCATGCTGCTGCTGTAGCCATATGAAGTCATATTAAAAAGTGAGGTCATCAGTGAATCTTCTTTGTCTGCATTACTTTTCAGTTCAATCATAGCACCAAGTATTTCATTCCACAATGATAAAACTCGTAATTCTAAGGAAAAGTAAACAGTGTTTCAGAAATATAAAATCTTTCCTAGTGCAAGTTAACATCCTAACAAAAATAAAAGAATGGCAAAGCAAACCTGCAGGAAAATGATGAAAGAAGCTAGGAATTCATTTCTTCATTCATGTACTATATAGATCCCGAAAGACAAAAAGCAGGATTTGCTTTCGCCTTATATTAGAAATCTAGCAAGTACACACAATCTCTAGAGATTATCACAAATCTCTATTGGAAATGTAATACTCTTGTAGAAAAGAAAATAGCTACAACAAGATCATTAGCAGCACAAGAAATAGTGCAAGCCACTTGCAAGCAGAAATAGAAATATACTTGATTTGCCTAATCGCAATGTTTCTCTGAAACAAAGTTGTTATCATGCTATATCTCCAAAACAATAAAAACAACGACCTGTCAACCATCTTCTATGTAAATTCCTAGCAGCTTGGACAATTGTACTCCAAATATCTAGATCACAAGATCTTGTTGCTGTTGTTTTTGTTGTTAGTACTTCTTTTATGTCCCACCTTAATTCCATACCTGGAGCTCAGAACATCATAGAACATTAATACAAATGCACCTTAAACCATTTACATAAACGGAATGAAAAGCACACTAGAAGTTATTGATAAACCAGAATTAAAACACATTTTAAAACAAATACTTTTTTTAAAAAAAACAAAAACAAATAACAACAAAATTATTTTATGATGCTCACTTCTTTCATTCCTTTCTTAAGCAGTGATCTCTCAGTATATACCACTAGAAGCAGTGGTGGTGATCATTATAACAGTGATGGCATCTATTTGAATTATTAAGAGTGGCAAATATATAACAGCGAGCAGAACAAAGAGCCAGGAAGCAAATGGAAGAACTTTCCATCTTTAGACTTGATAATATGTCTAACTTCCTCACATAAGTGTTGTCAGGAGATCAACAGGGTAATATATATGAAGCACTCTGAACAATCTACAGAACTAAATAGATGCTAACATATGAGTGCTCTTATCATGACGGCTAACAGCCATTGAGTCATATAAGGAAATTCGAAAGCAGCATAGATGTACATTTGCCCTAGTCTATCTACATTAAATATATTTGCATGAGCCATTTGTTAGATGCATAGCCCATCTAAATATATTTATGTGAATCCTTTACAGGAAGCATTTCATGTGATCAGTGGTGAGCTGTTCAGAAAAGTCAGCACCAGTGATGCCACAAATCATCTCAAGCTAATAGTAAATGTTATGTTGTCATTTGAATGCAGGCCTTGAATCAAATCTTAATGCTTTAATCAAAATTTACAATATATTTCATTGCCATGGGAAGAAATTCAGAATCCAGTTAAGGGATTAAAAATAGAAGACTTTGTCATGGAGTACAGTGTGGTTCATGACTCTCATAACAATGGGATGATCTTTTCTGGGCTTTAGACTAAAGACCTTATCCCAGAGGCAGGAGGGAAAAGGGGAAGTAGAAGAAAGGTGGGGAAGCATCCTTAATAGTGGGCACATGACCTAGCCCAGCAAGATTTGTCTTCAGGGATGGCCAGCCATCCCACGTTGTTTCCCCACTTTCCTCTGCCTATTGCAGCTATTTTCAATCAGGAATCAGGTGAACACCTGAGAGAAGGCCCTCCCCAATCAAAGAGATCGTGCAGGTTCATCGGGGAAAGGCGGTTACGAAGGTAGGTGGGTCCCAAACCATTCAGGGCTTTGTAGGTGATAACCTGCACCTTTAATTGGGCCCAGAAAATGATCGGCAGACAATGGAGCTCCTTAAAAAGGGGGGTTGACCATTACCTGTATTTCGCTCCAGTTATCAGTCTGGCTGCCGAAGACAAGGCACACACTGACATGTTATCATTAACTGTAAAACAAAGAAGATCAAAATGTTTTTTGGACGGATCATTGAAGAACACAATTTTTTCCCCTTTCTAATCAATGCTTTTCCTAGAGACAAGGACCAATCTAGTTGTGCATTGCTGAGTATATGACCTCTGCTGGATGTGCTGAGTAGCACTATTCCACTAAGATGTTTGGTGGTCTATCTCCATCTCCCTTTTTTGGAAAGTGGACAATGCACACAATATCAGTTTGTATGGCTAAATACTAATTGTGACAAGTTAGAATATTTGTGTTTTTTGTTCTGTGAGAAAGACAAAGTAGTCTTTGGGGCTAGAGCTCTCACTCAGGCTACATAATGGCTATATTTATTGTAGGATTCTGAGAAATATAGAATAATTGTGTAACTTTTCTAAACTTTGGAACAAGCAATCAATCCCCTTTTCTTGTCCAGAAGAAGTGTTGTAATAATTACCTTAATTTCCCAAATACACATGACTCTAGTCTTTCACACTTATTAACAAGATTAAAATGATTGTAAGTTTTTTAAAGTCAACTTCTTTCATCAATGAGGCTTTCAAGATCACCACATGGTTGAAACCTTCCTTAAGAAAATGAAAAGACTCAAATAAATGCCACTTTCTAAATCATTTTTAAATCATTTTAAAGAACAGAGCAGAGAGTTCAGAATGAACAGTTAGCTAACTGAATGTACTGCCACCCTAGTTGCTTTCTGTAGATGAAGACCCCAGGCCTGCCTACTATAGTTTTACATCATTTTTTTCACTTCTTCTTCAAAGAATTCCTGTGAGGTAGGGGTCCTCAAACTTTTTAAGCAGAGGGCCGGTTCACAGTCCTTCAGAGGGGCCAGATTATAGTTTGAAAAAACCTGAATGAATTCCTTTGCAAAAAATGAAAGAACAATACAAATTCAAAATAAAGAACAATTAACGAACATAAACTTGCCAAGAAAAAGTAAGGGTGACTAATGGAAGGACAGGAATGATGGTACAAAACAAGGTTGTCCATTATCCCCCACTTATTTGTAGTAGTGATAGAAATGCTAGCTGAAAGTATTAGGAATAGCACCAATTGGACAGGGTACAAAATAGAAAAAAGAAGGAGGACAATAAGAAGAAATAAAGCTCAATCTCTATGCCGATGATGCAATGATTATTACAAGCCAACTGTTAATTATGGTAAAAGATATTATTAAAAAATTGGAAGAATTTAAGAATATATCAGGACTACTTGTTGACATCAAAAAGTCAGAGATACTATGTCTTAATACCCTACCAAGGGAACAATTGGAGATTAGGAAAATATCAGGTTTAAGATTAGGATTAAAGAAGTTAAAATACGTAGGAGTATGGATATATAAAAACCCAAAGAGTCCAGTCAAGGGGAATTATAAACAAAAATGGAAAGTAATAGAGAAACAATTTAAGAATTGGGAAGGGAAAACACTGACAAGAGTGGACAGAATAAGGGTACTAAAATGTTTATAATACCAAAATTGATATATTTATTCCAAACATTACCAAACACAGTAGATAGGAAGACACTAAAGATATGGGTCAGGAGAATAAGAAAACAGGCAGTCGGAGGGAAAAGGCCCAGAATAAGGGACAAATGTTTAAATGCAAAAGAGGAAGAGGGAGGCTGGGGGATTCCAAGTTTAGAAGTCTACCATGATGCATTTCAAATCCAAAGATTGTTGGAAATACAGTATAAATCCACTGAATACGTAGGACTCCATCTCCACTTCAAGATATGAACATAAGATTACTTTCTTAGCAAACTGGAAATACTGGTATGTAAAAAAACAAACCCTGGCCTTTTCAGTTTATATGTGTATTGGAAGATCTTATATGCGAAAATCAAGAACTACTTAACATGCCATGGGCAACAATTGTTCTTTTTCAAAAAATATAGAGAAAGTGATGAGACGCTGATAACTTCATAAATTGAATGGGATACTATCTGTCTGAAGCTTTATAGTAAATGTCAGGTGCCACTATTAAACAAAGGCTGCCCTTTATGGGTCTTATAACTAGGCAGGAGCAGGGAAAACTGGGCTCTGTCTTTAGGCAATCTTTGAGATGATTAGTAAAACACCCTTTCTCCCTAATGCTTTTGCAGTTTTCACTATTAAGATGTTTTCACTTTTCTTCTAATTTCTATCAATTTGGGTTTATAGGCCAAAAACCTTTAAATATCACACTGAGAATGGGCCCATAAATCAGACAAATTTCAACACAGCACAGCCTTAAAGGTTTCACCAACCATTTTTATTGTTACTTTTGAGAGAGGGTTCACACGAGAAAAGCAACATAAAATTACAGGTTGAGTATCCTTTATTCATAATGTTTGGGATTTTGGAAGTATTTTAGATTTGGATTTTTTATTTTGGAATATTCCTACATTATGAGAGAATTGGTGACGGGACACAAGGCTGAACATGAAATTACTTTATGTTTCGTATGCACCTTGTATACATAGCCTGAAGGTAATTTTATATAATATTTGTTAATAATTATGTGCATGGAACAAATTCCATGTACATCAAATCATTTTTTTAAATGTCACTATTTCAGCCACCCCTGTGGATTCTTTCAGATTTTGGAATTCCAGAAAACAGATGCTCAACTATAGTGCTTTTAATATTTCGTGTCTGACATTTTGGTTTCTTGTAGGTCTGCCAGTGATTACTCATACTAAATTCAGACCGTAATATGTAGACCATATATTTCAGTTTTTGCAAGAAGGAACTAATCGCTGCTAGCAAATACATTATTTCTATGCATAATTGCATTTAGACATGGAAGTCCAAAGTTCAAAGTTCTGCTCAGCCATGAAGCCTTGGAGGAGCACATATTTCTTGCTGTAATTGTGAGGATGAATAATTCTAAAAGAATTGAACAGATGGAAAAACACACAGCTTGGAACAAATTATTTATGTGGATTACAAGTTCTAGTATTCCTCATACAACATGCCCAGTGCCAGTGGTAATGACTGGGAAATGTTGGAAGTTGTATTCAAAAACTAACTTATGGTGTTTAGATCCATGGTTTTGTTGAAGATGTTTCACAATTTTTAAATCTATAAAGTAGTCTCTACCCCACAGATGTACTATTGAGCAAGACATTGCTGTGACCAATCCTGGTAAAACAATATAGTTTTTTAAAAATGATTTGTTGTATATGGCTAGTGACAGCTGCTACACAGGACTTGATCCTATGGAATAAGTAAAGTGTTTGGGATTGCTGTTTTCCCCTTAAGCTTCACAACACCCCATTTTGAAATAATTATTTTCCTACTTTTATCACACGGTTTCCCTCTTTCCGCTTTCTTTCCTAATTATCCGTCTGCCTTCTCATCACATGGGAGACATATTTCTCCTACCAATGTCTCCTCCCCCATTTTCTTTGGATATTACAATTTCTCTTTATAAGTACAGATAGCTCTCAATTCAAAAGGTAAGTCTATTTATTTTATGTTTAAAAAAAGATATAAATTACCGTTCCTTCCTTCTCAGTTCCAAAACAGTAATGGCAAAAGAAAGAAATCAATACTGCCTACTTTGGCTTCGTCCTCCATGATGATGTCATCATTATGTTTACAAGCGGGCAAGGAGGAATTCCTTTTACACATTAAATTAGGTGTTTTTACATGTCTCTATGCAGAAAATTGAAAAAGAAGTTGATTGACAATCAACTTAGGAAGCATAGGGGGAAAAAACACCTGGAACCCACAGTACGAGTTTGTGTCATGTGATGGGCTCTGTTGGTAGCCATTTCTTAAATGTGTAGAAATACTGATTTCCCATCCTCAAACATGCAAAGAACACCTACCTTGGTTCAAAAAGCCTCCGTGCTCTCATGCTCTGGCAAAAAAAAGAAGTATACAGCCTATGTGAGTGCATCTAAACCAATGTTTCTCAAATTCTGCTCCTCCAGGTGTTTTGAACTTCAGCTCCCAGAAATCCCAGCCAGCCTACCAACTATTAGGAATTGTGGGAGCTGAAGTCCAAAACATCTGGAGGAGCACAGTTTGAGAAACACTGAGCCCCACTATGGAATGAATGCATTTTGACACCACTTTGACTAACTACCACGAGTCAATGCTATGGAGTCGTATGAGTTTTACAATATCTTTAGCCTTCTCTTTCAGAGTTCTTCTGCTAAACCTGTTTTACTGTGTCTGTTTCCCTAAATAGCATGACATTGCATCTCGTGATACTGTTTTGCTTACCACAGATGTGATTTTTTAATGTAGCTTGTGTACTAGGAAAGGTGCCAATAAAAAGGTATTCTAATGCATCCAAAAAGGTTTCCCATGTTTCTCAGTTTCATGATGAGGTTTTTGGGGGAGGAGGAAGTGGAACATTCATGGCCTTCATGATTTTATAAGAAAATTAACACTGTGTGTCTGTAATACAGGGAAAAATAGCAAAAGGTGATGCATAAAATGTCACCCCACAAAAAAAGCCACATACCTTTAGATTCATGGTTTTTTGGGGTATTCACATAGTTATAACTATGGAAAATCAGTTTCTGCACAGCATCAGAATAAAATGCAAGAAGATGCTGCAGTAGGGTAACTCTTCTTATGCTGTGCTGAATGTTAAGCAAATCACAGCACGGGACAGCAGGACAGCGCTGTTAGATGATCTAGACACAAATATAATGGATAAACACAGCCCCTCTTCATAAACAGGCACCCCAAATATGGGATCATAGGGAAAATTATCAACGAGGCTAAAAAATTTTTTTAAAAAAAATCCAGAATTGAAGGCCTGGTTCAGAATTCCTTGTGACAGAGCATATCTCAGAAGTATATGATGAAAACTCTGAAATATAGGTGGAGCTGAAGACCTGTCAATAGGTCATTATTAAAAGAAGAACTATATAGCTAAAAGGAAGTTCTTATGTGCAAAACTATTATCTTGAGAGGGCTAAAATGTATTGGATTTTAATTTGGGAAATGCAAGGTGACATTTATTTAAATCTGTTTTTCCTATGTTTCCCCATCTTGAACATCATCTTTGGGTACTAATCCTCTGTCTTCACTTTAGGCACAATTACAAGTGTTATTGTGTAAGTTTTTCACGTTTGGATAGTTTTTTCCATGAATTCCATAAATTGTCATAAGGATTTTTTCCACAAAAGACATTTTTGCACAAAGAAGAAAAAGAAAGCGATAGTTTTATCACTCTTGTGAAGGACAGAGACATCTTGCAGAGAATGACAATTTCTGGCAGGATCTCAACATGTCAACATTTTTGCTTTGAAGTTTAGGAGCTTTGTGAATGTTCTTTACATCCCTACTTTCCCACTGCAGCAGTTTATCACTGCCCCCAATCCTTGCTAAAATCTATCCACAGTTTACATGTGGATCAATTTTTCCATTGCCATTCCATTATCTGTAGACTTTATTCCACTGTGGTTACACTATCATCGATAGTGGATACAAACTAGATTAAGCACCTTCAATATCGTGCCTATGTTCAATCATACAGTTATGACAATTCAGCAATTCATGGTCCTATGACCATATTTCTACATAGCCTTGTGACTCTTTGGCAAAATGAAGGCAGTCATGGGATGATGACTATTATCAGAATTTTACTTCAGATTCTCATAACTGCAAGAGTAGTATTGTGAGTGGGAAATGAATAGATTTTATTTGTACTGCCAAATGCATTGCTAGCACATGGGAATAAAAGCATACTTTGTTTTCTAATTGCTAGTTTGCATATTACTTTGTTAACACAGACTATATTTATGGCTATTTTCCTGCTTGTTTTCTTCTCCCTGTCTGTTTTGTTCTAACCTGCCCACATTTCTTCTCTTCTCTTTCTCCTCTATTAGATTATGTCTTTGTATGTTTTACAGAAAACTAAGCTTGTTTCTTTCTCTCTTGAGTCCTGTTGCAGGATGAACAAGGTTATTCAGCTTATGCCTTCCCAATTACTCTGGTTGAGAAATCCAGTATTATCTTTGACGCTTCCCAACAAAACAGTATAGCAACAGTAGAATCTGTTCTTCTATAATACCCCTCATCAGCTTCCATAGCAGCATAGAGAGGTATTCTGAAGCCAGGAGCCTCCTCTATGGATGAGGGCTACTCACCAGATTCCATATAATCTATTTGATGCCGCTGAGTTTTTAAGAATATTAGAGATGCCATGGTGGGCCAAAGGATTATCTTGTCCAGTCCTTAGTTCATACAGCAATCAATCATTTGTCCATAAAAAAACCTTCAAGCAGAACATGGTTGGAACAGATTTCCCCTACTCATGCTCCCCAGAAATAGAAATATGAACGCAGGCTGTCTCTGGCACTGGTATAATCGATCCTGAATAATAGCAATTCATAAAACCATTATCCATTAGCCAAACTCCTTTTAAAACTTGGCAATTTGGCATCCATCACTATGAATTCTGCAGTTTAACCAAGAGCTGTGTGGAGAAGTACTTCCTTTTATATCTCCCATATCTCCCATTATTTATCTCCAATTGATAACCCCAGATGCTAATATTATGAGAGAGGAAGAAAAACTTCACTTTCTCCACTTTTTTTTTTGAAGTGTGCCTATTTTATATATCTTTATCCTGTCTTCCTTTATTCCTTCTCTCCCCGCTCCCCCCAAATGTAATCTTTCCTCATAGGGGAGTCTCTTCATCATTTTGGCTATTCTTTTCTGCACATTTTAAGGCAGTCCTTTCTCAGATTCTCAGATTCAACATTCTAGGACTGGACACATCACATATTTGTAGAAAGACATGATGATATCAGCAATGTTTATATTGAGTTCTTCTAGTTATACACAATGTGGGGTTTGATCCTTTTTAAAACACAAATCACAGAGTAGATCAACCTTTTCATTGAACTATAATCTCAGCAATCTCTTTTTTAGTCAACTTCTTCCACCTCTGATCACAGCAATATAATTTTAATGTTGGAACCCCTTCCCCCACCATGTGCATCACAATTGCTTACAGCAGTGTTTCTCAACCTGTGGGTCACCAGGTGTTTTGGCCTACAACTCCAAGAAATCCCAGCCAGTTTATCAGCTGTTGGGATTTCTGGGAGTTGAAGGTCAAAACATCTGGGGACCCACAGGTTGAGAACCACTGGCTTACAGGGATCTCAAACCTGTTGGAAATATCAAACTACTTCAAGTCTTCTCTAGTAATGTTTATCTGTGATCCTTTTCATTATTGTTTCCTGTATGTATGTTCTAGTATGCAGCTTCCCTTACTCTATGGTTCCTGAGAAGTTATAAAAGAGGCTGCAGACCACATGACGATGTCAGGCAGACGACTACTGACTACTTCAGACCTCAGAGCACACAGTTGCTTGCTGTTTTGCGGAGATGTCCTGGCCAGATGGCACAGAGAATTATCTCAAACATATCTGAAACTGGACTGATTAGTTTTGACCTGTGTATGCTGAACACGTGAAGGTTGTGAGTAAACCAAATATGTTATTTTAATCAAAATCTACTTCATTCTGTCTTTTGAGTGCATGATATAAAACAAGTTTTATGAGAGAGTATATATAATATTGGGCACTGAAAAACCCTTCTGAAGTGCTGCTGTTTGTTTTCATGCACTGGCAAATCTCTATTTTCCTGACAAATAAGAGATTGCAGGTTATTCAGTCTAACAGCTAAAACCATTGCCTAGCATTATATTTGGTTGTATACAACAAGAGAAGATTCTACTCTAAAGGATTTTGACTCCTTACTTTCTACTCTAGAGAAAAGGTAACTAGGTGGTAGTAGTTTTCTGAGAATGAGGCTTTTCTTTTTGTTTGCTGGGATTACTATTATTATAAATTATTATTATCTTTTAGAAGTATTTTCTGAAAGGGAGGAGAAAAAGAAACTAAAAGGGTGACTCTTCAAGCCCCCAAATCGAAAAGATTCAAAAGAGAGGCCAGGCCAAAAAATACACTGAAGCCAGGACACAAATGTGATGCCACAAAGGAGAGGAGGAGCCATGATTGGCTGCTACATGATCTTGTTATGGATGGGAAAACATGATGGCTAGTCCCTTGCTGGTATGGTCAAGCCAAACAAGCTGGATTGGCCGAAGGGAACCGACCACTCTGAATCTGTGCACACGCTAAGTTATAAAGCTACAAATTAATCCAGGAGGTCAATTTGCCTAAACATGTGAAGTAAACAAATTTATCCTTTTCTTAATCTATAACTTAGACATAGATGTGGTTCTATAGGGAGGGGACCACTCATACTACACAATTACCATTATTCAGTCCCTGGCATCTGAGTTTATAGATTTTGAACCAACAGAGTGTTTTGGCTGAGAATTCAAAATATGTCTTCCTAAACTCCAAATCCAAGGATTCCATAGAATAAAAGAGTTGGAAGACACTGCATAAACTATCAGGTCCAACCCCTACCATGCCAGAAATGCAACAATCAAAGTATCCCTGACAGATGGTCATCCAGCCTCTGTTCAAGAGCTTCTAAAGAAGGGGCTTCCACCACTCACTGTGTGGAAAGAAAATACCCATTAATTCTGTACTGCAAAAGTTTGCCTTCTCTAATTCTTCTTTAGTATACTCAGGAATTGAAGTTTGGTTTTTTTTTAGTTAAGTCTATACTTTTTTGTGTGTATTCTCCTGTTAGGAAATTCTTCCTGCTATTCAAATGGAGTCTCCTTTCCTGTAATTTGAACCCATTGCTCTGAGTCCATAGGACAGTACTGAAATAGCTAAAAGTTAATAATAACACTATAATTGTGCAGTGTGCATGGCCACTGAGTATAAAACTTTATCTACCTTGGAGCTACTATACATTATGAAAGGGGTGAATTGGCCCATAGTCATTGCTTCTTGGGGCACAGTGCACAATTGGATTAACCCAGAGTTGACATACTGCATTTGCTTTTACCTCCCAAGCCATTATTTTTTTCCCATTCTTGCTGATAGACTTCAGATTTATAGTGAGACATACATACACATGCGCATAGACAAGTACTAGAGAGTGAGAGAGACTGTGTGTGTGTGTGTTTCTTTGCTGTGACAAGCATGAAAGACTATCCAGAATAACATTGTAGTGATAGTGTAACCATCATTTAGGCAAAGAGCAACCTAAATTAAAGTTTATTTCTGCCTGTTTATTTTCTTTTCAAGGTAATTTCCCTAGAAGTGGGATATAAGAGGGTTAGTTTTATAGCTTTTACTCCACCTCATGTTTATCCTGGTCTCCAAGGAAAATATATACATTTCCCAGAAAAAGAAACTACCAATTTGCTTTCCATTTGGCAAATGAAAGCTCATTCCCCTTGTGTTTATCTGGAGATTGAAATTAAAATACAAGTTTGTGTTTAACGACAACTTCAAATTATATAGCTCCTTATGCCAAAGCGTTTTTGAATAATGATGGCTGCATGCAGTGACTTCAACACAGCTGTGGGGATGCTGTGTTGTTAGATAACCAGCTTTTGTGCTACTGGTAAAAATCAAGTGCAGGGTGAAAATGAAACCAATTCTACAGCATGTGTGTGAGAGAGTCACAAATATTATGACTCATTTGCCAGTTATAGTTCTTTATTTTCCTTCATTTCTTGTTTCAAGAGACTGGTGGAGCATAAACCAAGTGCTTGGTTGGTTTCCTTATTTGGCTGAGATATAGCATGCTTTGTAGAAGTTGGAAGGAGGAGGAGTGATATGAAAAGTGTTACATTAAATCCTTACTTTAAAAACATGCTAAAAAAGTTCAATCAAGTAAAAGGTTATTTATTGATATTCAACTTCTTAAAATGTATAAACCATCTAATAAAATTTATTATCTAAGCCAGTGGTTCTCTACCTGTGATTCCCCAGGTGTTTTGGCCTAAAACTCCCAAAAGTACCAGCCAGTTTATCAAACACAGTTCATATTTCAAATCCTTAAAAAGTGCAAAAGAAAACTGAAATCAATATATGGCAAATCAATCAAGTTATTTCAAACATAGCAAGAGCTAGGGTCACTTTGAATTAAAGCATCTATCACCATCTGTGATTTGGAGGAAGAATGGGGACAGTTAAGGCCCCATCTACACTGCCATTATAATACATATTAGATCGGATTATATGTCAGTGATACCCATTCAATGCAGTTCAATCTGCATTATATGATTCTACACTGATAATATAATGCAGTTCAAATTGGATTATGTGTCAGTGTAGATGGGGCCCAATGCAATTACAATTCACAGCCTACAGATCCAGAATCTCACAGGCAGCTTTGCCAGTTTGTATTTTAGGAATTACAGTTCACAAAGAAAACTTTTCTCAGCTCTGAGTTAAATCAAAAATGAAAAGCTTGATGTGGAAAGAATGCCACATATGATGAACCAGTTGGTTGTCTGTAGCCTCTGAGTTCACAATGCAACTTTCATAGTAACAAAGTCAAATTTTATTCTCCTTGCTGCCTTTCTCTGGACCTTCTCTAACTCATCTGTATCCTCCTTAAAATAGATGTGAAATGAAGCATTGGCTCCCTCTACTCTGTCAGGTGAGCAAAAAGGTATTCCCTATATTCATGGAGATAATTCTCATTTTATTAACAACAATGTCACATACATGGTTATGCCAAAGGTCTAAGAACAGGCCAGGCAATATTTACATTGGAATGAGGCCATGTTTGATGGTGACATGGTAGAAAGGGAATAAGGGCAAACTTGTACTTTGTAGCAGGTAGTAGAAGATTAATATATTACTTTGGTGAAGAGTAGAGCTCTGAAACAGTCTAGGTTCAGCTGGGGGAAGGTGGGAAAGTAGTTTATTCTTGATGCTGACTTGAGATTAGTACTCAGAGAATCTTGGGAATTGAGTGGGAGTTCCCTGGTTTACCTTTCAGTAAATGGTGAGCTGTATTGTTGTATTGCTCTTGGAACTTCAGTGACTTGGAAAGAAATATTTGTTGAAATTATGTCTCGTTCTGACCCTAGTCCTGCGGGCCATAGACTACTAACAATGAATTGCAGTAACTGCTGTTTTCACATACAATCAGTCCTGAAGTTATGGACAAAATAGTTTCGGTAGGTTTGTTCTTAAGTTGAATTTCTATTTAAGTAAAAATGTAACAGGTACATTTTTAAATGTAACTCCAACCATACACACACACACACACACATGCTTTGAATAGCACAGGGAAGAGTTAACACCCCTGTAGTGTTTGATTTAATGCCTGTGCCCCTGTTCAGAAGATTTCATCTCATTTTCTGTCCCTGTGATAATTGGATTTTGAAAAAAATTGGCTTGTTGTGGAAACCAGCGTTGGTGATAAAGCTTTCATTGAGACACTTTTTCCCCATGATAACTCTTTCAGGAGTGAATTTCCCTGCTGATGGGTAGATGTCTCTCACTTCCTGTTATCTCACCCCCATTCTTAATTATGAGTCATTTGTAAGCCGGATGTTTGTAATTGAGGGGCTGCCTGAACACGAATAAATCTGAATGGATTACGCTTTCTTTTTCAGTTAAAACTGAGCTTTTTCACTGATTAATCAATGAAAGCTTCTCACACTCAAATCAAAATTGGGCTTTGTGCTAAACAAAGAAAGCCAACCATTTCAGAAGACCTTCTAAACAGACCCTTTCCGTATGTCCCAAGCTGAACTCTGTCATAAAGTTTCCAGTTGTTTTTCCAGTCATAAAACAAATAATGTGAAACCAATGGAAAGTCACTGAACCACAAGGAGAGTGAGTTTTCCTCATCAGTGTAGCTTTAGAAAATCCTAACAGCTAAGCAAGAATGGAGAATTCATGGCACCTAGTCTCGCTCTCCCCCCCCCCCCCCGCCAGAATATGTTAACCCAAGAATTATGCCAACAAAATATGTCATGAAAGGGGGGGGAGACAATCTAGCTTCCAACTAGTAGGGCTATATGGTGTGGAACAATTTCCTAGAACCCTTCTGAACCACATTAACTGCTATTGATTATTGCCAATAGCAATGGCAGGAACCATGATAATGGCCACTGAATTTTAATGGTAAAAGAAAATAGCTCCCAGAACAGTAAGGGCGGGGGGGAGGCAATGTGGCTTCCAACTTCCGGTAAACTGTGCATCCTGAACTGAGGTATTGCAAGTTTCTGGATGAACCAGTTTCCAAAGAAGCACTTCTTTTTCTGTAAAATAGAGATTTTAAAGTTGGCTAAAATTCACATTATATGATTATTTATTTATTTATTTATTTATATTCCATCCTTTTCACCCTGAAGGGGACTCAGGGCGGAGCACAACATATATACGGCAAGCATTCCATGCCGGGACATAAAATAACTATAAATATACACAAACATTAAAATCAGTTATATCTACATAAAAATCAGCTGTTTAAACCAACTCAAGACTCCATTTTGGCTCCAGTCAGCAGGGTAGGTTATGGCACTATGATCTCAGTCTAACTGGTTTAGCAACACCCTATGGATTCTTGGGATTTGCAGTTTAAGGAAAGACATTTAGAATTCTCAGCCAAAGAGATCTTCCAAACTACAAATCTCATAGAATCCAGCCATGAAAGTTAAACTGACATCCTAGTGTAGTCCAAAAGCACCCTCAGTCAACTGATGTGCAGGAATCCATTGCATCTGAAATCCACTCACAGCTTCAGAATAGGCACAATGTATTACAGGAAAACCTTACATATCCTTCTTTAGCAAGTGACTGCTTTGCGTTGCATGCGTCACAGAGATGAGTTATATATTTTTCGGCCATGAATATTTTATTCCAACTTAATTGCATTAAACCTTTATGAGAATTGCAGCCTGAAACAACTTGCAAAGATTTAGCCTAAGGCAAAATGAAATGACAGCCACAAAATGTCTTTTTTAAATGAGCTTGAAAATGGAAATGATGAAAATAGAGCTCAAATTAACTTCATGATAATGAAAACTGACCACTGATTTTGTCCAGTCTTCTGTTTAGCTATTTATGTGAACAATTCAAGCCACACACATCACACCAAAACACCCACATGCATATATGAGCACAGAGGGAGGAAGGGGGGGAGAGGGAGAGAGAAAATGAATAAATTGGTTTTGGTTTTTGTTAGAAGGAAAACATATGTTGACAAAGAGTCCTATGTTGACAGAGAGTACTATTCCCATTTTCTGTATCCCTTCACAAGCATTTTGGCTCAAAATGTTGTAACTGGTCAAGAGAGGTAGGCTGGTAAGGAATGAGAACACTAGGCAAGGAATGCTCATAAGTAGTTTTGCCAGTTCTTTCCTCGGAAATGTACTGAGCAGCAACTAGTATTCATTTGCAATTTCTCTCCCAAATACTAACCAGTGCTGTCCTTGCTTAGCTTCCAAGGTCAGACAGGATCAGATGCTTTTATGCTAGTTATTCTATCCAGACTAAAATTTGCTATTCTGGTTAACATATTGGGAGCTTGGATAGTTCACAAGGTTCCAGAAATGCATGCCACTTCCTCATAAGATATAGTAGAATTCTCCTGCCAATAGACTAAGCGTTATAGTCGGCCACCATGAGACTGTGGAATAACCTTCCAGATGAGATCAAACAGCTAAATCAGCTGTCAAATTTCAAGACACAACTGAAGACCTATCTCTTCCAGCAGCTATACCCAGTCAATTTTAACGGTGACTTTTAATCTACATCTTACCATATTAGTGTCAGTCTTTGTTATGTATATATTAATAAAAGGTAGGTAAAGGTTTTCCCCTGACGTTAAGTCCAGTCATGTCTGACTCTGGGGGTTGGTGCTCATCTCCATTTCTAAGCTGAAGAGCCGGCGTTGTCCGTAGACACCTCCAAGGTCATGTGGCCGGCATGACTGCATGAAGCATCGTTACCTTCCCGTCGGAGTGGTACCTATTGATCTACTCACATTGGCATGTTTTCGAACTGCTAGGTTGGCAGGAGTTGGAGCTAACAGCGGGCGCTCAAGCCGCTACCGAGATTTGAACCTGGGACCTTTCGGTCTGCAAGTTCAGCAGCTCAGCACTTTAACGCACTTCGCCACCGGGGCTCCGTATATGTTAATATATGCATTTAATAGTATTATATTTTTCTGTTTGTTTTAACCATGTGGTACTCTGCAATGAGCCAGTAACAGAAATGTTGTTGTTGTTGTTGTTGTTGTCGTCATCATCATCATCATCATCAAGAAGAACATCCCTGAAAAGTGGCTGTGCAACCTATATTAGAAAAACTATTATGACAGAGTCCACTATCTTTTGAATCATTCCATTCTGCTCTTAAACAGCACTTATTGTCAGAAAGATGATGATGATTGTTGTTGTTGTTATGCCTTTTCCCCCATAATAGAACTAAATGTGGCTAAAATGTATTTTAAAACCATATAAAAGCAATTACAAGTTGAGTATTCATTTCTTGAATTGTTTGAGACCAATAAATAACATTTGGGATTCTGTATTTTGGGTGTTTTTTAAATATCCATTGTTGCATATACATATATAATGAAATGTCCTAGAAATGGGACTCAAATCTAAACACAAAATTTCTCTGTCTTTTCTATATACCATATATATATATCCTTAATATAAATTTATAAACTATTTTAATAATTGTGTGCATGAAATGAAGTTTGTGTACATTGAATCATTAGAAGACAAAGGTGCCTCCATCTCATCTGCTGATGTGGATGATTTTGGAGTATTTTTGATTTCAGAATTCCAGATGTGGGGTGCTCAACCTGTAATAAAAGCATCAATATGAGATCTAAGAACAATTTAACAATAGATTGGTGAGGTACCTCGCAACCTCTGAGAATGGCTGCCATAGATGTCGGCAAAATGTCAGGAGAGAATGCTTCTGGAACTTGGCCATACAGCCCGCAAGACACATAACAACCCAGTGATTCAAGCCATGAAAGCCTTCGACAACAAATTTAACAACATATGAGATTAAAACATTAAATATAATAAAATTCATTAAAATACATACCTTAAAAGCAGAACTGCATTAAAAGCCCAACCTGGGTCATTGTGTAAAAGTTCGCATGGAAGGCGAGCAAGGATGGAGCTATCAATTGCCTCTCTAGGGAGGAGGTTCCAAAGTCTAGGAATAGCCATGGAAAAGGTTCCCTCCCATGGTCCCACCAAATGAGCCTGAGAATGGTCTCTTCAGACAATATTGCAGCTCTAACAGACTCATAAAAGGGGGATACAATCTTTCAGATTCCTAGACTCAAGCCATTTAGGCTTTTGTTTATCTTTAGTCAAAATCTCTTTCTGTTTCTGTCTATATTGCCCTATTAAATCAGCCTTAGTTTCCGACTGTTTTTCAAATTAGGAAATACTATATATTCGCACACTAGAGAAGAAGACTACAATACTTTATCTATTGCAAGTGATTAGAACCAAGCTGTCAGCTAAAACCTAAAGAACAAACAATTCTTAAAATGTATGATAGAACATGAGGATAGAGACTCTTCTTATTCATGAACACCTTCTTTGAAACATGGCTGAGTTGGCAATCCAATGATGTGAAGTCTTCTAGTTGCCTATTCCAGACTGTAAGAATAGTTCACAGTTTTTTTAAAAAAGCTTAAAAATATGTATATCACATAGCTTCACAACACTGTTGAATATGAATTATCCATTTTTAAGAGAGAAAGAAGAAAAAAGCTCCCCTCTGTTTTCTTTTATTTTATATAATCAACATATTTCCAAGCTTACAAAACACTTAAGTGAGGGTTTTTTCTCCACATTGTCATGTTTTCCTTCCAATTATTTCTGTTTGTTATTTGAGCCACTTTTGTTCTCCCTTTGCCTGCTTATTCTGTTTCAAAAAAAAAATATGAATATGTTTAACTCCTCATCTTCAGTTTTCTGTCTGCATTTTTGTTTTAGCTTCTTCATTATTACTTGCAATTGTCCCTATTGCTCATTGTGAAACATTGTGGGTGGTTCTGTAACATTTTATAATGCTTCTGTTTCAACAGCTCAGAATGAGGTATACTTTTTATTCTGAATTTTGTTCAGGCACTTTACACACACTGCCATTACTATTCAATTGGATTAGTTTTTTGTGGCATTTTCACAAATACCAACTTTTATGTTGCCTGTGGTATAATATGCCCATCACTGCAAATGAAGGCCTGGACAAATTTCTCCAGTGACTTGTTCCAGGAAAGGTGGCAACTCGAGAGTTAGCCAGCATGAAGATTCTTGCCTTTTTGAAGGTTTTAAAAGAAACAAGGGGGAGAAACGTAGCCAGAACATAAACATAAAACCAATTGTGAAGCAGCAACTGTATCCATATTACACTTTCAGGACATCCTGGAGGCAATTATAGAGATGCAATTATTTTGAGAGAAGTACTAGATTACCATTATGCAGCATTTCAATCTCTTATTCAGACCAAAGGTCAATGGTGACAGATTTTAAACTGCAGCATTTTTGTTTTTCCTCCTTGGCTAATCTCAGAATCAAAATGAATGCAAGTGCCTGTGAATGAGATGTAAGTGCTCGTTATCACTGGTTTTGTTTATCTAATATGATGCAGAGATTGGACATTAACAGCTCCCCATACACCAAAATATGGACCAAACTTATTGCAAGGCATTGGAAAATTAAAGTGTGTGACATTTCTGAATAGGCCCAAGCTCCAGGTTTCTGGAGAATTCCATAAAAATATTAAAGTGTGGGACATTTCTGAACATGTCCGAGATCCACTGTTTTCTTGGGAGTTCTGGAGAGTTCCAGAAAACAGAACAAAAAGAGGAAAAATATTTGGGATAAGGTAGGGAAACTGTTTATGCTTCCATCTTATGAAGGTGTCTCACAACTGCATTCCAGGATAGAAGCCCATAGGCACACTTCTTTATCCCAACATCAATATTATGTGAAACAGAGAGTTAAGGAGACAAGTATCCCATGTAACTTACTGTTGGGAAAATTCCCCCAACTCCTGTTCTTCAAGCTTCCTATTTTATCCAGCCATCCTCCACATTAGTGTGATCTTCTTTCAAGGAAGAAAACATATTATCTCCATTTTCGTTTTGTTGTTGTTGTATAACATGTTTCCTTCTTAAAGTTGAATGTCTTAGCTATTGGCAAATAATGAAAATAACATCACAATAAATTAAACTATGCAGAACAATGTTTTGCTGAGTGTGGAATATGTTACTCTCACAGTAATTTTTTAGTAAGATCCATATCCTTGTTCTATAAATAAGTATTTAATTTATTATATGAACATATTTTCTATGAGGTGCTATTTTCCCTACAGCATTCTTAAATGGAGTTGCTTTCATTTATTAAAAAAATCATAATCAGAATACTCACTTTCTATGTTATCTATGCTGTTGATTGTCCAGGACATACTGCAGCATTCTTATTATACAGGAGCAGTTGTGTGGGCATGGGTGATACCTCTACAGGACCCAAGAATGACAAAAACTCAGTGTTGGGATAACAAAAGGCCGCACCTTGTTTACTGATTACAAATCAGAAACAGGGTTGGCCACCATGCATGGGTCATGGATTAGGAATTGGACAGGCCATTTCTGACAAATACCACTTAATCACACCAGGCTATTTACCGACTGGCAAAATATCAGGATGCAGTTATCACCCCTGTTAAGCTACTGTTAATTACCCCCAATTGGTAATTAAGCAAGCCAGTAGCAATATTTTCCGCCACAGTTGAAGGCTAGCTTGGAGGGAGCTGATGGATGCAGATCTCTCCTTACTATCCTTTTCTGTTGTTGTTGTTGTTGTTGTTGTTGTTGTTGTTGTTATCATCATCATCATCATCATCATCATCATCATAATCATCTTTATTTATACCCACCTTTCTCCCCGTAGGGATTCAAGTTGGCTAACAATCTCACAACCATAATTTTAAAAGCTCAAAACAAAAGTTTAAAACCCCAATTAAATAGTATAGTGAGATTAAAAACAGATTAAAATATAATCAAAACACCTAAATTAGCCTTTAAAACTCTGCACTGCCCCCCCAAATCCCACCCACACTTACAAGCATCTGTTGCCTGAAATGAGTAGTTTCCTCTGGTTAATAGTGGAATATGATTTAGAAAATATATGTGTTGCAGCCTGATGTGCTGTCCCTCATTTTCTGCATTTTGGATTCCACTGAATAGGAGAAAATGTCTTTGCATCAGCCCATTCTTTTACCTTTAAATATTACAGACCAAACACAGCTTTAGCAGCTCATGTTCCTATTTCTGAATATGTATATCTCTCAAGCTACCTCTCAGGTAGCATATAAATAAATTATAATCCTGGCACCAATGTATTCAATACTAGCATTGGCTTATATTTTATGAAGAGATGTACTGCATTTTTCTCTCATTATACCTATGTGTGTGCATTGCAGCATCTTCTCTAACAATGCAGAGTTTTATTTTAGGCAAAACGAACACAGGGATTTTTCCTGATGTGTCTTATTAAAGTGACGCACTCGGAATAAATTATTCTAAGTAGTAAACAGTATTAAAATATTGCTTTTCCAGCACATTTTTGGAACTAAGATTTTTGTAAAAGTGTCTTAATAATCTGACAAGTCTTCTTGCTTGAGGTTCTTTCACATGCAAACACAGTTTCAGAATGATTTATAGTAAATACATGTTATTTAATGTTTCAAAAGCTAAGGTAAGAAAAAAATATGCAAACTTATTTGAGTACTTGTCTTGACTTGTTAGCTACAACCCCTTCCAAAATTCTGAGTTTACTTATAATGACTTGACAACGCTTCAAATTAAAACAGCATAATTAAATCACTTATTTTTTTCACTACACCAATCTGTATAATATGGAGATGTTTTGTATAGACCATTCACACCACACAGGCAGAATTAAGGGCATTCACAATGAGACTATGAGAGTAAAACTATCAGGGGCCCATTCCTATTTCAGATTATGTTTGTGAGGAAAGTTTTTACAAAGAACTTTACACTTTATGGACCATAAAGCACAAAGTGGAGAGTCTCCATCATAAGGTCAATATGAACAAGAAGGTTCATATATTAATTTGGGGTGGAAGTAAAAAAGCAGCAGCTCCAATTTCCTTATTTTGCACTTTTTACAGTAATATTGAAAACAGTCACTTGTTTTTTTCCTAATAAAACACATTATATGGAATATACACATCCCACTAATTTTTCACCTCTCCATCTTTCAAATCACATCTGCAATGTGAAATCTGCTCTCATAGCTCAAACCATACTTATTCTTTGAATCAAAGATTGTACTTACCAAAATAAAGTTCTTTATGTGTAGTTTGCATTTTATATATCAATAACAATAGCTTGCCTTTCTAGGAATTTGTAGAATTGGCAAGAAGAAAGTTACACTGTGATCTATAGTTCAGCTTTGCCTTTTTAATTAAAATCTAGACTTCATAAAATTCATTAATACCTAAGCTTCATAAAATGCAGCTTTTCTTTACAACATTATGGTATATTTGTCCAGTTTTATAAAGAATACATCTGCCTGTTTTTTTCAAATATCACAGCATCACATGATATGTCCAGCTGTAAAAATAGTTTGCTTGCCTTGTTTCATGGAGTCTAACTACTTAATAATTTGATAATAAAAACTAAGATCTTGCTTGATGTTTATAATTTTTGCATTTGAGATGCTTTCATTTTTTCCAACCTAAACATTTGAAGAAACACTCTGAATGTGTGATAAGGTTGGCTGCTTTTCACAAAACCTACTTCCAAATAAAATATGTTAGACTTTAAGGTTGTGTGTGTGTGTGTGTGTGTGTGTGTGTGTTGGCGTGGAAGACTAAGAATTTATTGTAATTCCTGGGAATGTATAGTTCAGTTATTATGTGCATGTGACATGCTTTTCCCTGAAGTAACCATAACCATAAAGCTGGTTGCATTACACTGCATGAGTGGTTGCTTTATATGTTTTAAACAATCAATGCCAAAGGGATTAAGGAATTTACCTTCCTTACAGAAATAAAAATTGTCATAATTATATTAGAAGCAGTGTAGTTCTATTTCAGTATTCATTCTGGTACACAAGCTATTAGTGAAACAGCACTGTACATTACACATAAACCCACAATCATAAAAAGAAGGAAGTGAGAGAAGATGTTGTGCTTGATGTCTACTAGTCGCATATATATGGAAGTCATACATATATGCAGATAGTTTTAATATTATTATTCCAGACAAACATAGCAAAGTGGGAAAAGATGTTGCAATTATTACTAATTATTTGTAATGTAATTCATCCTGCTTCACCAACAAAGCTGAACACTAAGAATGGTGTTTGATTGGAGCTGGCAACATTATTTATTACCATTTCGCAGGATCAAATGAATTCAAGTAATTACTGTGGCTAGCTTCAAAATTATTGCTACTACAGTAGAGTCCCACTTATCCAAGCTAAATGGGCTGGCAAAACCTTGGATAAGCGAATATCTTGGATAATAAGGAGGGATTAAGGAAAAGCCTATTAAACGTCACATTAGGTTAGGATTTTTACAAATTAAGCACCAAAACATCATGTTATACAACAAATTTGACAGAAAAAGTAGTTCAATACGCAGTAATGTTATGTTGTAATTACTGTATTTACAAATTTAGCACTAAAATGTCACGATATATTGAAAACATTGACTACAAAAATTGGATAATCCAGAAGCTTAGATAAGCAAGTCTTGGATAAGTGAGACTCTACTGTAGTACAATGTTATGGAGTTCTGAAGGTGTTTTGGGATGTGGGAGGTATTTTCATGCATTTTCACATTTAGGGGCTTTCTGCATAGCTTCAGAGGTGGGCTATACTCATTTACCAAATTATTTTTAATTGCAGGTATGAGCTTTAGAGGAATGGGGATCATTTCAGAAGTCACAAAACCAAAACCCTAGGGTCGCATATAGTCTACGGGACTTTTTTCCCTTCTGATGGAATGATGGGGTTGCAGATTATGTTTGCAAGGGAGATAATAGAAATAGAAATATTCAAAGCCCCAAGGAACCTGAATGTCACATTCATGTAAATTGCACAACCTGGTCTATGTAAATAATGTTATTTAATCTATGCAGTCTCTTTGTCACTTCTCAGGTCTCCAACTCCATAAATGCATGAAACTGGTTTTAACGGCTTGTTTATTAATCAAAATGGAAAGAGACAGAATGTTAACTAGCCTATGTCCCAATTAAACAGTAGTCAGGTGCTGATAAAAGCTTTACCTCCACATGTTTGGCAGGCTGTCAGGAACATAACCATGCTGAAGAAAACAGCATGCCGGGGTGGCTTTTGTAGGTATCAGCAAAGGCAATAGGTTTGCAGGAGAGCAACAAGTATGGAGATCTGCTTGAGGACCTTTGTAGGCTGAATTGTATCATGGGATGCCTATCTATGCCCCAAACTGTCCTGTAAAGATTTCATACATTGTCCAAGCCATTTTTGTGCCTGTCATTAAATAGACAAAATTAAAGCTTTTAAATATTGCTGCATTGCTTAGACCAGTGTGATCCAACCTTTAGTTACCTGAGGGCCAATCAAACTTTAGTATAGGAATGTGAGGGCCAGAGACATTCCAGAAAGAAAAAAGGTTCTTAAAAACTTAAAGCAGTAAAAAGGGTAAACATTTTTTTTCCAAATGTTAAATTAAAATATTTTTCCAGTAAGAAGGGCAAGGGCCAACAAACATGAATTGGTGGGCCGCATGCATCCCATGGGCCTCAGGTTGGACCACACTGGCTTAGGTTATAAAAAGTAGCAGTGCTCAGTGATTTGGTAGCATGTTTTTGATCAAACAACCCATCCTTTCGTGCTTGTTCTGAATATGAGCTAGTGAAGAAAAGCAAATGACACTTTTAATTCAGCACAGAAGATTTTTTGCATAAATTGCTGAAAATATGAACCAAGTTTCTTCCTCAGGAGATGTAGCTACATCTCAAAGCCACTGGGGCTCATCAGCACCTAAGTCAGTGTTTTCACCATGCGGAACCGATATGGTGAGCGGGATGCCAGATTGGACCTGCAATATTGGTCAGTTTATAAGGGCCCAGGATACAATCCGTCACTAAGCTTCTTGAACATAGCAATGAGTAATTTCAGCACTTTTCTACTCATTGTAAGAAGTCTTTGAAAACAAGGTGGAAATATTCATTCCTGGACATAAAATGCTGTAGTTGGGATTCATTCTGTGTAAAATTCACAAATGGTTGATATCTATAAGAATCAGTGTTGTTTGTGCAGGAAATAATATTTCTGTATTGAAATGTTGTTTTTATGTGTAAAAAATGGTTTCCTGCATAGAAAATCCTGGTTTCTGTGCACAACAACCACGTGTGAATTTTGTGCAGAGTAAGTCCTGAATTGTGAAAAATATTGTCTATGCAGTTTCCTTTTTTAATAGTCTCTCAATGATTAAAAATAGGTTTTTAAAATAATTTTTGAATATTATTTTTATGCCCAGTAACCAAGTCTGCAAGTGCTACCCTCCAGAAACCTCCATTTTAAAGAGAGTAGAGTGAATAAGTGAGGGTGTACATGATTCATGTTTCACTCATACTAAAGATAAGAATTCTTGTTGGAAAATATTCAAAACCCTGTTTCATCACATTGAGATGCACAAAGAAATAATAGACATTTTACATCTGCATGTAAAATGGATGTTATCTATTTAAACCTGAGAAAGAGCTAAAGGGAGTCTGAATAGCTTTTCAGAAATAAAAGACCGTATTTTCTACATCCTGAGGCGTGTCTCTTTTGGTTCGATTGATTCTATTGGATGTGTTCCAATTTTTGTGTGTGCTTTTTTCCTTACCACCATGCTGAGATGGCTTTTGCTGCCAAAAATCTTTTCAACTAGAAGATTATTTTCCAGGTCGCTAAAAACAAGCAATAGGCCAATTCATTATCCTAACTGTATGAAGATATTTTGGATCTTCTTTCTAGGCCTGAGTAAAAATCTGCTGCACAAAACTCCACATAAAGAGCCACTACTGAAAAAGAATGCTTTTTCATTTCCTGTTGTACCAAACTACAAACACCAGGATTCCATGGGATGCAACCATGACAATTAAAGTGGAATTATAGTGTTATAATTGTGTAGCATGAAAGGTCCCTAAATTTCACCCAAAAATTAAATCATGTGCATACTAGTATAGTAGATGCAGCACCATGACAGATTATGACATTTGCAGATATCTTTTGGAATAAGTTCGGATTTTTCAAGAGGATAAATGGAGATTTGATGGAAGAATAGGAGGCAAGTGGAGAATGTATGTAGATGAAAAAAAACTGGACCTCTGAATCCTAGAAATCCAACCTAAAAATTGTAGATAACAACAACAACAACAACAACAACAACAACAACAACATTGAAATCCAAAGTGCTGGTCATTACCTTTGAAGGCCTAAATGGTTCAGGGTCAGACTATTTGACTAACCACATTTCCACATACAAACCCCGCCGGGTGCTACGATTGGCGGATGAGGCCCTGTCTCAAGCATGATTTCCACCCCTGTCTCAAGCATGATTGGTGAGAACAAGGGGGGGGCTTCTCTGTGGTCACCCCCACCTCTGAAACTCCCTTCCCAAGGAGATCAAAATGGCCCCCTCCTTACCGTCTTTTAAAAAACAACTAAAAATTTTCTTATGCTCTCAAGCATATAGGGAGGAGGATGTATAGAATATCTAGCACAGACTTTATGAAATAAAAATGACTTGTTACTCTATGTTGGCTTTTAAATTCTGTACTTTTTATAGGTCTTAATCTTAATTTTTTGTCCTTTTGATGTTAATGTGTGGAATTGTAATTCTGTTATGTCATTGTCTATTTTATGGTAATGTTTTGATTATCACTTTATTGTGGATGTTGGATATGTTTTTTTAAAAAAATTTGGGTGGCTTTGGTTGTTTTGCTTTTATTAGCACCTTACTTCCAGTTTTAAGCTAGAAACAGCCACAGACACAAGTGAAAGTAAATAAAAAAATGATTTACTTCAGCCAAAACAAAGATAATGCAATAAGTGAAACACAAAGTACAATCTCAATGATAATGCACGGTCTTTAAGCAAATGTAAAACAAAAAATCTTCACATCAGACGGAAATGAAAATATTTGATAAACAGGCTTATAAGTTGCAAATAACAAGAGCCTTCAACAAGATCCAATGCTGGAACAGAGACATGGTACTTGGAACAGGAACTCCCCCAAAGTAGGTCAGATGCAGCCAGCACTGGGCCCCTGACTTTGCTGTGTGTGCGCTCAAACAATGTATATGGGTACTTCTTCATCTACACAAACAGTAGAAGCACATAAAATATCGCAAACAACAACACTCTGAAAACAAGGGAATTCCAGACAGGAAACAATCAGGGCCAGCTAACACCTCCCAACAAAAAATTCCTCCAGGGAGGAAGCAGACAGGCTTTAAAGCTGAAAGGCCATTACATGCTAATCATTTTGTCTAATTCCAGCATTTGTACTTGCCTCCAACAGACAAAAAAGGAACAATCAGAAATATTGTATATGAACAAGCTTGAGAAAATAATATCCCCTGGTGGCGCAGTATGTTAAAGCGCTGAGCTGCTGAACTTGTGGGACCAAAAGGTCGCAGGTTTGAATTGGGGGAGCAGAGTGAGCCACCACTGTTAGCCCCAGCTTCTGCCAACCTAGAAGTTGGCACTGCTCCGGTGAGAAGGTAACGGCGTTCCATGCAGTCATGCCAGCTGCCACATGACCTTGGAGGTGTCTACGGACAACACCAGCTTAGTAATAGAGATGAGCACCAATTCCCAGAGTCGGACACGACTGGACTTAATGTCAGGTGGAAAACTTTACCCTTTACCTTAACTACCACTAATTCCTCAATACTTTATTTCCCATACCACCATACTTCATCACAGCAACGCATGGCTGGGCACAGATAATAGTTATATATATGGCTGATAAGAAGATGAAACAAGATGCAAAACTTACTTCTGTATCTTTGAGTTTTCATAAAAGTAATTTAAAACTCATCTCTTGCCTTCATACAAAATTTACAAGCCTAGATATAATGAGTGGCCAGAAATTTTATGCAAGTCATTTATACCATTAATTTTATTTGAACAATGCACAGGTCTCATCCTATATGAGTGCATGTGAGGCAGAATAAAGTAATGCTCATTAGACAACTTTGGACAAGATTATTAAAAGGCTGAGTATTTTATGATGGCTATCACAGAGGTATCTATCCTTTACCCCGTACAATTAATGTAAGGTGCTATATTTTAATAATGTAAATGGCTGAAGGCTCAAGAGGAAAACGAAGGGGACTCTGACCTCAGATAAAACTTCAAAAAGTAACTTTTTCAACATGAAGACAAAGACTGTGACTTCTGTTTCAAGAGGACAGGAGGTACTTAATATTCTTTCACTTACTCTTATGATTTATAGACAAGCTGTTAAACCAGTTTAGTGCATTTATGTAGTTGCTACTCAGTGGGCGCCAAACAAATTACGCTAATTAAGTAACATTCTTCTTGCAGCAAAACATAGTTCAATGTATATGAGAAAAAATGCCTTTTGGCATTACTTCAACAGAATACATATTTTCACCACAAACACATTGTTAAATGGCAATAGGAGGATAGGTCAAATAATTTAGGAACATTGAGGAACAATCGTGTTCATCTGTTGCAGAAAATATAGCAAAGAGTCTGATGGAAACATAAACCCGCCACAAAACCCTTGAAAATAAAAAGGAAACTCGCAGGGAGCCATTTGGCTTCTCCTCCTGTCTGAAGGAACATACCAATGACACCCCAAAAGAAGGGGGACCCAAATCGCTCCTGGCTCCCACTGCTTTTCACAAACATTGGTATATTCTTTCAGGCAGGAGGAGAAGCCAAATGGCTCCCTGCGAGTTTCCTTTTTATTTTCAAGGGTTTGGAGGGTGCTTTTTCGTATGACCACATGCCATCCCAAAAATATTTTTCCCGGCGTGTGTGGAATTAAACCCCCGTTGGAGTAATTTTCTTAAACCTTCTCTAAAGTGGGTTTAATGTATGTGTGGAACAGGCCTCAGTCTGCTTTTCTGCCATGTTGTAGCAAAACATTTCTATTTCCTCTATCCCAGTGCTTCTCAATCTGGGGTCCCCAGATGTTTTTAGCCTTCAACTCCCAGAAAACCTAACAGCTGGTAAACTGACTGGGATTTCTGGGAGTTGTAGGCCAAAAGCATTTGGGGACCCCAGGTTGAGAACCACTGCTCTAGCCGATGCCTTACTTTGGGTTAAAATGGGGGAAAGCATTGTTGATTTTCTTGGATCAACAAGGAAATTGATACTACTCACCATGTTAGCATATTCAACTGGCTCTATAAGATGGACAAGAAACAGTATGTTGCAGCAGTAAATGAAGGCCAATAAACTGAAACTGAATCCTGATAAGGCAGACAGTGTGCAAATTGGTGATTACCAATTTAAAAACTACATATACATTCCATTGAAGCTCACTTTAAATAGATTGTTAAAGGGCCTTTTTAGTGGGACATTTACAAGATTCAAACGAGTGTAGCTTTAATTAAAGTTCAACATCAAACTTTTACTGTCCTGATGTAATTTAAATCTCTCTTTATAGCAGTGAGTCTGATACTCACTTCAATAAATTGGTTTGAAGATGTCTCAGAAGAAAGTTGATATCCTCTTTATGATCCTATATACATAGCACTCAGGGTTAAATAAAACAACTGCAGATGAAGATTATATTGCAAGTTATAGCATGGTAGGACATTATGTAAGTGTCATGCCTCTTTGGTTTTCAATATGAAAGCCTATTCACCTCTCTAGCTGCCCTATACAAGGAAATATACATCATATCTTAAATATCTAGTACAAGAGACAATAGCATTACCTTACGCCCATTCTATACTGCCATAAATTGCAGATTACCAAAGCAGATAATCCACATTATCTGCTTTAAACTGGATTGTCTGAATCTATACTGCCAAATTATCCAGTTCAAAGCAGATGATCTGGATTTTATATGGCAGTGTAGAGGAGGCCTTAGCTTGCCTGTGTGTTATTTTGTCTATTTGTTTTAATAGTTGTGGTTTTTAACTGGTTTAATTTTATGAATTGTTTAGCTATATTTTAACATTTATAAAAGAGACATAGCTAATATATTTTTAGCTATGTCTCTTTTAACTGTTGTAACTTGTTTTGAGTATCAAACAGAGGGAAAGCAGGATATCATCAGCAGCAGCACCATCATCATTAATCAGAGCTTAGAAAGTTACTTTTAAAAAGTAATTCCCATTATTAATTATTAGGACTGTGAAAAAATTGTTAGTCATTGTAAGTCAGATCAAATTTGTTAAATTCATATATATGTCGCGATATCCGACACGTGGGTGTAGCCCATATCAAAAACTTAAGTATTAACATTTACTCAATACTTTTTTGTTTGAATTTTGTAAACCTCAGAAGCTCCCAAAGTCAGTTTCATGTTCAGTGCAAGCAAGCAAAGCAAAGCCAAAAAGAGGCTTCCATTCCTCTTTAAATTAGAAGAGGGAAAACAGGAAAAAAGCAGAAAACTCTGGGAAATATAGGCGAGGAGCCCTATAGCAGAGAATGCAAAATGCCCTGCCGTAAACTACATTTCCCAGAATTCTGCTTGCATCAGAAAGTCCCAATCAGGAGGTGGAGAGTTTTGTCCCTCTGTAGCAGCAGTCAGCCAGAGTTCCAATATATTATTGAATCTGCAAAGATGAGAACTTACTGATACTTCTAGTAAATAAATTTCTGTGCTGGGCTGGGGAAAACCCCTAAATGGAAGTTCTATTGGTTAATAAGAGAGACATTCAATGAGATAACTGTTGTGGCTTTTTTCAAAAAACGTTTTTGTCAAAACTTTTTAAAAGTCCCTAAAATCAGTAAATGGACGAATATTTCTGAAAGTTTGGAGAATGATCCCCTGTTTTCTTGTGTCATTGTATAGAAAATTCTTGTAATTTTTTTTAAAAATGTTGATTATAAAACCTTTGAAAATTCTCCCAAAATCTGTGGATAAGTGAAACGTTCTGAAACAGTGGTAAACGTGTTCTACCATTGTAGCAAATTTCACCCCAATAGCTGTAAACATGGGGGGAAAGAGCCCCTAAAGTTTCTCCAATTGCGCAATTACTAGGCTTGCTCAAATAATTCGATTTCCCCGTTACCCTTTATTAATTCGTTACTTTCGTTAGTTTTGAAGCAATATACGGCCTTGATTGTCCACACGTCTGGATATCGCGGTTTCGAATCGCGAGAGGCCGTTTTTTGTTATGTCGTCGTTTTTTTCGTTAGGAAAAAAAAGCTTTTGCAAATCACCCAAACTCCCACCATTCAGGCCCTTTCCTTTTGCCCCTCAGCAAAAGGGGCGTCACGGACTCAGCCAATGGGGGGGGCGAGGGGGAAGGAGGCCGAGGAGGAGGAGGAAGACGGAGGGGGGAAATGGCCGCCGCCGCCTCGCCTCAGCTCTGGCCTGGTGTCTCTCTGTGAAGCGGGAAGGCGGCGGATGGAGCCGGGAATGGAGAGACCGAGAGAGACAGAGAGGGGCCCGGCGGTGAGGAGGAAGAGGCCCGGGATGCGAGGGGGTGTGGGCCAGGCCCGTCCTCGGCTGCTCCCGGGGAGGGAGGGAGGGAGGACTACAACTCCCAGGGGCCTAGATTCGCACCCTCCCTCCCCCCAATACAGGTCTCCATACCACGCTACATGAACTTGAATGGATATTGTGGTTGTGTTGTCGAAAGCTTTCATGGCCGGGATCACACTGTTGTGGTATGTATTCCGGGCTCTATGGCCATGTGCCAGAAGCATTCTCTCCTGACGTTTCACCCACATCTGTGGCAGACATACTCAGAGGTTTTCACGTCTGTGCGAAGCTAGGCAAGTGGGGTTTATATATCTGTGGAAGGTCCAGGGTGGGAGAAAGAACTCTTGTCTGTGGGAGGCAAGTGTGAATGTTGCAATTGGTCACCTTGATTAGCATTGAATAGCCTTGCAGCTTCAAAGCCTGGCTGCTTCCTACCTGGGGGAATCCTTTGTTGGGAGGTATTAGCTGGCCCTGATTGTTTCCTGTCTGGAATTCCCATTTTCTGGGTGTTGTTCTTTTACTGTCCTGATTTTAGCTTTTCTGTAGCTAAAAATGCATATAAAATTGATTCTATAGGGAGGATAAATGATTGGATTTCAACTCCTACAGCTTAGCTTTCTCTGCCAATAATGGTACCATACCAAACTAAACCTCCCAAGATTCTGTAGCAGTGAGCCATCTTGGATATTGTAAGGGATTTATTATTATTATTATTATTATTATTATTATTATTATTATTATTATTATTATTATTATTATTAGACCTTGCTCCCAGGAAGGTGCCTTCGCTGTGGCTCCCAACTTATCTATCTCTACCTTTCCACATATTCTCCACATTGTGTGTATGTGTATGTATATTATATATACATGAGCCCCGATGGCGAAGTGTGTTAAAGCACTGAGCTGCTGAACTTGCAGACCGAAAGGTCCCAGGTTCAAATCCCGGGAGCAGAGTGAGTGCCCGCTGTTAGCTCCAGCTTCTGCCAACCTAGCAGCTTGAAAACATGCCAATGTGAGTAGATCAATAGGTACTGCTCTGGCAGGAAGGTAATGGCACTCCATGTAGTCATGCCGGCCACATGACCTTGGAGGTGTCTATGGACAACACTGGCTCTTGGGCTTAGAAATGGAGATGAGCACCAACCCCCAGAGTCAGACATGACTGAACTTAACGTCAAGGGATACCTTTACCTTTACCTATACACACACACACACACACACATATGCAGGGACTATATATACACAGTATATATCACACACACACCAATTTAACAAAGTTTCAGCCACAAAAACAAAGTTTCTGAAGTAGAACAATGACTTTCACAGTAAAGACAACCCAATTTAACAAGAAATAAGACTTTCAAACCAGGAACAGATTTCTGCAATTATTAAAAAATGGTTTATTATAAAAGCTATGAAAATTCGCCAAAAATCAGAGGATAAGGGAAACGTTCCAAATTTTGGTGAGCTATCAGTGTTAAATGTGTTCTACCACTGTACCAAGTTTGAAGAAGATCACTCAAAAAATGAGGGTGGGAGAGTCCTGTAAAGTCCTCTCCCTCTGTGCTGTTTTTGGGAATTGCGCATGCGCGTCCGCCATTAACGAATTAATTTGGAAAATAACGAATTTTTGTTAATTTCGAATTTTTGGGGGGGCAAAATTCGGAAATGACATCAGAAACGAAACGCTGGCGCCCCCTGCTTTTGAAACGAGTTTAGAATCAATTTTTTCATGGATCGCTCAAGCCTAGCAATTACTATAACGAAAAAGTAATGAATTTTCATTACTCTTGTTATAGTAATGAAATTTTCACTAACAATTCTTTAGAAACACTGTAGACACAAAACACCGGCACCTCCTAATTTTGTAATGAGTTTCGAAACATTTTTTTCATCGATCACGCAGCCATACCACTTCAAAGAAATTCATTGTAGTGAATCAGTACAATGTTTAACATTACTTGATACATAACTTTTATATGACTCATCATTTTATTTTAAGTAAAATCTAGGGATTAATAATATATTAGCATTTAAGAATAGAGATGGAAAGAATACTCAAGAATATTCTAAAGTTGATAAACTTTATTAGCATTGGTAAACCCTAATGAGCATCTAATGACAACCTTAGTAATAATCTTTGCAGCTCAGAACAATATTTGCACATGGTTGTTTTGCATTTCTGAACAGAAATAACATTTCTATGCCATTTCCTGTGCAGAACGTGCAGTTTTCTGCGCAAAACAGCCACACTGAAATTTTGTGCAGAATAAATCTTAAATTGCAAATGGGCTTCAATAACTGTTGTTTTCAAAGACCATCTGACAAGTAAACATAAATACAGAGAGGTTTGGGGAAAGATCAGGTTTAATTTAAAACCACTTCCTATGATCGCCAATGCAAAGGCTCTGGGAATGATGAGGATCAATTTAAAACCACTTCCTAAGATCCAGGATGATGTTTTTTAAAAAGATAACTAATCAAATCTTGGAGGGATAATAAGAGGAAATCTCAGTGCAAATGAACCCAAGGAAAATGCCACCTCAAGAAAGGTCTTCTGTTTTAGTGGAAGGGTCTTGAATGCAAACAACCCCTGTGGAAAATGCCATCTTAAGAAAAATGCTTTAAATCTGCTTCAGTGGAGGGGTCTTAAAGGCAGTGCTTACTTAAAGGGTGCCTGTTTTAAAAAGTGTGCTAGTATCCTTGAAAAAGGAATAGTCATTGCCTGCCCATGTGGTGGGAATTAAGCGGATGGTTGAATTAGAAGCTGGAGGAGGCAATCTAGTGTGATGGACATGAGTAAATTCTTCATCTTCTTTAATAACAGAACTCCATGAAACTCCACCCTTTCCTCTGCTTTCCCTCGTTTTCTCCAGCTCTTTGTGGTAAAGTCCGTAAATTGACATTTTTCCTCATCTTTGATCACATACCTGCTTAATACTTGGTTGTATATTTGCTAACTGCTGACACATTCACTGAAGCATTCTTTGGTATTCTATCAATTATATTTTAGTTGTTAAATTTACTTTCTCATTTTAATTTTCTGGTCTCTCTTGACTCACAGAAGACATTTCACTCATCAGTTTAATGAGGCTTCAACTTCATTGGAAGCTGTTACAGAAAAAGTTTGATCAATGTTCTAAATGTGCCTTTCATTGCAAACTTGTTCTCAGTGTTTTTTAATAATTGAAAAAAGAATAATTCAAGCAAATACTACAATTAAATTAATATCGATAGCCATATACAGTTTCCAGACTGCAATACTTTCCACTGTTCTATTTGGCATTTAAGAACAGACATAATGGGATAGAAAGGAAAGGTTGCTCCAAAACTTTCACTACATAGGTAGTCTTGCATATACATTTTCAATGAAATAAAATAGCACATAATCCTATAGTGCCTAATATTTATTTCTCATCGATTAAATTCATTTTAGGCATTAAAAATAAAAAGAAACTCAAAGAAGGCAAGAAATCACATACCATCTCATACACACACACATTAACATGCAGGTATTTGTACATAAAGGGAAATATTGTCAAAGCATTAAAAAGGAAGGCACGTACTAAAAATTTGCTCATGTGTAATAGGATTTGTTCTAATGCCTCCCACACACTGCTTTGAAAATTACCCCTCTTTGCTTTTTTTATGTGTGTAACCTTGAAAGGCTTGTGACTTGGGAGAGGCTGACATTTCTAAAACAAAGATATGTTTAAGAAAACAACAAGCCTGATAAGATTTAATATAAAATATACAGAGTAGTAATACGGTAATGGTTTTTGCATGGCAGGGGAGCAGACTCCTGCAAGCCCTGAAACACAGTACTTCAAATAGATGACTGAAAATTATAAGTCCTTTTTAACAAACGAAAAGCCAGTATGGAACTATACCTTTTGACATTTGATTTTGTGCAGTAAATGCCTTCCTGAAATCAAAAGGACCCAATACATTTTATCTGGGGTTACACTGGATATCCTTTACCTTGAAATATTTCCCTTTGATCAAGCTGAACAGATGGCTGAGGACACAGGAATATGCACAACATAACCCTATACATGTCTACATAGAAGTAAGCCCCACTAAGTTCAGAGGGACTGGTTGCCAGACAAGTGTGGACATGGCTAGCAGCTGTGTTTCTCTTAACATCTCATTCTGGAGTAATAATATAGGACCAAATAGGATTCAGGGCCCTGTTGTGAGGAGCTAAGGCATTATTGGTTGAGAATCCCTTAACTGAAATACTTGGGACTGCAGGTCTACCTTCTAAATACAATATACAGTAGAGTCTCACTTATCCAACATAAACGGGCCAGCAGAACGTTGGATAAGTGAATATGTTGGATAATAAGGAGGGATTAAGGAAAAGCCTATTAAACATCAAATTAGTTTATGATTCTCAAAATTAAGCACCAAAACATCATGTTATACAACAAATTTGACAGAAAAAGTAGTTCAATACGCAGTAATGCTATGTAGTAATTACTGTATTTACGAATTTAGCACCAAAATATCATGATGTTTTGAAAACATTGACTACAAAAATGTGTTGGATAATCCAGAATGTTGGATAAGTGAGTGTTGGATAAGTGAGACTCTACTGTAGTTAGAAGACGCAATAGATCACAAAGAAATTCACTGATCCTAATACTGCTTGTAGAATCATAGAATTATAGAGTTGGAAGAGACCTCATGGGCCATCCAGTCCAACTCCCTGCCAGGAAAATCACATTCAAAGCATCCCCATTAGATGGCCATCCAGCCACTGCTTAAAAGCCTCCAAAAAAGTCTCCACCACAGTCTGGGTCAGAGAACTCCAGTGCTGAACAGTTCTCACAGTGAGGAAGTTCTTCCTAATGTTCGGATGGAATCTCTTTTCCTGTAGTTAGAAGCCATTGTTCTTGCTCCCTCCTCCCTATGACTTCCCCTCACATATTTATACATGGCTATCATGTCTCTTCTCAGCCTTCTCTTCTGCAGGCTAAACATACCCAGCTCTTTAATCTGCTTTTCATAGGACTTGTTCTCCCAACCCTTGATCATTTTAGTCATCCTCCTCTGGACACTTTCCAGCTTGTCGACATTTGCCTTCAGTTGCGGTGCTCAGAATTAGACACAGTATTCCAGTTGTGGTCTGACCAAGGCCGAATAGATGGGCAGCATGACTTCCCTGGATCTAGACACTATACTCCTATTTATGCAGGCCAACATCCCATTTTGGGGGGAGGGGTTGCCGCCACCTCACATTTTTGGCTCATGTTTAACTTGTTGTCCACGAGGCCCCCAAGATCTTTTTCGCACATACTGCTGTCGAGCTAGGTGTCCCCCATTCTGTATCTTTGCATTTCATTTTTTCTGCCTAAGTGGAGTATCTTGCATTTGTCCCTGTTGAAGTTCGTTTTGTTAGTTTTGGCTTGAGATTGTGCAGAGTTTATATAGCTTTCAGTGCTGAAACAGCATGTGTATTCTAGATCAATGTAAAACCCTGCCTTTAACTAAATATTTCGGGGGTAATTAATGTATTATGCCAAAACACATAGGGTTCATATCAAAAAGGACACTGAAGTACTACTATATATCCTGAAACATATGCTCTCTGGCTATACATATATATATGTTTTTCCAGTGCAGAATAGAGGAATCCTACACTTCAGGTTTATGCCTGTTACACTTTTCATCATGTAAGACTCATCACTTGTTTACATTGAGCAATGACTAGAACACGCCTTAGGGAACAATTGAAGTAATTCTTCTAATAAAATGGTTTTGTCTTTTTTAACCAAAAAAAGCTATACACAGTTTAAAACCTTTTTTGTTGTTCAGTTAATAAAGTGTTCATGCTCAGATCAGTTGTAAACTCAGCCATGCCTATATTCTCCTTCAGGACAAAAGCTCTAGATGTTTTTATGCATCTCTTTTACTTTCTGCACATTCTTTGTTTTATTTCTCCTCCTGTCCTATATCTTGTCTATCTAACAGTGGTTTATTTTCAGCATCCTGGTGAAACTTTATTCATCCTATATTGTATATTTATCACATTGCTCCCCAAAATTGCTTTATATAGCAGGCAATCCTGTTGAGCTGTTAAACTTCAGCATTCTTCTTTCAGTTTACCACAGATCCAGTGGTAACGCCCAGCTGTTCAGACGTCAAAAGGACTGGTGGTCACCCCAGAGTTTCGTTGAAGCTCCAAAGTAATCTGTGGTTCTTCTTGTACTGGATTAATGGCTGGAAATAGTGCTTCTGCTGGAGAACCAGCTGTACACCATGTGGAGGAGAGTGACTAAAATGATCAAGGGTCTGGAGAACAAGCCCTATGAGGAGCAGCGTGAAGAGCTGGGTATGTTTAGCCTGCAGAAGAGAAGACTGAGAAGAGACACAGCAGATTCAAGACGAGCCCATATAGACATGGCCTTTCTCTTTCCTGCAGGGAAGCTACTAAATATGGGATTAGTTAGTTAGGGTGAGAGGATCTCTTTCTAATGTTCCCTAGCAAATTTTGATATAAGAACATAGAAAGAGACCTGTTGGATCAATCCTAAGACTTATGTATTCCAAGAGTCCATTTACAGTGTGCCCGGTACATTCCCCCTTGAGATTCCCTGAGCAGGATATAAGTGGACCTCAGCTTCAATGTAGCCTTCTTCAGCAACAAGCAGAGAAGTATACTTATGATAGCAAAGCTGATACATAGTCAATGTATGTATCATGTATGTAGGGGCCGGGCTGTGGCGCAGGCTGTTGAGCAGCTGCAATAAATCTCTCTGACCATGAGGTCATGAGTTCGAGACCAGCCCATGGCAGGGTGAGCACCCGTCAATTAAAAATAAAAAAATAGCCCCTGCTCATTGCTGACCTAGCAACCCGAAAGATAGTTGCATCTATCAAGTAGGAAATAAGGTACCACTTATAAAAGTGGGGAGGCAAGTTTAACTAATTTACGACCTGGAATGAGGAAGTGCCGTCAGAGTGGATGATGAAGCAGCTGCTCCCCCCTGTGGCCAGAATCGAACATCCCCTCAGAAGAAGGTTAATTTGCCTCTGCGTCTGTCTGTCTCAGTCTCTGTTTGATGTGTTTATGGGCATTGAATGTTTGCCCTATGTGTGTATAATGTGATCCGCCCTGAGTCCCCTTCGGGGTGAGAAGGACGGAATATAAATACTGCAAATAAATAAATAAATAAATGTTGACTAGTACTCATTGATGGCTGCACCTTGCATGAATGTATCCAATCCTTATGTGAAATCATCGAAATTGGTATCTACTGCTACACCTTGTAGATGCACAATGGATTTAATAAGGGCAGTATGATAACGGCAGCTTTATTTTATTCTGTATATGGAAGTGGCATTTTTGTACAGCAGCCACATATTGGGTCAACGTTTTAATCAAGCTATCTCTCACAATTCCAAGACCCCTTTGTTCACTCATCCATTCATTTATATAAGTAATTTAATGTGCTTTTAATCATCCAGCAACACAGTGCATACTTGGGGTAATTTACAATGAAATCATGAAAACTACAACAATTTCAAAAACGCAACTAAAATAAAACTGATAAAATACATTATAAACCAAGGAAACCCTAAAAAGTAAAAGATCCTATTGATCATGATTAGTTGAATGATGCTATATAGATTTTATTGTCTAAAAATCCATCAGGAAGAAGCTAAAATACTGAACCAGGGAGAGAATTCTACAAATGAGTTCACTTCATACTGCACAGTTATAGTACTATAGTTCCACATTAACTGTGATGGTTCGGTCCTAAGGAATCCTGGGATTTGGATTTCAGAATTCTCATACAGAGAACCATACAATCATGACTGTATGACATAAAAAGTACAATTTGCTTATAAACATTGATCCAGTACAAAATGAGATAGAAGGACAGCTGACAAAGGCCTTTCCACACAGCTATATAATCCAGAATATCAAGATAGATGATCCACAATATCTGATTTGAACTGGATTATCTGAGTCCATACTACCATATAATCCAGTTCAATGTGGATTTTATACAGCTGTGTGGAAGGGGCCAAAGTGTGCAAAATACAACCTAAACATTAAACAAAGACACACACAAATCCTAGGGATTAAAAGCAAAATTTGAAAACTACTACTCCTGCACAAATCACCCTTGCCCCCACAAAGCAGAAATTTCTTCTTAACCAATGTTTGGATGCTGTTTCATACTGAAAAGAAGAGTTATATCTAATACTACTGTTGTTGGTGTTAACTATGGTTAACATAATGGTTGATATAACCCTAGAATTATACTTGAGGTTTGTGGAGGAAGGACACATTCATAAAACAGCAGATTAACTGAAATAAAAGTCACCAAACACTATTGGTTCAGTCTATCACATAAGGGCTTTAAAGTGGGTAGCCCTGCATTCCCAGAATTCAGGAAATGTAGTTTGGGAAGGCAAGGACCTCCGTAGCTGGGAATTCAAAAGGCCCCATCCTAAACTACATTTTCCAGAATTCTGCAGACAGCAGAAATGTGGGACAGCCCACTTTAAAGCCCTGGTGTGATAACACCATAATTCAAGCCAGAAGTTTCGTGTCCTTGAATTCTCACCTCATTACTGCTAGGGTTTGAATGATAGACTGACAAACCCAAGGCTTTCAACATAAATAAGCTACCTCATGCAAATAAACTGCAGCATCAAGCATAGCAAGCTTTGATGGAAGAAAACAATGCAGTGAGAACTGAAGCAAAGCAGAGAACTTGTTCAGAAAACCATTTCAGATGAGACCCTGAAAGACAATGTTTCTGGATTTGCCCATGGAAATCAGACATCTTAAGGACAGTAATTAAAGCACCTATTGTAGTTATTTCATGAACTAATGGGGTTACAAAAATATGCAGGTCAATACCACTGAGAAGAAACACAAAGATTTTTTATTCCCCACATGCATTAGCAGATTATACTGGAAAGGCAGAAAGATATCCTTAGACAAGTGTGAGCAATCATAGACAAGTGTGAGAAGTTATTTCTTTTCTACTTCAGTCTGTTTTCCTAGCTCATGCAGGGTTTTAATAACTTTCTCCTATTCTACTTATTTCCAGTTTGATATGTTCCAAGTTATCAGCAAGTTGTCAGTAGAACTGAGCACATTGTGAATAACAAGGAATCACAATTTACACAAACTGCTCTCTCCCTTAGAACTGCTTAATCTAAATGGTGGCAGTCGTGTAGAGCTATGCTTAAGCATGCCAGAGCATATGGTAAAATCCCCAAAGGTATCAGTTAAACAGTTTGGCTCACAACAGGCTTTTCTTAAGTCAGTCTTCAGAGATAAGCATGACAGCTGATATGACAGTATCATTCCACTTTAAGACATGCTGTTCTATTTCTACCCACATTTTCTAAGGAGGATTATGATAATATACTTAATGTAATTTAGAAACATGATTTGGCACTGCTATAGACCAGTTTTATGGTTAGGATTTGCATTGCTTTCTTTATCAGTGTTGTATATCTGCTTTGCTAGTCCATTTAGTTAATCTTTTTGAACTTTTGAAGTTTTAGTTATTTTGCCAGATAGCTTGCTTCTTACTTTCTGATTCTGTACTTTATTCAGGTTCTGTGGTCTAGAGAAATTTCAAGTCAAATAAAGATACCAGCCAATAGTATAAAGTACAAAGGACCACAACTTTATTTAAGTACAAATTTGCAATGTGCAGAAAACAGGAAATGAAAACACTAAGCCAAATGTCTATTCAAACCAAACCTTTCTTGGGACAAATGTTTCCCAGCTGAGAAAAGTAAAAGCAGTCTGAGTTGTCTTTGTTTATTCCTCATGAAGGGAAGCAGAGAGATTCAAGCATAAGAAACCTTTGATACTGATTATCAATTTTAGAGGCTATTATCATTTAAGACAAGAGATCTTTCCACTTGCTATGTCCCAAGCAAGATGGCAATGACAGGTAAGTAGAAGGGAACTCAACAGGTCAGCATACCGTCAACTTGAGTGCCAATAAATCAATGCAAGGCAAACATTATAGGTATAGCAAGGCATGGAGGGGCATGTCCAAGGCTATCAGAGCATGGTTTTAAAAAAAACCCTCAAAAGGTGACCAGAAAATACCAAACTATTCTGAGGGAGGGAAGGAAAGACACATTCTGGGGGGAACTTAAAATGTAAGTCTGTTTTTCTGAAAATGGTAGCACATGCCCCTCTCAACTAATGTTTCCCTCTCAGCACCTCAGCATCCTTCTTCCCACCAAGTGTAAGGGAAGGCAAAGAACTACTATCCAAGCTCCAATGGTAAGGTTACTATTGAAAAAATCTTTATACCTGAATTTTCATAATGACTTGGACATTTTATAAAACCACAAAATACAGTGTTACCTCACTATTTCACGGTTCAATTTTCTCGGACCCGCTGTTTCATGGTTTTTTAATAAACACTAAACTAATTGTATAAATCATAAAATAATATTATAAATCCCTCTTTCTACTTCCTTCCTAAGGAGAAGCCTATGGAGGGAAGGAAGGAGAAGCCGAAGGGAAAAAAAAGGAGGCTGAAGCAGCTTTGTTTTCACCTCACAAGACAGCGGCAGCAGTGGGAGCGTGAGGAGGGGACGGAGACACTACTTGCCAGTGAGATTGTAAACAACACAAACCTCAGCAGACTGAAAGCCAAAATGAAGGTAACCACAACATCTATTATAGAACTCCAATATGCCGATGACAACGTAGTCTGTGCACATTCAGAAGAAGACCTATAAGCCACTCTAAACACCTTCGCAGAAGCATACGAGAAGCTTGGCCTCTCATTGAACATCGAGAAAACCAAAGTGCTCTTCCAACAGGCACCAGCTAACCCCTCTGCAATGCCAGGAATACAGCTTAATGGTGTAACATTAGAAAACGTTGACCATTTCCGCTACCTTGGCAGCCACCTCTCTACAAAAGTCAACATCATCACTGAAATACAACACCGCTTGAGCTCTGCGAGTGCAGCAGTTTTCCGAATGAAGCAGAGAGTGTTTGATGATCGGGACATCCGTAGAGATACCAAGGTGCTTGTTTACAAAGCCATTGTCCTCCCAACCCTGCTCTACGCCTGCGAAACGTGGACGGTCTACAGATGTCACACTCAACTCCTGGAGCGTTTCCATCAGCGTTGCCTCAGAAAAATCCTGCAAATCTCTTGGGAAGACAGGCGGACAAATGTCAGCATGCTGGAAGAAGCAAAGACCACCAGCATTGAAGCGATGCTCCTACGCCATCAACTCCGCTGGACTGGCCACATTGTCCAAATGCCCGATCACCATCTCCCAAAGCAGTTACTCTACTCCCAACTCAAGAACGGGAAACGTAATATTGGTGGGCAGGAAAAGAGATTTAAAGATGGGCTCAAAGCCAACCTTAAAAACTGTGGCATAGACACTGAGAACTGGGAAGCCCTGGCCCTTGAGCGTTCCAACTGGAAGTCAGCTGTGAACAGCAGTGCTGCGGAGTTCGAAGAGGCACGAATGGAGGGCTTAAGGGAGAAACATTCCAAGAGTAAGGAGCATCAAGCCAACCCTGACTGGGATCGCCTTCCACCTGGAAACCGATGTCCTCATTGCGGGAGAACATGCGGATCAAGAATAGGTCTCTTCAGCCACCTACGGACACACCCCCCAAGACCCCACAACAAGGGATCACCTAAGTAAGTAAAACATCACAAATATAGCGACCCTACTTCACGGATTTTCACTTTTCGCAGGTGGTCCTGGAACATAACCCCCGCGATAAGTGAGGGAACACTGTACAAATTTTCTTTTTACTAGACACAGCATGGTAAAGTGTTGGGCTAGGGATCTGGGAGATCATGGTTTGAAATCATGCCCAGCTGTGGAAATCCATTGGATAACCTTGAATAGGTCAAACTCTTTCAGAGAAAGATAATGGAAAACATCTTCTGAATAAATAAGAAAGCCCTATAACACAATTGCATAAAGTTGGAATCAACTTGAAGGCACATAAAACCCATTCTTTTTACTAGATTTTCCAGGACAAAACATAAATAATGGGAAAAGAGCTATCTAATCACAATTAGCAGCAAAGGATTTTTTGTGGTTGTTTCTAGTTAGACATCATTAATTTTAGCCTGGAAGCTTCCGCCGTACCAGCTACTTAATCAATGCTCAGGTAATGATTTAGCAACACTGGAACACAATGCCCAAGGAAGGATTTAAAAACTGCTGATTTCCTCTTCATGACAGAGGATCTCACATGAGAATTCTGGTCTCACTTGTGAGACAAAGATCAAGCAAAAAAAGCAGTGGGGGGGGGGGTCTCATGAAGGAACAAATAACCCAACAAATGCTTGTACTTTTCAATATTTCATGTAGCAAGATAGCAGTTACCATAATTTTACACTTTGTACATACTGTGTTGAGTTAATGAGAGTTGTAAGCCAAAATGTCTGGAAAACTAGAGATTTTCCATTGTTACTTATTGACTGTGATGACCTACAAGACCAAGCCACAACACATATCCCAGCCATCCCCATTTTTGTCTTAGTTATTGAGATTTAATTATAATTATTTCTGTTTTTTAAGGTTCCAAGGTGAGTTTGTCTGTCAGTCTTTTCAACTACTTCCTAAAATGAATAGGAGAATTCAACTGAAAGATCAAGTCTCAATTTCTGGTTTGGTCTTTTTTATTCATTTGTTTTATTTGTTTAAATTTTGTTCTAACCTCATTTATGTGATGCATTTACGCATCCACCGTGTTTGACATGGATATCAGTATTGCTTTCAATATAATAAAGGTGCATGAAGAATTGCTAAAGGTATCAATTGATGTCATGTCTGTCAAGTCTTTTTAATATGACCCATTTTAATTTTACAGAGGCTTGGAGGAAACCCCAGAGGCCTCAGACAATTCCATTTGCATTGATTTACAAACACAATATTGATGGATGGCATTTTTTGAAATGTAACCCCAGCACTGGGAAGCATGCTTAGGATAAAGGCAGGCTTGTGAGTCAGGCATCCTGCTGGTGTATAATTCGAACTTGGGAGAAAAACAGTTTATTTAGTCATTTGGGCATGCATTGATTTTTTTACAACAATGTTAGCCTAACTTGTCTACTGAACTGATGATGTTTCTGCAGAACTATTAACTCTAGGAATACTCTCCATAGTGTGTTCGGAATACTGCTATTTAACAAGACATTATAATGCCACAGACATTCCTTAGTTATTTCCCCAATGTCCACCCACTTCTAACTTCCATTCAGATATATCAGTTCCCCCTTCTAGCAGTCATTGGAGGCTGACCCATCTTTGTGCAACATTATCTAGGAATACATCATGATCAGCAACAATCTTTTTCTTACAGCGTAAATTTTATTTTTATAAATCATGTAGGATAACCTGAGATCATCTACCTTTGAATAAAGTTGGAAAGAATACTAAAAAAATTCCAAAAATTGAGAAAAATCTTAGATTGACTAGAATCTTCACAGCTTAGGACCTGTGCAAAATTTATGTGTGGTTGTTTTCTGCAGAAAACAGCATTTTTTCCATAGTATTTTCTGTGCAGGAGTTAATATTTCTACATTGAAATATTATTTTCCATGCAGTAATTAGTACTGTTCTGGTGCAGAAAAATAGCTGTTTTCTGTCCAAAATCACCATATGTGAATATTGCACAAAGTAAATCTCAAATTGTGAATAGCCTTCAAAATTGCATATTTTCAAAAAATTTCTTGCAGTGGGAAGAAAAATTATTGAAATTACTTATTTCTAACACTGAGCTCTTTCGCATTAAACAGTTATAGCAAACTAACTCCACTTTGACTGCCATGCCTAGATTCTATGGAATTTTGAAATTAGTAGTTTGGGGAGGCACTAGCGTTCTGTGACAATTGATTCTAAATGCGCCAAGAGAAAAGCCTAGAATTGCACAGAATGGAACAATTGCTAACACCTGTAAACAATGCTGACAAGTGTAAAATTGTATAACTTTGAAAACTTTAATGTTCTTCTTTCATATTCAGCTTCCCAAACTGCAACATCATTTTCTATAGATCTGTTCCAGATGCCTCCACCAGATAAAGTAAGAAACATAGCTACAAAAGAGAGGAACAATCTGTGGAATACTCACATCAGACAGAATTCACCTGAAACTCATGTTGTACTCTTTTTAATACCAGAAAAGGATAAATTGTATCCTCTCAGGGTTTTTCTGCTTTACATTTTATTATTCTACTTTGCTGGTGGCCTTATTCAGTTTTATGAGTTGCAGTGTTTCTATTGTTTGCTGCTCACTTTTACATTGGAGTAATTATATATTATCATTGTCTCCAGAGTCATTGCCCAACACTCAAACTACTACACCTTGTTGACTAGCCATTACCTTATTATCTGTATTTTATATTTTAAAGGTACTGTGCATCACCCTGAGAACTTTAATTGTCTAAAAATATGAATCATATAGTTTGGGTTAAGTTTCTTTGTCCATGTGATCCTATGACCTATACCATTGTGCCCATGAGCCAGTGCTTCAGTGCAAAAATGTATCAGGTAAAAAAGTGTTACATTTATAAGAGAGAGAATACAAAAAAGAGCAGCGGAAACTAGTTAGACAATGGGTAATTAGTAGTAAAGAAAAGTCATTTCAAATCATTTTAATAGTTTGAGCTACCAGTCATGATTCACATGGAAAACACTCTGGTTAATAATGGGAAGCATCTATTTTTCTCATTTCCAGAATCAGTTAATATAGTTACTGGACAAACTACTTCTCCAACTGTGAATTTTGACTTGTGCATCGAACCCCTCCCTGCCACTGAGTTGAAAAACTTTTGTCAAGAAATTTCATCAATTAGATATACCTTCATCCAGACAGAAAGTATTTCCCTTGTGAATCCACACTGTATATGAGGAAACCCATTTAAATTGCTCCTAAACTGGGATAGAATCTCTAAAGAGGAATGACACTACAAAAACGATTAGATTAATCATTTATGATATATGGCTTGCTCTACTGACATTTTCTCTATTTTTCATTTCACACATGAAATTTCAGGACCTTAGATGTGCACATTTATAATCCTGTTTGGGTGTTCATGGCAGGTTAAGCCGATTGCATGAAGGAAGTGACCAAACTAGCTGTTGTATCACTGCTTTTGTCATGACCAGAGTTATTTTGGGGATGACAACATTTTTTTTTCCTGCATGGAGCCACTGAATGAAAAAAAAAACTGCGAAGTTTTCAGATCCCATGAAGCATTTCTCAGAATTAGCATAGGTTTTCCTTCTTTGAATATCTCCCTCCAAGGGCGCATCTACACTGGTCCTGGTTTTGCATGGTCCTTGTAATTTTGCAAGGTCTTTAGTCTTCTCTGCAAAAGAGTGCTGGTGCCTCAATAAACTACAACTCCAGGATTCCATATCATGGAGCCATAACAGTTAAAGTGGTGTCAAGCTGCAATGTCTACAGTGTAGAAGCACCCTATGTGAATACGATGAACAGAGTAACAACCAATGATGGTAGGGCTAGTCTATTCATTTTATTCACACATTTCACTCAGTTGTAAACAGGCATATTCATTATTTTTTCACTCCTGAACAGTTAACAAGAACCCACAAAAATATTTCTGAAGATTTATTTATTTATTTATTTGGGGATCGGGCTTTTTAGTTTTAGTTTTAGAAGCTATGTCCAGGATACTCTAATGACATATGTGCAAGTCCCTTATACATAATCTTTGCTGCTTTCTCTGTACTATTACTTCTTCCCTCACCCCCAAATCAGACATTCATAGAAACTGGGAAAATGGGTTATTTTTCATTATGGCTTACTTTCACATGAGAGCTTTATGGAAGAAGTAAATATACCTTTAATGGAGTCAACAGAGGGTGCATTAAATAAAATGGAAGGAATATTTATGAATAAACTTCTTGAGGCTACCAATTCATCACTTTTCTAGCTTGCTCCAAAATCCACCAAAGAGTGTGGCAATTTACAAGCTGGAGAGTAATTTATTTATTGTTGACAGCTTGACCCTGAACAAAAAAACAGGACAAATAACAACTCTAACCAGCACTAAATAAAGATTACAAGGATATTATGCCTTCTTTCAGGATATTTCAGGGTGACTAGTCACAAAACTGACTGGTATTAATGTTTGGTATTGGAAGAGCCTGCCAGGGACATGGAGTATAATGAGTTTCCTAAAGGTTCTAACATAGCCTTGACTTTTTGACAAGAAATAACAAGCGTTAGTTGTGTTGTTGCTGTTTTTTAATATATATAAACCTGTGGTAGCTGGCAGGAGGCAAATGACTCTGTGAAAACGAAGGAGAAAAATGTCAAGAAGGTTGACACAATTAGAACACAATGGAGAGTTCACCTACATAGAGAAAACCCAAAAATGCCTTTAATGGCATTTAAAATGTTTTCTTCTGCCACCACACACTCATCATGAGATGCATCTGAAATTTAAAACATGCTTCCAATATAAAAAGGCCAAGCCTTATTGACACAATGACCCTGATGGATGATTGGCAATGAGGCCCAGCTCAGATTATCCATTTTAAATCAGGTATGGACTCTTTTCAAGAAGGAAACTAAAAACAGTTTCTTCATATTTTATGAAAGAGGTTAAAAAGAAAATCCCTCCTTCCTCTTCTACAATCATCAGGATTCCTACACTGCTACATCCTATTCATCAAACCCATCCTTCCCCTGCTTCCAATTTCTTCCCAAATGTAATTTCTCAACATACTATAGCAATATTTTGGGTCTAAAGTAGTACAATCCTAGTCATGTCTACTAAGGAATAATGCCCAGTGGCAACGTAGGACTGCAGCATAACAAATGGTAAAAGTTTAATCAGTTTCAAATTCAATATAGACCATATTGTTTTGTGTAATCACTCTGGGCCTGAGTGTATCTGCACATGTGTGTTTCATATAAATATGGTCAGAACAGCTCTGTATCTTTTTCAACTCTGGACTTTGATTTGGAGACCATAAAAATGAGCTCATCCAACAATGATCACTAGATCACTGTCAATTTCCTTTTAATTTGTGAATGTATTATATCTTTATATAGTTGCAGCAACATCACAGTTCTGAGTTGCCATCCAAACCAAAGTAGCTTTTCCATGTTTTCTTTCTATTGCTTATATATTTTAAAGTTTACTACTAAATAAAATACCAATACTGTAAAAACAAGAGAATGAGTTTAGCAACAGTCCCTTGGGGTGTAGTCTGGTAACATCTGAGTTTTGTTGTTGCCAGGGATTCTGATATAAGTGAGGCAGTAAATTCCAGTTTTTAGTCCAGACATTAAAAAAGCTATTTGATGTGCTGAAGCCTATCATTAATTGAATAGCTCTATTAAGGCTGAGATAAAAACCCATAGTAGACTTATTGCCCTTCTGACATTGGAGCCAATAGCCCTTACTGGTTGCTACTTCTGATACTGTTAAGCTGTAGGAAAGTACAGAGTAGTTTTAGTCCATGTTCTCAGTCAAAAGTGAAGTCTAAAAGCTTTAGCAAGATTATGAACTATGAAGTCAGAGAACAGCTTCAGTTTTTCTGCAAATTAAAGATTGCAGGCATTTATTTCTGTGTGAAAATCATTTCCTGAAAGTAGAACACTTAAAGTCCATTGGTACTGAGGGTTCTCAAAAGGACTTACTTAATTTTTCATGGGTTTGTGCTTTTCTTTTGAAGAGAAAGTCTTTTCTCAAAAAGCTAACCTGATCTCTTAGGCACCAAAACTGATTCTCTGCTCTTTTTTCCAGTTTGTTTGAATGTTGGACTATGATTCTGGAGACCAGGGTTCAAATCCCCACTCAGAGGTGGAAGCTCAATGGGTGTCACTGTGCCAGTCAGACATTCACAACCTCAAAAGATGGCAAAGGAAACACCTGAACAAATGTTGCCACCACCACCACGACATCTGCATTAGGTCACAATTTATCAGATGACTTGAAAGCACATATGTTAAATGTCAGGAAACTCATTTGGGGGGCATTTTTGGCAAACATTCTTTTTGTTCCCAAATAATCCCTTGAGGATTTCTCCTTAGCTCCTAAGAAAGAGTGGCACATGTTACTCAGAATGGCAATAATGGGACCTAAATATCATGGATTATGGAAACATGGGGTTCAAATTTCAAAACTTGATGGGTGATAGTGGATTAAAGGTTAAGAACCAGTGATCGTGAACATGTTACACCAGATCCCCATGTCTTCCACCTGCTTTCTCTTGCCTTTCATCCATAATTCAACACCCTGATTCTGACCTATAAAGCTAGGGAACTGAACAGCCATGAAAAACTTTTCAAGCTCTAATATCAATTGATAACCCAACTTTTCATAATCATGCTTTCACTAAAGCTTGTCTCATCTTTAAGCACAGACTGACTTATGGTTTATCTACTTGAACAAAATAAGTGCCCATCTACCCTTTAAAAATAAACAAACCCAAAGCATAGGAGGCTATTGTTTAAAAATAAGTTGAATGTATAGTCCCAAGTCCTCTTGATAGTATAGGGCATCTACACCACATAATTAATGCAGTTTGACACTACTTTAACTGCTATGGCTCATAGGGAATTCTGTGAGTTGTAGTTTGGTGAGGCACCAGCACATTTTGGCAGAAAATGCTAAAAACTTTGTAAAACTACAACCCTCAGAACTGGCCGTTAAAGTGGTGTCAAACTTCATTAATTCTATAATTTATATGCAGCTACAGCCTTTTCTTTTAAAAAATAAATAAAATTGATCCTTTTTATAGCTACTTTAAAAGAGACAACTGAATTCTATTGTTTTGGCACACAACACATTTCTCTCAGCCGCCTCACAGATTCTCAACACTCTCAACAAAGTGCAAAGCACTTCAAGAAAGAGGCACAAGGAGTGCTTGAACCATGTAACTCTCTTCCTCCATCATTTGGTTAGGCCATATACTTTTGGCCATAAAAGTAGCTAACATTTTAGTTACACCACAAAAGAACAAAGCTATGTCCTGTTAAGTTCTGATGATAATGTGGAATAGTGATACCTTTCTCAATGTAAAAGGGTATTAATTGCATGTAACTAGTTGCAACTAGTAACTTCCAACCACTGCCCAAATCCAATGGATTGTAAAGTATTTTGATATCAGAGTATCTGACCCTGAAAACTCATTTCAAACTTGACACAGCAGGCTTGTCTAAACCAATTTTCTGTAATTGCTGTTGGACAAGCAAGCTCACGTTCTCATAGGTGCTGCTCCACATTGTGAAAAGGAGTACCATTAGCACAATACACTGGCCACCTACAATGTGAGGGGGGAAATGACAGTGATGTTATTGAACTGCATCAAGGTCATACACTGAATGAACCACTATAAGGCAAAAGGTTTATAATACATGTTTGGAAAAATGGCTTCTTATCTGTTTAAACATCACATTCCTCCCTCTCTATAAATCTTCTTTGAAAAATGCCAAGTGATGGGCTCTTCAAGGATAGATTTATACTCGCCTCCTAGCTAGATAATTAAAAGTTAATTCTAAAAGGCAACAGATATTTGTTTGCTTTGGAAGACTCTGGTGCTTAATTTTCAGCTATCTTATCTGTCTCCCCTGGTATGCTATGGAACCATTTCTCTTTCAAATAGAAGTTTTTAACAATGGAAAGCACATCACTGGCCACACAGAACTATGAAGAGAGGAAAGTCGTGATTTTTTTTTAACTTGTAAGCATCTTTCCTCCTTCTGGATGTTTTTAAAATCATCACCTTCTAGTAGAAGTATCCTATTATATTGCAACATTTGTACAAAACAGTAAAAGACCATTATAAAATCTCTGTCCTGAAATAATGGTGCATACCGAGTCATAAAATGTTTTCTCTAGTTTCTGTTCTGGTAGACTTCCATTCAATTCCTGGCAGCAGCACCTGATATCCTTGAGCATTAAAGTGAGTCATGCCTATGATGACTATAGCACTGTGTAGAAATGGAAAGATCAGCTAGACCCAGCTGCCCAATGTTTCTTGAGACACTTGCCACATGCAAGTAAACCTTCTAAGGACCATTTTGAGAGAAGCAAACATCAGAATATCCCTTGCTCAAATCTGGAGTCTGATCCTTCTTTCTTTTACTAATATTATTCAAAAGTAAAGAAAACAGTAAAAAAGCAGAAATAATACTTTTTTTTTTACAAAAATACATATTGCTTAAACTAAGCAGGTGATTAACTAGCCACTACAACACAGAAGAAAACTACATCTATCAAACATACATTAACGTTAACATGTACATACTATCGTATATATAATAACTACAGATACTATTCTATGAATCTCACATGCATGGTCTGTTAACCACCCTTTCATTTGTAATAACAATCATCAAATTTATAAATCCAACAATTGAGATTTTTCTCCACCGTTGTCATGAAAAGTAAATAAATCCTGGTCTTTCTTAAAGTTTATCAAAGATTTCTCCTTGATCATCATAGTCAGATTTTTCACAGATTTTTGTTGCCATTCTTCTTGCGTTGGGATAAATGGTTCCTTCCACTTTTCTGCATAAATTACTTTTGCTGCAGTTATCATATATTGCAGCAATCTTCCATGCTTTCTTTCTAGTTGATTGTCCAACATTCCCAACAAATACAACTGGTTTCATTGTTACTTTAACCATAACAATTTATTTCAGGTTCATATGTATTTGAATCCAATATTTCTGGGCCTTCTTGCAAGACCACCACCACATATAGCAAAATGTTACATTTTCCTCACATTTCCAGAATTTACTAGCCTTTGTATAGTCTCGCTTTCTAAATTTGGAGCCTGCACTCTTATGTCAGGGGGACAATTTCCATCAGTCCCAAAGACTCTGAACCAATGATCTCCACATTGATGATCTCCACCAATGAACCAATGATCTCCACAGTCCTCTAGCAGATTTGCTAAGGGACCCAACTATCCAATGCTATTCCAGCGCCAGAAGTCTCTAAATCTGGAACAAGTTCTGTCCTACTCATCTCCCATACTCAGCTGCAGATAAGAATGTAAAGAAAATTAGATATTTTCTGTCCTCAGTGAGAAAACAGAGCTTCAACAGGTCAAGGCACCTGATGGAAAACAATGTCATCTGCTGCGGGATTTTTCATCCTTCAGTAAACATGAAAGGACCAGCACCACAGAAAAGGACATGCCAAAGCAGTGGTTCTAAACATGGGGTCCCCAGAAATTTGGCCTACAACTCCCAGAAATCCCAGCCAGTTTACCAGCTGTTAGGATTTCTAGGAGTTGAAGGCCAAAAACATCTGGGGACCCACAGGTTGAGAACCACTGTGCTAAAGGTAAGGAAAATATTAACAATAAAATGAGCAAAATTCTACTATTCTCACTGACAAGTTAGAAAAGCTTTGCAGGTTTTTTTTTTGCATTTTCATATATATGAACAAAATAAATGATCCTTTAGGTCCCTAACAGCAGGTGATGTATTGTTCGGAGATACCTCATATTCTATACATACAAAAATAGATTAAAATATGTGAAATAAAACTTAATTCTTAACACAACAGAATATCATGTGTCACTCATATTCATATTCTGGATCTGGTAATTTTGTATTGGCATCAACTTTACCCACAGCAATCTTTGTCCTTCTTTGGAGACTGTGTCCTCACCACTCCATATTCTCCCTTGGCCTTTTCCCCATCCTCTTCTTTCCGCTATATATTTTCCATCTCTGGTACTCTCTCATCTGTTCTTTTTTTTTCTCTCCTACATCTAATGTTTTAAATCCTGATTTCTTACCTACTTCGATTTTTTAGTAATATCTGTTTCTTTTAGATAGTAAGTTCTCAATACTATGTAGAGAACTGATGTTTCTCCCAAGCTTTGCGTCAACTTTTCAGGCTACAATGAAATTTCCTTCAAGCCACATATTGTCATTAAAGACTTAAAGGATGTTTCTTTTTTTAGCCAGAGCTTAAAAGTAACTCCTTTCAAATTATACATTTATTGAAATTGGTTCCTTTTGCAGTAACTTTAGCATAGCTAATTTATCTCATGGATGCAACATAGCAAAGGGGAAACTTTACCCCCTTTGCAGACTAACTATAAATGTTTTAATTACTGTGAAGTTACATTTATATGTGCAGAATGTGTTCAGTCTCACTAGTTGAGTCCCACAAGCCAGTTAAAAGCAACTTTGAGCAACTATTTTGGTTATTTCTCTAGGATATGGAAATATATTTGTAAATAATTACTTTTATAATATACTGTAATTTCCAACCTCTACTTTAAGACCAACGAAATAATGGGGTCCAGTCAGTTTCTGAAAAGAATTAATATGGAGAAAACAGAAAAAAAAAGTGGGATGCAGAGGAGATTGAGGCAGAAGACAGGGCAACACTATTTTTCATTTATACAGAAATAAATGGAAGGTGTTTCTGTTGTAAACCAATGTCTGTCATTGGTAAATACAAAACACTTAACAGGCAGTTACAAGACCCATTTACTCTGAAATCACTTCTCACTGTTACTCAACATCATCACCAAGTACCTACCTGATTCCTATACTTTAGTGTCTTTCATGCTAAACAATTTTAGAATTGTCATGACTGTATCCTGCAAAAACAAGGATTTGTAGTTTGGTGAGGCACTAGAACTCTTTGGCTAAGAACTACAAATACTTCTTCTCAAAGTGGAAATATCCTAGGATGGGGCCATGGCAGCAGTTATTGAAGTGCTCAACACAGTTTAGACCAGTAAAAGGTAAATTTTAAAAATAAAACCTCTGACTATGGTGAACATAACAGGTGAGGTTTTCTTTGTGTGTACTTTTTTCTCAGATTAGATTGGAAATTAAGTTATCCAGAGCAGTATGCATAGTTTCTAAAGTAATGCCTTCAAGCAGCAACTTAGGTCTCCTGCATGCTTAAGCCAAACACAGCATCCTTCATTTCTTTTTCTCAGGAGAAAAATATGACACAGATTATTCACAAAAGTGGTGCACTTTTGAACACGATACACAAGAGATGTGCACTCAATTAAAAAATGGATCAAAAGCCATTACAAAACTTCATTTCTAAAGTGTTTCTAAAATATGATTAGTAAAAAAATTGTTACTATAACGTATTTTGTGGCTGGGACATTCAACTGGTTTGTATAGTACAGTTTTAAATTTTATAATGTATTGTCCATATTTATTGTTTATTTTATTTTGATTTGATGTGTTTTATATTAAATTCCATATCTTTGTTTTATATTTATTTTATTTAGTGTTTTTTATTGATTTATGATATTTACTATATATTTTATGTTGTTTTTGTTTGCATTGCTGCTGCCTTGTAAGCTGCCCTTGCTATTTCGTTACCGTAATTGCGCATAAATTGCTATAATTGGGGAAACTTCATGGGTTCCTTTCTCCCTCATTTTTAAAGCTATTGGGGTAAAACTTGCTACAATGGTAGAACATATTTACGACTGTTAGCTCACCATGTTACACATTCCATGGATTTTGGGGGAATTTCCAAAGTTTTTATATACAACATTTAAAAAAAAACTACAAGAGTCATCTCCTTGAATTTTCTATACAATGACAGGATATAACTGGGGATTATTCCCCCCAACTTTCAGAAATATTCATAAATCTACTGATTTTAGGGATTTTTTAAATTTCTTTGACAAAACATTTTTTTATAAAAAGCCACAACAGCTATCTCATTGAATATCTCTCATATTAACTAATAGAAACTAATATTAACAAATTCTACATTTTCATAGACTCCTAGAGTTGGAGGGGATCCCCAAGAGCCATCTAGTTCAACCCCCTTCTTCCAGGCAGAAGGGCACCATCAAAACTCTACTGACATATGGCCATCCAGCCTCTAAACTAATTAATATGCTTCCCCTATAGTATAGGGGCCATCCATTGAGATATTTCTTCCCAGCCCAGCACAGAGATTTACTTACTAGAAGCATCCTGTCAGCCCTCTTCTTTGCAGATTCAACCATTCATTTGAACTCTTGCAGCCTGCTGTTAGGGAGGAACAAATATATCTCTCCACTACCCTGATTGGTGCTTTCTGGTGCTGATGCATTCTGGGAAATGTAGTTTAGGGCAGGGCCTTTTGGATTCTCTGGTAGAGTTCCTCCCTTCCAAAACTACATTTCCCAGAGTTCTGTGCTGTTTCCAGCAAAGATGGCTCCCTCTTTTTCCCCACTCCTAATGCTGAGGCTCTATTGATTTAGAAAAAAGGCAAGGCAAGGCACTAAGTTTCTTGGGTCTCCACAAGAAACCTTTCCTTCAAAAAGTGCTCCACAGCTTTAAAAGTTTGAGAACCCCTGATTTATAGAATGGTTCTAGTCCATGAGCCATTGGACTAGAATCTCACCATGTTGGTCCATGGTGAGATTCCAGGAAACTATGCAAATACAGTAACAATATGACACAAGCAGTCCCTTCTTGGCATACTGAGGAAAACCTGAGTCCACATAATCAGAGAGCATGAGAAGCACGGGTCCATTTATCAATATTGTACAGCCAGCCCTCTATATCTATGGATTCTGAATTCATGAGTTAATTTTACTGTATTGTAGTGTATACTTGGACTTGAGCATCTAGCCTAAATTCTGGTACCAATCCCAGCCAATACCAAGGGCCCATTGTATTTATTTTTCTTCATTAAGTGCCTTGGATCTTTTGGATATGTGTTTAATTCATATAAATTAAGAAATAAAGACTCCAAAACTTAGATTCAAACACTTCCAATTCCAACTTTTCAAGATAGAAGCATCTTCAACGTGTTCCCAAGCCACTCAATTTTGAAGGTATGCTTGTGTAGGACTTTATTCCAGCACTACAAAAAGTCTGAAAAACTACTCACTTGTGTCTATCTGGTTTTCTTTGCTTCTTAATGTCCAAAGATGCTCTTAATACAATTGTTCAGAATTTTATCAATTCAGCATATTACAGTAGCTGAAAACACATCAGCACAGCTTAACTGGAGGAACTGTCAAGAGAGATCACTTCTATAAATATGGCTCCTTTAATCTCATACGTAAATGGTGAAACTGCTGAACTTCCTCCTGACCCTCCGAGTTTTCCTTTAGAAAAAATTTTGTGCTGTAAGTTATGGAACTGTTGTTCTTGTTGTCATTGTGTGCCGTCAAGAGGTAATGATGAAGTGGGCCAGAGAGATAGGCCATACGATAAGCATGTCAGAATGGGAAAAAATATGGAAAACAAAAATCAAATATACATACGCGGCAGAAATAAAGGAAAACTGGTATAAGGTATTCTATAGGTGGTATCTAACTCCAGACAAGCTTGCAAAAATGAGTAAAGGGAAAGGGGATGACAAATGTTGGAAATGCGGGAAACATATAGGCGATTTTATGCACATGTGGTGGAGATGTAAAAATGTTAAAAGATACTGGCAAACAATACACAAAGAAATGGAGAAAATAATCAAAAAGAAATTCGGTTTTAAGCCGGAGTATTTCCTACTAGGAATAACGGACTTTCAAATGGACTATAATACAGAAAAGCTGTTTACATATATGGTGACTGCAGCCAGAATATGCCTGGCAAAAATGTGGAAGACGCAAGAAATACCATCTAAAGAAAACTGGTTTCTGAGACTTTTGGACATCAAAAATATGGACTCATTAACTCAATTTTTAAAACAGGACAATGCAATCAGGCGAGAGACAAATTGGACTTTATTGAGAGAATACATGGAAAAAGAAAAAATGAACTGAAGACAAATGATTGTAAGAAAATACCTTAGGATTGTTTCCATGGATGCCGTAAAGATGGATAAAGATGTGCTGTCATGTAAAAGGTCCGGAAAGGTAATGGGTTGTTTTTTTGTTTTTGTTTTTTTTTTCTCTTTTGCCTATGGATTGCTTAGAATCCTTTTGTTGTAAGCTTATTAGACATTAGTGTGGAAAGATGAAATTTGAAGGCAATCTAGAAGCTTCACACACTTATCACTGTGTGTGTATATATATATATATATATATATATATATATATATATATATATATATATTCTCTCTCTCTTTTTTATGTATCACAAAAAAACTCACAAATAAAAAAGTTAAAAAAAAGATATTTCTGAACTTTGACAAGCCCAAGGTGAACCAATCAGAGTTTACTTGGCTGAAAAGGTGTGACGTGCTCAAGGTTACCCAGAGGGTTTCCATAGCTGAGTGAGGATTCAAACCCTGGTCCTAATGCAGTTTTATCTGCATTAGGAATGTTAGAAATCAAATGTAATTTTTTTTTCTTGTTTGGTATTATCCTTCTTCATTCTTTACTATTTTTTCTTTTTTCTTGTCCATTTGTCTCTGCATAACTTTTGATGATTTTACTGCATTGCAAAATGGTTAATGGTTAATGCACAAAAACCACCCATAATTTCACTCAGCAGGGAGAAATCTTTTTGAAATTGTTTCATCTTGCATGTGAGAGCAAGGGAAGCAAATGTTTACATCCAAACATCTGAATGGGCAGGTGAGAACTGTGGCCAATAAGACATTGGCCTGCCTTACATTGATGCAGCAATTGAGCCGATTTTTTGGGAGGAAAGGTGCATTTATATTGTAGAATGAATGCATTTTGACATCACTTTAACTAGTATTGCTCAATGCTAAAGGATCAAGAGAACTGAAGTTTTACAAGGTGAAACAAGCTTTATCTGCCAAATAGTGGTGGTGCTTTACCAAACTCCCATGAATCTATAGTACCCATAGAACTACAGTAGCAATATTTTTTCTATTCTTTAAACAGATGGAAGGCATTAGAACTGATATAAAGAAATGAACTTCATAAGTTTCATCTTAAGACTATGCTATTTTACCATGAATATTTTCATCCCATTGAGATGTCTGCTTCAACAGAGAGCATAGGAAAACCCTTATTTCTTTCACAATTCTCAGTCCAAAGTTCTTGTCTGTGTAATGCTTTATTGATGAGTTTATCTGACATCTAACAGACTTCTGACATTACATTTGTAATTAAATGTAATGATTGCAAATCTTATTTTTATTTACAAATAGTAGTCTGCTCAAACAATAACATTTGATTTAATTGATTGAACTCCATTACAATGTACCTAAATATATTTAAACCAAATATTGTAATTAGCAATCAAAACAGACACAAATCAAAGAAATCAGATCAATAGAACATCTAAATACTACTCAATTGAGCATCTGCTGGGAAAGGAAACAACCAAAAGCATTAAATGAGAGATCTGTCAAGTTATCATATCAGCCTGGAAGTAATTTAAGACTGGAGTCATTAACATTCACTCTATATGCGAATAAACCACTTTCAGCTCAATTGTTTTCAGTGTAGATTTTAAAATGGAACTGACACTGCTTTTAACACAGAATACTAGAATTGTGGTGGTTTTTGTGAGTCAGGGTAGAGATACACTGTACAATTAGTGCAGTCTGACCCCACTTTAACTGCTGTGGCTCAATGCTATGGAATCATGGGGGGTTGAAGTTTCACAACATCTATTGCCTCATCTACCAAAGTGTGTTGGTGCCTCATCAAACTACAACTCCTATGATTCTATAGCATTGACCCACGGCAGTGCAAACTGCATTCGACAGTGTAGGTATACCTTCAAATCAGGATCATACCTTAGCTTCTCCTGTTCTCAATATTTGAGAATATCACATTATTACAATAGTCTATCTAGTCATGTCATTTCCAGGATACAATTTCTTTTGTATTCTCTTTTCTATTCAGTTTTCTATGGTTTGTCCTCACTGAATATGCTCAGTTTTGTTTAGAAGATGTTCCCGTTTGCCATTTATGGCTTCCCATACAAAAAAAAAGGTTTTTTTGTATTTATGTGTCTCTAAGTCAGTGTGTACAGAGAGTTAGTATAGCATATACCAGAGGTCCCCAAACTAAGGCCCGGGGGCCGGATGCGGCCCTCCAAGGTCATTTACCTGGCCCCCGCCCTCAGTTTTATAATATAATATTTTTATATCATTTTAAATAATATAATACTAATAATACCATATAATAATATTAATTATATGATCTATATTACATATAATATTACAGTATAGTGGAATAGTTCAATATAGTAATATATAATGCTGATATTGTGCTATGCTAATAATATAATATATTGTATGTACATACAGCTGCTCAGAGTCCCCTTCAGGGTGAGAGGGGCGGGATATAAATGTAATAAATAAATGTAGTAAATGAATAAATAAATAATTTTAGACTTAGGCTCACCCAAAGTCTGAAATGACTTGAAGGCACACAACAACAATCCTAATTCACTTGACTATCTCATTGGCCAGAAGCAGACCCACACTTCCCATTGAAATCCTGATAGGTTTATGTTGGTTACAATTGTTTTCATTTTTAAATATTGTATTGTACTTTGATTGTTGTTGTTTTACACTACAAATAAGATATGTGCAGTGTGCATAGGAATTTGTTCGTTTTTTTTCCCCAAATGATAATTCGGCCCCTCCACAGTCTGAAGGATTGTGGACCGGCCCTCTGCTTTAAAAGTTTGAGGACCCCTGGCATATACTAAGATACTGGGAGACCAGGAGTTGAATCCCTGCTCAGCCATAGAAACACATTGGGTGTCTTTGAAAAGTCATGCTCTCTCAAATACAATTTAAGGCAATGGCAAAACCCTCTGAACAAATCTTTTCACCAGTCATCATCATTCATAAGTAAGAAATGAATTGAAGACACAACAAAAAACAACATACTCTAAGGCAGAGATTTGAATCTTTATCATACATCTTCAGAACATTACAGTGGTACAACATGCATGCTATTTCTTTGTTTTCATTATTATTCAACCATATTGTTATAATTGAAGATACAGTATGACCTTCATATTCATGGAGGATATATTCCCAACTCCAACCCTTCGTGCATAACAGAAACCATGGATAATAGTGAAACACATTGACTATACTTGGACAAAAAGCATACCATAGAATTGCAGCAAAGGAGCTAGAGACATCCACAGATACTTCTGATGGAGGGGGAAGTATTTTTTGGAGTTTGGGTAAATAACACCATAGATATCAAATCTGTTGATAATGGAGGCATAATGTATTTCACAAATAGGCCATTTGTTGTTTGGAAGGCTGTTTTTTTTCCAGACTGTATAAATATGAGAGTATCTTTATTCCAACATTTCCCCATTAAGGAAAACATGTTGTGAAGATGAAGAAAGGGAAAGAAGAACAACGGCAGTAGTTTTATGGATACAGTTGTGAGTGTATGTCACAGCAATCCAAGATACCCCAAACTTTCAATCTGCTGCATTACCCTGATGGCACCAGAATAAAGATTTCTTTTTTCCATGGGTATGTCAAAAGCTGAAAACTGCATAGTGACAATTATTTAGCAACTGATTCCAGCTATCAAACAGGAAAGAACATGAAAATATCTGTGGCACCTGAAATCATTTAATGCTTGATGAGAGCAATAAAATCACCTGCTTCTGCAACAACAGTTCTGAAAACAAAAGAGTTCTGGTGCAGAGAAGCTCCATCAAAAATAAATCAAACTTCTAGTTTCTTTTCTGCTAAAGGAAGTGCCCATGATGGGAAGTGTTTAAGACCAAAACTGTGTGCAGGCAGTGCTTCAGGACTTAGGTCCACCATCCACATCTTCCCCAATCAATCAGCCATTACTTCTTAAAGACTCTGAAGAGAGAGATTTTCTCTCACTGCTGATTACAAGGGAGGAATCATTTAAGAGCCTGACATCTCTACAATGGATATATATTATTTTTCCATTCTGACCAAGTTTTTAAAAACTTCATATTAGAAGCAAAAAAATCAGGATGTGCTCTCATTTCGTTATACAGATTGAGTATCCCTTATCCAAAATTCTTGGGACCAGAAGTGTTTTAGATTTTGGATTGTTTTGGAATCTGTAATGCCTGTATTGGCATGTACTTGCCTAATGAGATATTTTGGAACTCATCTAAACCAGTGGTTCCCACTAGTGGTCCACAAGAACTGAAATACGGTCCACAACCTCACCGTTACTACACCGTTGCCACAAGAGCGACTGGTCTCACAAAACCCTCTTATAGTGCCAAGGCTTATTAAATACGGTTTTCTGTGGACAAGCAGATGGTGACTGCTGATAGCATGTTCTGTATCAGAAACTAGAGCTGATGTGGTCTATTCAGTACAATTTTCTGGATCAGCACCCCAAATTACTAAACCAAATCTAAAGTTGACCAAAAACTGATTCGTAAACCTTTTGGTATTAATGTTGGAGAGTAGTCCCTGATAAAAGTAATCCCTAGTTAAAGTGGTCCCTGGTCAAAAAATGTTGGGAACCACTGATCTAAACTGTAGAATTAATGCAGTTTGATCCTGCTTTAACTGCCATGGCTCAATACTATGAAATACTGGGATTTGTAGTTTGCTGATGCACCAGCAGTATTTGTTGGAGAAGGCTAAAGACTTTGTCAAACTACAACTCCCATAATTCTATGTCATTCTGCCATGGCAGTTAGTGGGGATAAATTGCATTCATTTTACCGTGTACATGCAGCTTTAGAGATAGGACCTAAACACAAAACTCTTTTATGTTTCATATGCATTTTATACACATAATCTGAAGAAAACTGTATACAATAATTTGAATAATTTTGTGATGAAACAAACTTTGTGTACGTTGAACCAAGGTGCCACTATCTCAATAACCTATGTGGACAATATTGGACTATTTCAGAAATCCAGTTAAGGGATGTTCAATCTGTAGTACCATATATTTGCAAAAAGGACAGAAAAATCCATCAGTTCATTGACAGAAGCAAGAATTGTAACTGATTATAGTTGGAAGAGATTCTTCTTCATACAACGATTTAATGTATTTAGTATATTTATTTAACACATTAAATCTCTAAGCATTTTAGTGTTACAGGGTACAGGTCTAGACTCTAACATATGGTTTTCATCACAAAAACAAGTAATATAATAAAATGAATGAAAGACGGCTAAGGGACAAGCAGTTTATAGAAAAATTGAATCTTTTAATCTTATACTAAAGTGGGAAAGTTCGATACTCAGTTCAACCAGGCTATTTGTTATTCAGTTTCTTTAGCTTATTTTCTTCCTCCGTACATTAATCACATCCACAAATAATCAAATCTGCAAAAGTAAAACCTTCAAATGTGGAAGTCTGACTGCAATTTGTCACCAGCAATGAAGTTAGCCCCCTGTTTATTTAAAAAAGCATGAAAGCATAACAATTATCTGTTTTCCTTTTTAATGTAACAATCTGCATTAACTAATCACTTCTAACAGATTGCTTCGGGGAGCCTTTGGACTATTTCGAACCATGTATATGTTTGTATGTCACTGTGTGAAAAAGTTTGTGTGACATTGCAGTTACCCATAAAGCTTCATTTAACATCTCCGACGCCGATACAAATATGTTTTATATTTGCAGTGAGGAACGGATATTGTTCAATCTCATCTGAACATTTAAAGTTGACATCCTGGTGATAGGCAACTGAATTGGCCACCCCAGCATCAGCTGCTATGGTCAGGCCAATGGCAGCCCATCAATTTCTGACAATCTCTTCCTTCTACTTCAGCTTCAACCACACTTATTGCATCTTCTGCCATTTAAAACTGCTGTGAAGGGGGAGATACCCATTTATAATTGTCTAATACCTTTACAAGTGGATAGGGTTCTTTGGGGTCATTCAAGGAGACCATCATTCAAGATCAGAGAACATCTAGCATTTGCTTCTTCACAACTGATTTGATTTTCCATAGCAGAGTGGGAGATGCACACAGTATTTTTTAAAAAATAAGGAAACATTGCTGGACTGCCACTACCATCCGCTATGACCAACCAACATAGCCAATGATGAGGAGTTCCTATCCAATGAGATCTTAAGGGTGACATTCTGCCCACCCCTGCTTTACATACTTTCAATTGCCATCAGGTAAATGCATTCCTATCTTTAAAGAATATTGTCTACAAATTCCAGATATCATTTCTGGAACACAGCAAGCTTTTTGCATTGAAAATGAAAGTAAGCAACACTATTTAAATTTTAAGAGTTCATCCGGAAAACCCCTAGCAGTGAATACAACCCCACCAATATATGATATGCACATAGGACTGGCTGTTCAGATAAATCAGTTATAGTCAGACTCTGTGGGAAACTTTGAAAAACAGGAAAGAGGCTTGTTAAAGGATTTTCACTGTCTCTATTTGAAATGCATCAGAAGTTCATGTCAGCCACTCAGTGTATCCTTATTTAGAGGCAGGCCTGCCAGCTTGGGCACAGTGTGTCAGAGTGCATCAATGTGTTCAGAAAAGTGATTTATTGTGGCAGAACGAAGTCTAATTATGTGCATAGCTTACCGTTTTTCAGCAGAGAAGAGCCCAATTGACTGAAAGCTTGAAAGAAGATTTATTTCTTGTTACTAGTGTTTGCTTACATGTTCCCTTTGTTCCTTCTTAAGCTACATTAAATAAAACCTGCTCCATCTCCTTATCGTAGCCAAAGATGAACACGGCATTGCCAAGGTCTCATATCAGTGCATTGCAAGAGTTGTATTCTAAACCTCAGTTGAAAGCACATACTGATGAAAGCTTAACATTACCTTAACAGCATATCATGGCTCACCTGGAAAGTTAAACTTCCCTTTGTAGTCACAGATTTTCTCCTCCTGAGTTTCCCCTCCCAAGTATTTTTCTTGCAGAGGCACTCACTTATGATGTAAAATGGAAGAAAAATCTGAGGAAATAAAAAAGAAAATGGGAGAAATGGAAATCCGGGCAAATGGGGAAGGAAAGCATGAGGCAAGAAATTATTGTGTTCCCTTCTCCAAGAAAATCCTTTCCATGAACTAAATAGAGCTTACTTCTAAGTAGACATGTATAGGACTGTACTCCATCTTCAGCTGCATCCAGTAGTATGTTTTCATTTTAGCCACAGCTCTTTCCCAATTTTTTCAACCGTGCAAATTATTCCTATTCTAGTCATGGACATTTAGAGGTTCTGTTTCACACACCTGACTTATGTCAGATCAGATTTCAGTTCTCACATTTCTCCATTTCCCTGCAATGATTGTTAGGCTTTACATATAGGCAGACATTATAAAATTATACAAGCTCTCATTGAAAGACAGAATCCTATATCTCAGTGGTTCTCAACCTGGGGTCCCCAGATGTCTTTGGCCTTCAACTCCCAGAAATCCTAACAGCTGGTAAACTGGCTGGGATTTTTGAGAGTTGCAGGCCAAAAACATCTGGGGACTCCAGGTTGAGAACCACTCCTATATCAGTTAGTCATTGGTTGTATGGGAGGAAGAAGGTCCATTATATCAATAATTTGAGCACAGTTAAATGACATTTCCATCACGTCTGAGAGGGTCAGGGCAGGAGAAGTTAGTTAGTAGCTGATAGAGGATCCCAGCCACAATAAAGCCAAAGTTCTCTCTGAAACCTTGAACGTCCTCTTTGATACCTTGAAAGAATTCCTTTGTATAGAGATGCAAAAGCTATCACAGAACTGATAACCTGAAAATGAGATGTTTTCATCAGCAGCATGTCTCTTCACCTTGAACAGGCAACTAATCAGTTTTGAAAAGACAGCCCTGCCTTAAAGAGCTCAAAGGAATGACTGCTATAGCTTACCAGAAACATGACTAGTGGTCATCCGAGCTGTTCTTTCAACCAAAGAGCAATTTCCCTAAAACTTCATTGCCTATTTTAAGAATTTTAGACAATTTTGAGTTACCTGTCTAATGGCCACTGTCTTTGGGTAGGTAAATATGCACAAGGGAGAAGAAAGGCGTTGGCATCTCTCAGCTAGGGGATTGGGTAAGCATGACTACTTGGATCTTAGTTCTTCCAGGTGTCGAACAACTTCTGCCTATGTGTCCTATGCAGTGGAGTTGGAATAATATTTAAAAGAATTTGAAAGATAAAATAGATGTATCATTTTGTAGTTATAATGAGATTTATAAAAGAATAATACATCACTTGCCCACATAAAGCATGTGTTAATAAATACACTTTGATGCAAGCTGTATTCAAGCCTTGGTCAACCCACAGGAAAACAGCTTTCACAATGAAGTAAATTTCATAAAATATTCAGGACAAGGTGGGGGTTTCATCCTCCCAATCTGGATTTGAATGTGTGAAAGGTAAGTTGTAAACAAGATCCCACATTGCCTTGACAGAGCATAAAGCTTTGTCAAGCATACTTTTACCTCTTCCTCCCGCTATCCATGCATAACCGCATTTAAAGCTGCTATGTCCCCTCTCTGTCCCCAGACATACACAGCCATTTATTGTCCAGAGGCAAGCAAAGGTGGCCAGATAGACAGAAATAATAGTTGTCTGAAGTGTCCAACTTCTTCTTGGACTTTGGAAGAATCTACTGCATATCCCAGAGAGAGGGAGGGGGAGGAAAGGGAAGGAAGAGAGAGAGAGAGATTTGTCATAATGCTATTAAGAACAACATCCAGCAACATGTAGTTCTCAGGAAGGAATCCTCTGGATTTCATTTCCTATCAATATCCATCTGTACAGCCAGTGCAGAAGGATAACAGGAGGATCATAAGCTGATTAGACATGACTGTGGGTAAGACATTTGTTTACAAAGCTTCCTGACTAATGTAGATGATTATTTATGATCTTGCACAGTTCTATCATTTAGGCAAATGATGTACAGGTTGAATATCTCTTTTCCAAAATGCTTGAAATAACAAGTGTTTTGGATTTTGGATTTTTTCCAGATTTTGGGATACCTGTCTTGTCATATAAGTACATAATAAGGTGGTGCAGTGGGTTAAACCCTTGTGCCAGCAGGACTGATGACTTGAAGGTTGGGTTGCTGAACTGAAGGTTGACGGTTCGAATCCAACCTGGGGAAAGCATGGATGAGCTCCTTCTATCAGCTCCAGCTCCATGTGGGGACATGAAAGAAGCCTTCCATAAGGATGGTAAAAACATCAAAACATCTGGGTGCCCCCTGGGCAACATCCTTGCAGATGGCCAATTCTCTCACACCAGAAGTGACTTGCAGTTTCTCAAGTCGCTCTTGACAAGGGGAAAAAAAGGTATCTTGGAGTTGGGAGCGAAGTCTAAACATAAAATTCATGCATGTTTCATATACCACTTATGCATATAGGCTGTACACTAGTTTTGTACATTATTGTTTATTACAAACTTTGAAAAGTTTGTAAAGACTGAATGATCAGAAAGCTAAAGTGATACTATCTAAACAACTCATATGGACGATTTTGGAATATTTTGGAATTTGGAATTCTGGATCAGGGATGCTCAACTGGGATAACACTATGTAACAAAATTTGAAAAATCTTCTGTCTCTACTTTGAAAGTGTTATTTTTCATTTAATTATATGGTACTTACTTTGAAAGTTGTTGTTATACTCCAGAAACTGCATTTTTGTGGTTGCCACAAACTTTGTTGAATTGGTTGAGACTCTAGATATTCATTGAAAAACTATAGCAAAATGTGCTGCAGGTTCTCCTGTAAAAACAAAGTGTTTGCAATTTAATAAACCTTTTCTACATTTTTATGATAGAACCAATTAGGAAATGGCATTTATGACCCAGGAACAAAAATCGTGTTATACAGTGTAATGTATAGACCACATGAAAGTGCTATTGAAGATAAGATATAAAGTATATAAAGAAATCAGCTTTGGCACATCTGGTAATAATATTTTAGAAATCTGTTTCACCTCATGATGTGTTTAATTATAATAGATCAGAAGGCTCTTGCTACCTTTTTATTGTTTTGATACTATGGTAATACAAAGATGTTTCTCCTTTTGAAAGAAAAATTTACTGCTATTGTAGTTTTTTCACAAAGCAATGAAAATGTTTTAGCATTATTGCAGATTTGAATAAGATGACTCTCAAATTCATAACATTGAGTAGTACATGTGACATGTACTTTTCTTTCTTTACTGTCAATTTTCTGTCTTTTTTCTGCCTTTTCCTTTTTCTGTTTCTTTCTTCTTCTTCTTCTTCTTCTTCTTCTTCTTCTTCTTCTTTTTTTTTTTTTTTTTTTTTTTTGCTGTTACGTTGTCCTTTTCCTTTCTTTTGATTTCTTCTTTTTACATTATTTTTGTTCTAATTGTCACCTTTTTTTGTAGGGCCAAGGAAGGCCTTTAATTTTGGTCAGTTTTTCATTTGCACTTTTGTGCCTCATATCTGTGTTTAAACTTGATATTTTCTGTCCTTTTGCTTTTCATGTGTGTTAGACCTTTAAAGGTGTGACTGCAAAGAGAATTTCCCCTTCAGCTCTGCTTGCAAGATCTATGTGACATTATGATGTGTGATGTTGTTGGGTGAGTCTAACATATCGTGGCAGGTCTGTGTGACATTAAGCATGATGCTTCATCTGCAGTAGAAGTAGCATTACCGAGTTAAAGGTTTTACAACACAGACTGCATCATGGGTTTATGTACATAATCCTTCATTAATTCTCATGTCCAGAAGTACTGACTTGTACAACTTTTAGACCCAAATCAATTTTCAAAGCATTAACCATATAGAAAAATTGAGTCTTTCCCCCAAAAGCATTACACATTACACATACAGAAAAAATAAGATTAGTCTCTCTCACACACACACATGTGCACTCTCTAGAATGATGAATACTTTCCATGATGTATTAAACTTTAATATGAATCCTTCTTATCATCTCAGCTGGAGTAAGCTCACTGAATCAGCTATTAAATTGTGATTCAACACTAATGTAAATCCAATTGGTTCAATGGCTCTACTTTAGGTGACACCATCAACAGGATTTAAGCTAATATATTCTCATGTCTCCATTGAAATAAACACAGATTTATTATACAAATTGCCACAGTTAACCATATAAGCTGTGTGGTAGTATGCATCTCCAATTTTAAAAAAAACTCAGATAACAGTGTAAACTTAGAAACAACAATTACAATAATAAAATCTCTCAGTGTCTGAATTGGGGGGAATGGCCTTGCCCAAATTTTGCTCTAGATTTTAACAAGTAGCTTAATAGGAGAATAAAAAGTAATTGTTTGTTACTACTGTTTTTAGCCTGTCAAAAAACAGCACCTCACAGCAGCTGGTTAAAACGCAGGGGCACTAGTGTGTACTGCTTTTCATGTGATTATGTAATAAAATGCCTACCTTGTAATTCTATTTCTGTATGAATTCTAATACAAAATGTGACAATGCTAGACTAAAAGGTTCCATCTGCCTGGGTGAGGATTAAATAATAATTTACATTACATTCTGGAATTTTAAAAAATCCATTATCTATGCTGGTTTTTAAAAGCAAAATAGTACACCATAAAAAGGAATTAACTAATGTGGAAAAAGTACACAAAATGTAATAGACAAGCCTTTCATGAAACACAATCCCCATTTTAAAATATATTTTGAGTGATTTCTTAATTTATCATCCTTTATTTTGTCCAACATATGCTAGAAAATCTATGCAAACATACTTTATGAAACAATAAACAGAATTATAGGAGCCAGCAGTTCAGGCTGTAGTTTGATTCTCAGGGCCCATGACATATCAGTGGACAATCTTGTTAGTATTTATGCATCCTATTAAAATAATGGAAATGTTTGGTCTGGCTCCAGCTGCTTTGCAACATTTCATCTAATTAAGAAACATATATCTCCAAAGCAAACTTTTCATGTTTTGTGCATAAGAATAGATTAACTATCATCCACACAGTGCTTATCTCTTCTGGCTCAAGATTAATTAAGCCTATTCTGTTAGTACCATTGGATAACATTATTTCATTTATTTACAGTATTTAAATTCCGCCCTTCTCACTCCAAAGGAGTCTCACAATGCAGATATACATGGCAAACATTCAATGCAATTAGACATATGACATATATAGACAGACATAGACAGACACAGAGGCAATGTAACATTCCAGCTTCCTGTTTCATGAGGATATGCTCAATTCTGGCCACAGGGGGAGCAGCTGCTTCACCATCCACTTGTGATACCAAGTCCTTGATGGAGTACTTTCTCATTTTTCCGCAGACTGTTGGAAGGTTTTATGGTGTCGTAAATTAGTTAAATTAGCCTCCCTGCATAAAGCAGTATCTAAATTTCCTACTCGACAGATGCAACTGTCTTTCGGGCTGCATAGGTCAACAGCAAGCTAGACTATTTAATGGTCAGGAGCTCACTACAACCTGGGCTGTCTTCAAACTCATGACCTCTCAGTCAGTAGTGATTTATTGCAGCTGGCTACTAATGAGCTGCGCCACAGCCCAGTCCATGGGAACAAAGATAGAGAACAAGATGTGTAGCAACTACAGTGGAACCTCTATTTAAGAGCATCCCGACTAAAGAGCATTTTGAATTAAGAGCTGTTGCTCGGCCTGGGTTTTGCTTTGACATAAGAGCAGCATTTTAGTTAAGAGCTGGCACCAGGGGGAGCACTAGTGTGAGAGAACAGGGGTTTGGGGCTTCAAGGAAGCAGCCTCCGTGCCTCATGCTCTTGTCCACTTTGGGAGATGCTGTCTGCTTTGCTGTTGTCCATTTTCAGGAACTTTGGGTTAGTTAATTTTGTGTGGTTCTTATTCTTGGTATGTTTGGCTTTATGAAGAGAGTGAGAGAGAGCAGGAGAGGAAAGGAGGCTGAACTGAGTACAGTATGAGGAAAATCATGCTTCTGCCTCTTCACTTTATGCTTCCTTCTCACAACTTTGTGCCACAAATTTGTGCTTCTATCATTTTAAAGTTTCTTTCTTTTTAAATTTTTCCATGTGAATGTGCAGATTTTGCTTTGCTGTTACACTGACCAACAAACATTTTGTTGTCTCAAATGTGCTTCCTTTCTACAACTTTGTGCATCTACCATTTTAAAGTTGATCTTTCTTTTTTATTGTTCCATGTGAATGTGCATTTATAAATTATTCATTTTTTTTATAAAGTATATTTTCTTACTTAAAATTTGTAACATAAATGGGGAATTAATAGCATTTCAATGGGAAATTCACTTTGAGATAAGAGTGTCTTGAGTTAAGAACTTGGATATGGAACTACTTAAACTCTTAAGTCAAGACATCACTGTATTCTGACTAAACAGCAATGCAGTGGCTTGTTGGTTTACCCACTCACCACATATGTTGATGATAATGCTGTTTCCACATGATGAGTCTCCACAAGGAGACTCAAAGCAGCTTACAAATATTAAGAAGGTGTGGGAAAGCTGAATGAGGATTGGGGAGTTTATAACCTTCCATGGTCCTCTTTTGGTCATCCATCTCCTGCAAAACATCAGAAGGTTGAGGAAGAAGCTTTGTGAATATCAGGGAGGCTATAGCCTTCCACAATACTCACAGTTCCCACACTACCTGCCTCCACATGATTTCAGGTAGGAACAGACAGCCTTTCATAATTTTCACTAGGTTCTTTCCACGTGTCCCACACACATCACCATAGAAGGGATGAGACTGAGGATCAGGAAGATCTGGGGGAGGGGGGTAACATAGAAAGGGCTTGAGGAAATATATTTTCCTCTTGTCTTCTAATATTATTTCCACCACTACTTTCAGTTTCACAAATTTGGTAGTTGAAGTGCCAGTGTTGAAGAACACATATTGTACCATATGATATCTTATTCCAAACAATGTACTAGTTTTTTTTCTGAATTGTTAAACAGTATTAAATTTTCTGTATGACACCTTGCTATTAAGGGAACTACTCTCAAGGACAGCAGTATAATCATATCTGATTTTTGAAACATAGTAGCCCAAAATGGCAAATAAACATCATTAAAATAAACTAAAACTGTGAAAGGTATCATTTTAATCAGGCAATTAAAATTAGCACAATCATCATAAGGAAGTTTATTAAGGCTGGTATAAACAAATGTGTCATTCACACTCTTTCTAAAAAGCAACAAGAGTGGGAACTGATGACAGCTCCATGGAGAGTGCATTCCACATTGTCAGAGGAACGTGTGAAAAAACCAAGCAGTCAATCTTCCTCAGACAATGGTCTTCTCCTGAATATCATGCAGTTGGACATGAGGTCCATCAAATAGTCAGTCTCATGCCATTTAGGGATTCAATGGATAAAAGCAACACCTTATTAGACCTGACAGGCAATGGGCATCCAATGCAGTTCTTTCAATATTGGAGAACCAAAATATCGACAACGTGGACCATGTCAGAATTTGGTTGTCAGACATTGCACCTACTGCAGTTTCTTGTAGACATTATAAAAGCATTGCCTCTGAATCTTCTACATTACTACCAAATATTAGACATTGCTTATATTTTTAAAGTGTTTCTACTTTTTGCCTCTATGAACATGTATGTTAAAATAAATATATAACAGAATATGACTCTAACCCAATAATAACTCAATTAATTGGGAACAAACTAATACAGTGTTATATAATATATGCTTCAGCTGGTTTCAGATGTCTTTGGTTTGTTCTGTCAGTTATTTTCTCCTCTATTCATCTTTCTGGAATTAACAAAAATCGCCCTGAGTTTGGAATGAGGTAAAGAAATCAAATGAGAAAACTGAAATAAATGACTACTGGTATGTGTCCTTTCCCATCATCAATAATTATATTCATATGATGAGCTATCTATTGTTTTCCTGGCAATGATTTGAACATTAAATGTTACATATTCACAATTTCCAAGGGTTACCATTTCTTGTACTGTTGTCTTTAGGAGAAGGGTGTGAAATATGGCTCTTTCACACATTCAACCACATGTCAAGCGACTATGAAGCTGTTCCAGAGTCTGCTTGTAACATTGACATGTTTGCCAGCCACATATTTCAGCTATGTTCAAACCACTATATCCTGCTGGCTCTCCCATTTTTGTATTATCTTAAGTACCCTATTTACTTTCATCCTGCCTTTCCTCTAATAAACTCAAAGTGTTCTGCATGGCTCTCTTTCTCACAAAAACCTTGGGTATGCGGTACTGAGAAAGAGTAGTCCAAGATAACCACAGACCACTTACTACAATGCAACCTGAGCCTCACCACATGCACAATGGAGGACTTTCTCACAGCGGCACCAGCGGCACTACAAGTGGCCAGCTTCTGTTCAAAGGAATTCTAGTATAATGCTTCAGACACAATAAATAAATAAACAAACAAATACCAAGTAACATCATAGCTCAGTACTGAATAAAAGTTAGATCTGACAAATCCTAATCCAACACTCTAATCCCAAGGTTCCTTGAGCAAATATAATTTCTTAATAATATGTTAAGCTATAGATATAATAATTTATGCAGAAGTTCCCTGAGACCTGAATATTATTTCAATTGTTCCTATAAAAGTGTTGGGGAAAGTTGTTTTAATCACTCTATCCTGACTCTAAATAATATATGCTAACAATTCACATATCTGTAAAATATACCTTAGGGCATAATGGGACACATCATTATTAATGAAAAAATCAAAACATTGTTTCTGCTCAAGCTCAAAGTGTGGATTCTGGAGTACCTTTTGCACTAGTTCTCCCTTGTTGACGAATGGAGTTGTGGCATAAAGCAAAGCCCAACCGCCACAGTCTAAGGCCCCTGGATATACACCTGATCCTTTTTTAAATTGTTGTATTAATGTTAACTCACCCATAGAGATTTACCATATATACTCAAGTATAAGCCAACCCGAATATAAGCCAAGCCACCTAATTTTACCACAAGAATACTGGGAAAACATTGACTCCAGTATAAGCCGAGGTTGGTAAATTTCAGAAATAAAAATAGATACCAATAAAATTACATTAATTGAGGCATCAGTAGGTTAAATGTTTTTGAATATTTACATAAAGCTCAAATTTAAGATAAGACTGTCCAACTCTGATCAAGTCATTATTCCCATCTTCTTCATTGTAAATGTGCTTATTTATCCTTTTAATAAAAATAGAGTAAAATAATACAATAATAATAACAATAATAATAATAATAATAATAATAATAATAATAATAATAATAAATAATAATACAGGAAAATAATACAAATAAAAATAGAGTAAAATAATAAATGAAATAATAAGATCAGATCGAAAGGTCAGAAATTCAAATCTGGGGAGTGAGGTGAGCTCCCACTGTTAGCCCCAGCTTCTGCTAACCTAACAGTTTGAAAACATGCGGATGTGAGTAGATCAATAGGTACTGCTCCGGCGGGAAGGTAACGGCGTTCCATGCAGTCATGCCGGCCACATGACCTTGGAGGTGTCTATGGACAACGCCAGCTCTTCGGCTTAGAAATGGAGATGAGCACCAACCCCCAGAGTCGGACACGACTGGACTTAACGTCAGGGGAAACCTTTACCTTTTATTAATTGATGAGGACCCAATTTTTTGTCACACACTTTCCTGTATCCAAGGTTGTGGTCAACAGCATTATGAATCCAAATCCCAAAATCAATGCCACTGTGCTATCCTCAAAACACAAGGTCTACAGACACCAGGACTAATCCATTGGGCTGAGCAATAAGATGGACTAGGTAGGTAAAGGTAAAGATTTTCCCCTGACATCAAGTCTAGTTGTGTCTGACTCTGGGGGTTGGTGCTCATCTCCATTTCTAAGCCGGCGTTGTGCATAGACACCTCCTAGATCATATGGCCAGCATGACTGCATGGAGCACCTTCCCACCGGAGCGGCACCTATTGATCTACTCACATCTGCATGTTTTCAAACTGTTAGGTTAGCAGAAGCTGGGGCTAACAGTGGGAGCTCACCTCACTCCCCAGATTTGAATGTTCAGCACCTCAGTGGTTTAATCCGCTGCACCACCAGGGGCTCCAAGATGGACTACCAATGCCACATCCACTCCCACACTTTCCTATCAAAGAATTGTGAAAGATAAGTGAATCTCACAGCTCCATAACTGCTCCCCACCCATGAAGCACAAATAGAACTGGATCATACGAGACCGACACACACTCTCATCTGCTGTACAATCCTGCTCTCACTACTGACAAACTGTGATATAAAGACACACTGGACTGCAACAAAGATGCCAAATGAGGACACCAAATGCATTTATTTCCTGCACAATCCCATTGACAAACTACAAGTTTAGGATGCATTGGAGGCAGCAGAGCTCATGCCTTCAACGTTACTGCCAAAAGGAGGGGGGAATAAGAAGGTGAATTATATTTCCTAACTCTGTCTCCAACACTCAATAACCAGCTACCACTGCACCTGATGAATAAACACCTGGCCACTTTCCACTGGAGGCCAACGAACACAGCTTCTTGTACATAATGTGCCATGCCATATGAGCACGGAGCTGTATTCTCGGCAATGTTCTTCTCTTGTTTGCTGAACCCAAAAGATAGAAAGGAAGAAACACACACATTTTCATTTTTATTTTTACAAAGATTCACAAAATAAGAAAATACCTGACCTCATTTCTCTGCATGGCCTCATTTTTCGGCAAGTCACAGCAGGGTGAGTCAACTTGGTCACATTTGGATATTTTATGTATTCATTTATTGAAATATATTACAAACTTGTACTGAAACATAGGGCAAGGGAAGCATTCCTCATTTCTAATTGCTTTTCTTTTTTTCCAAAAAACCAAAGAAAGACTAGCAGAATAACAATGCAGTTGAAGAGAAACTACTCTTTCAGAATCTATAGTGACACTTAATGACCTTATAGAAAAATACTTATGCTACATTATTGTTTAATAAATGCAATTCTTTTACAAAGAAAAGTAAAAGAAAAATAATTATTTCCTGCAAGAAATTCCCAGTTCTTCTGGATTAAGGTCAAGCTATTTTTAAAGATATTGCCAAAATCCAGTTGTCATCTTCACCAGAATAGAGCCATTGAAACAACGAGATTTACATAAATGCTGATTTATAACTCAGGATGGCTGAATGAAGGAAGATAGATGCTTTTGAATTGTGGTGTTGGAGGAAAATTGTGAAAGTGTCTTGGATGGCAAGAAGATCCAACCAGTCCATACTCCAGGAAATAATGCCCAACAGCTCACTGGAGGGAAGGATATTAAAGGCAAAGATGAAGTACTTTGGCCACATCATGAGATGACAGGAAAGCTTGGAGAAGATCATGATGCTGGGGAAAATGGAAGGAAAAAGGAAGAGGGGCTGTCCAAGGGCAAGATGGATGGATGGTATCCTTGAAGTAACTGGCTTGACTTTGAAAGAGCTGGGGGTGGCGACGGCTGGCAGGAAACTCTGGCATGAGCTTGTCCATGAAGTCACGAAGAGTCGGAAGTGACTGAACGAATAAACAACAACAAAACAGAACTCAGCAATTAATGAATAGATTTAGTCTGTCTGTGATTAGCAACTGAATGTAGCATTGACATAGTAGCTGCCTTCTGTCTTCTTCTTTTAACAATGGATGTTATGTTAAAGATTTTATTGGATATCCATTATTATTATTATTATTATTATTATTATTATTATTATTATTATTACCCACCTATCCTCGAGGCACATTACAGATTAGTTAAAATACATGAGAATTGTAAAGATTCTATAAATACACATATTAATATATATTTCTATATAATATACATATTAAAAACATATTTCTATAAAATACATATTGAAATACACATAACAGAGATCAAAACACTGGACACAAGTTTAAAATTAATATTTAAAACTGCCTGGGTAGGCCTGCTGGAAGAGATAGGTCTTTAGATGGGTTTTTAATACTGACAGCTCATTAATTGTCGGAGCCCTTCCAGCAGGTCATTCCACAGTTTTGGGGTGGCTGATGAAAAGGTCTTCTGAGTGATGATCACCAGTCGAGTTCTGGATGGATGGAATAGCCACCACCCAGATGACCTAAATGTGTGGGCTGGATTTTGTGAGCCGCCCTGAGTCCCCTTCAGGGTGAGAAGAGCAGGATATAAAATAAATAAATAAATAAATGGGAATAGGTGATCATGTAGGTAACCTGGACACAAACCTTGTAGGACTTTAAAGGTCAAAACCAATACCTTGTTCAATGTAGTGAAAAAATGTAGCTCTTTTCTCTCCAGCCAATATTTTACTGTTAGACCCCCATTGGTTGGTACAACCACTGACGAATAAAAAGTCCCAACTGTACCATTTTGGATGCTTCTAAACAGCCATGTAATTTGGGTCAGAATATTGATTAAAGAGATCTGGTTCACTGAGGAGTGCCTGCACAGGTACTTGGAATGCGATTTCCTGCTTCTTGGCAGGAGGTTGGACTTGATGGTCCATGAGGTCTCTTCCAACTCTACTATTCTATGATTCTATGATTCTACCCCAGGAACCAATCCAAGCTGTGATAGAGGTCACAAAGATCCTCTGACTTCAGATCAATCCACTGTGTGCCACAATGGGTTAAACATGTGTGCTGGCAGAACTGCTGAGCCAAACGTCAGCAGTTCAAATCCGAAAAGTGGGGTGAGCTACCATCTGTCAGGTCTAGCTCCCCATGCTGGGACATGAGAGAAGCCTCCCACAGGATGGTAAAACATCAAATATCCAGATGTCTCCTGGACAAAGTCCTTGCAGACAGCCAATTCTCTCACACCACAAGTGACTTGCAGTTTTTCAAGTTGCTGCTGACACGAAAAAATATCAAATCCAAGAACTTTTTGCCCCTACCTCCTCTGGCAAGACACGCTGGTAAGAAACAGCTTGTCAGTGCTTGGCTGAAGCAAAAAAAAAAAAAAAAGGAACACAGTGAAAGTTCTGTAGTAGAGGTGCTTATTTACATTAACACTGAGCAGAATATCTTTTTTCTTTTTCCAACTGCTTCAGCATTAACCCTGTCCACATAAGCACCCCACTTGCTGGTTCCAATTGCCTGCTCTGCATTGTTTATTCACAGATCAACTTCAGAGAATGTTATGGCTTGATCTGAAATTCCAATGAGGTTTTTTAACATGCTGTTTTCAGCTGGATACATGTTGGAGCTTAAATCTGAAATCCTTCTTTCAGATATATTTAGAGAGATTGGGTTATTTAATGGCTCAAATGATACTACCACATACTATTAATGCTCCTGGTGGGAGCAATGCACAAAGGTTTGGAGAACTATAAAGGTGCAAACAAAACTCTATAACAGTTCCTTTATGCCTGCTGTTCTGCCTGCCTTTCCTAGGGATGCCCATGCCTCAATGAGTTACCGTACTCTGCCAGGTAGCACAAAGCAGACAACAGAAAGATTAATAGTTTCCCTTTTATTGAGAGAAACAGAAAGAAACTTCAACTTTTGGTTGGAGTGAAATCAATTTATTGGAATTCCCAAATGCTTTAACATACACTGCAGCTCTGGTTCCTGCATTTTCCCAATTGCATGTTCATTTGAACTGGAAACAAAACTAACAACAGCAACAAAAGAGCTAATGCTTTTCTAGGTTGAATCAACAAAAGTATAGTATCCATGTCAAAGAAATTAGTAGTACTATTATATTCTGCTTTGGTCAGACCTCACTTGAAATACTGTGTCCAAGTCCAGAAGACTGGACACCACTGTTCAGGAAAAATACTAACAAGAAGGAAGGTGAGGCAAATGAAGGTAAAGAGTCCTGAAGTCAAGACAAAGAGGAACAGCTGAGGGAACTGAATATATTTAGCCTGGAGAAGACTGACAGGTGGTATGATCATTGTCTTCAAATAGCAAAAGGCATGTTATGTTGCTATCCGCTGCTCCAGGAGGAAAAACTCAAATAAATACTCAGGGCCCTTACACACAGCCATATAACCCAGAATTTCAAGGCAGAAAATCCCACAATATCTGCTTTGAACTGGGTTATCTGTCATATATTTCTGTTCAAAGCAGATAATGTGGGATTTTATTCAGCTGTGTAGAAGGGGCCTCGAGGATCTCCATGCCTCCCTTGCATGGAGACCAGCATGAACAACTACATCCTAAGATTTCACCATCATGCATTTGGGAAGATGCATGAACAGAGAGAACAGAGCAACTAGTGAGACTAAATCATAGCAAGCAAGCATATGAAAGGAAAGCATATCAAAGGAAAGCTATGGAATCCTTGAAGTTGTAGATTGGTGAAGGACCATATTCTTTGGCAGAGAAGGCAAAAACATTGTAAAATTCCTAGGATTCCATAGCATTGAGCCATTGCAGTTAAAGTGGTGTCAAACTGCAATAATTCTACATTGTAAATGCTTCCTTAGAAAGTGTAGGCAGTGCCTTATGCACTGAGATAAACATTTATTTTAGGATCCCAGATTTTTACAGGGGTCTCTAAATATAACTACAGTTTTCAGCCTTTGGTTGAAGAATCATTGCTCCTGCACAGTTTAGTTACAATAATAAATTAGCATGGTTTTTTTTGTGAGTGTCAGGAGTGACTTGAGAAACTGAAAGTTGCTTCTGGTGTGAGAGAATTAGCCATCTGCAAGGACATTGCCAAGGGGACGCCCAGATGTTTTGATGTTTTAACCATCCTTGTGGGAGGCTTCTCTCATGTATCCACATGGAGCTGGAGCTGATAGAGGGTGCTCATCCGTGCTCTCCCCGAGTTGGATTCGAACAGGCAACCTTCAGGTCAGCAACCCAGCCTTCAAGTCATCGGTCCTGCTAGCACAAGGGTTTAACTCACTGCACCACCAAGGACTCCAATTAGCATGTTAGAAGAAATACTCTTCTAAGGGATTGCTGCCAGTCTGAGTAGCCAGTACTGTGTGAAGTAGACAAATAAACCTCCTATAACTATAATAACTCAATGTAAGCAAAAAAAAATAGGCATTCCCAAATGTCAAAAAACTAGGATCAGCTATAAAAGAGTGGTCTATTAGAGATAGCTATCTAAAAACATGGGTTTAAATTCAATTGTTAATTCCAATTGAAGTAGATCAATTGAACCCATAGTAAGTTGACATTTGTTTAAAACCCAATGATGAGTAGACTCTAGAGAAGGCCAGCAGTTGGTCTTAAATTATTGATTAACTTTGGTTAATGAGGACAGTTTGAGACATATTGCAGTGTGATTGAGTTTCAAATGCCATAACTTATGCAGGACTGCTTAGACCAGGGGTCCCCAAACTAAGGCCCGGGGGCCGGATGCGGCCCTCCGAGGTCATTTACCTGGCCCCCGCCCTCAGTTTTATAATATAATATATTGTATATACATATAATATTGATAATAATATTATAATGTAATACAATATAACACTAATAATACCATATAATAATATTAATTATATATTCTATGTTACATATAATATTACTAATAATATTACAGTATAGTTAAATATAGTAATATATAATGCTAATATTGTGCAATGCTAATATATTGTATGTACATATAATTTGTAAGCCACTCTGAGTCCCCTTTGGAGTGAGAAGGGTATGATACAAATGTAGTAAATAAATGCAGTAAATAAATAAATAATAAATAAATTTTAGACTTAGGCTTGCCCAAAGTCTGAAATGACTTGAAGGCACGCAACAACAACAACAACAATAACAATCCTAATTAACTTGACTATCTCATTGGCCAGAAGCAGGAGCACACTTCCCATTGAAATCCTGATAAATGCATGTTGGGTAAAAATTGTTTTTATTTTTAAATATTGTATTGTTCTTTCATTGTTCTTGTTTTTGCACTACAAATAAGACATATGCAGTGTGCATCGGAATTTGTTTGTATTTTTTTTTCAAATGATAATCCGGCCCCTCAACAGTCTGAAGGATTGTGGACCGGCCCTCGGATTAAAAAGTTTGAGGACCCCTGGCTTAGACAAATTGATTCTGATCTGATTCTCTTTGACACTACAAAATACTCAAGAAGCCTTGTCAGTATATATATATATATATTAAATAAAAAGACGATTGAACTTGGATGATTTCAAATGGGGGAAATTTCACTTATATATGAATAAATGGGAGTTGTTTTTCCCTGTCTGCTACTACAACACAGGAGATGTGAATGTAGAAAATGATTTAGAATTATATTTCCTTTAGCAACAGAAATAAAGATAGTGCTTCATAGTGGGGTCAACAATCTTCCATAGGCATCTTCTTTGCAAGAGTGAAAATAACTTCCCTTGTAGAATTCTATTAACCCCTTTACTGAGCTGCCAGCGATTTCATCCTCCTTTCTACTGTTGCCTTTTCATAGGCTGTTTTGTAGATTTGGTTCCACACCAATTAGGCACGACATTTTGGCCATCATTTACATACAGTATGTGGAAATTTGCAGTGAGATCCCATCATCACCGAAAGAATATATAATACAAATATAAACATATTTGTCTTCCATACATTAAAAATGAAATGGGAAAGATGCCATAATTTACATATAATGTCTTATCAGTTTGAATATGTTTCCTGCTATGCGTAGGCTCCCTGCTTGTTCATTTTCTTTTGCCTCCGATGTATCACTGGCCTATTGAGTCTGCTATTTTCAACGTGCGCGTGTTTGTTACATAACTGCATTTGCAAATGACTAATTGTGACCAGGTGAGTCAGAAAAGTTTTCTTTACAAAAATGGAAAAAACTCCAAAATGAGCTCCTTGGCTTTAACCTCAAAACTTTACATCAACATTTTGAAGGCTGAAGGAACAGTTGCTCTTAGATGGATTTTAAAGTAAGAAAGTCACCTCCTAACCTCCACATCGAAAACTCTCCAAATCTGCCATGCTGCTGAATATTGGACATTTTCCATTGACTCCCTGAAGAGAACCATCTCCTTAGAGATGAATACTTTTTCCGTCAGGTGGTTATGCTTGCATGTGGACTTAAATGTATCCTTTCCCATCCCAATCCTAGAAACTGTCTTAGCCAATAAAGGCACTCTAAAGAAAGACTCATCAGAGTGTCAGCCCCCTAGCCTGCCCAATCTACAAGGCTGTGCTTTGGCAGGAAGGAGTTTAAGTAGAAAAGAAATTACTTTTCTGAACCATTGTGACCATATAGCATTTATAGTACCGGTCCATTTGAAGGCATCGGCTTGTAAAATCAGTGTCATGAGCCAATCACTGACCCCAAATGATCTTCCAGAGGCTCAGACAGAAAGCAAATATACTCTGTACTCTTGAGTAACTTGAAAGAGCAAAAAATGCTCAAATTAATGAAATGAGGTCTATTGCATATCTCTTGTTCAGAAAACATCAATTCATGTTGTGAGTCATCTTGGGTATTCAAGTTGTTGTTATCATTGTTATCCCATCTTTTTCTCAGTCTAAGACTCAGGGCATCTTACATAGCTAAAAGAGACATAACATAAACATATATCAAATATAAAAATTACATATATCATTAAACTATCCATAAAATTAAAATCAGTTAAAATATCTATTAAAAACAACAAGTAAACAGAACACTGATAGACAGCATAGCATAATTCGGCAAGGCTCAATGGCCTTGAACATCCAGCCTTCAAGAACTTACCAAAATAAGTCTGAACCTGCTTGTGGAAAAGGAGGATGACAATCTAATCTTCTTAAGACAGGGTTACAAGAGCCTACAATTATCCATCAAGAAGGCCATTTCCAATGTTCCCATCAGGTGTACCTGTGAAGATGGTGGGACAGAGAGAAGGCTCTCCAGAGAAGATCTCAAAACACAGGCAGGTTCATATATATGGCTGTAGCTAGAAAGAAGCCATATAGATCTAAATAAATAAATGGCTTTACAATTTGGCATCTTCAAGGCTACCTTGGTTAGACACTGGGCCTCAGCAACATATGCTTTCAAATATAAAAAAGCCTTCAGGTTCATTTGATCCATTTTCTTTGGTTTACTTATTGTTGTTAGTTCAACACATCCAACAAAAGGCTGCAGCCTATTTTTGTTCTCTCCTGTTTAGCTTTTATTGAGTCCTTTGTTGATTTATTGTTTTATTGGGGTGATGTCTGGCCTTTCAGATTATGCTGGACTGCAGCTCCCATCAGGACTAGCCAGATAGCCAATATGGGAACATATTTAGTATGTTCAGAAACACATGTTGCCTGAGTCTGGTTTTATTGCTCATTTATTAGCTCCTTCATTTATTAGATGCAGCTGAATATATGTTTTTGAATAAGTTAAAATAAAATATGTGTTCATAGACTATTTTTAGAAAGAAAGAAGGTAACTATTCTTAAGTTCTTGGTTGCAGGTCAGAAGAACTAAACAACTACTCACAGGATTTTCTACCATGGTTTATCTTCCCTTCTAAAATGGATTTTGGGGCAAGCCAAGAAGCATTGCACTGGTCAATGTTTTGATGGATGAGCAAAAATGAAACAGGACTCTGCTGAGTTTTCATGGCAGACAGATATGGGAGAGAATTTATTGCCAAAGAGTTGCAATAAAGGGCATGACAATAGACTTTAGCACTGACAATCCTGTCTGATTTTGGAAGCAACTTGTGGTCACCATAAATTGATAAGTGACTTGAGGGTGAGTACACCCCCACATACATGCTGTCTTAGGGTGCATCTACACTGTAGAATTGATGCAGTGTGACACCACTTTAACTGTCTTAGGGCCTCTTCACACAGGGCATTTTTGCCCAATTTTACCACTTTTATATGCGATAAGGACAGGACCTGCTATGCGCCATCATATGACACATGGCAAGCACTGCCCACATTCCTTCCAAAGTGGAGGGGAGGCACCAATAGGCACTTTCTCCTCCACTACACGGAGGAAAGTGTAATTTCCTCCCCTTTTTGTCATGTGATGGCAGAAAGGGAAATGGGGCAACATGTATTGCTACCCTTTCTGCCATCTGAAGGGGAAGGGGAAGGAAAAGGGTGCCAAAGCACCCTCTCCCATCCCCACTGTGTGATGAGGAGAGAAAGGGTGGCATGCAGGGGCCACGGGCTGCCCCATGTGCCCCATTCACCAGCAATTACCGATGCAACGGCACGGCCCAAAAGGGCCATGTGAAGAAGTCCTTAGCTCAATGCTATGGAATCCTGGAATCTGCATTTTGCCAAGGCAGCAACATACTTCGTCAGGAAACGCTAATGACCTTGTAAAACTACAGCTCCCGTGATTCCATAGCTCTGAGCCATGGCAATTGAAGTGGTACATTATTCACTCTTAGTTTTATTGAAATATAAACATTTGGAAGGCAAAGATAGTGTTTCTCCATGGTCAATTTCCCAATAGAACTCAAGGTGGATACAAACTGGCCATTGTTTTTCACATCTAGTTTCTTTGATGTTCCATCAGCCCTACTCCTTCAGCTGTCTTTTGGCTCACTGAGAGTAGAAAGGAAGGCTAAGCAGAACCACTAGTAAAGAAATGTAACAGGAATGGGATTCCCAGGACAAAACTTTCTCAGACCCAAGGGCTTCAACACCAAAACCTGAAACCTAAGGATCACCCCTGCTGATGTAACATGGGACAAGCCCTGGTTATGACATCATAGTGGCCTTACAAGGGACAGCCCCTAGTGATGTCATTAGTTACCCATGATACATCAAACATAAACCAAAGTTGTACATCATATACTGTTCAAGTTATAGCCACCAAGCCTAATTATTTGAGAAAATACTGATATACACACTTTTCAAAACTACACACTCACGCTGATACTCATCTTCTCACGAGCAACAGGGAAGAAAAGGCAACCCCTGAGGCCTGGGGATGCTAAGCATGAAATTAATGCACTCCTTGAAATATGAAATATATTTCTGCCTTTCCTTTGGTGAGGGCAATAAGGAAGCAGTGGCTGCCTCTTAACATACCGTAAATAATAAATATTCTTCTCCATTTTGTATCATTTGTGCTGAGACAAGAAGCCTAATGAAGCAGGTGCAGGAGATGAAATGAATCAAAGTCAGCCCAGGAGTCCCAGCTTCACTTTCTTCTCATTAATAAACACTAGATGCAAGTAGAAAATACAGTAGGCAACAACCGCAATTAGTGCAGGAATCTGATTGTTGATCACAGTGTGACCACTGCCGTCTCTTTTGATTAAGGGAAGTGGAATGACACCACACAAAAAGAAAGATGAAAGCCTGAGTTACTTTCAGCAGCCAGTGAATGAAAAAATAAAAATCAAGGAGCAATGCAAAAGGATTTCAAGTCATTCAAAATGACTTCAGTTTTGGCTGAATAGCTGCTATACATGACAGCTGAGTTTCACCTAACTCTCTGGTGGTCTGGCTTCAGAGGTTGTAGTTGCTCGTTGCTATGTGAACCAAAAGGAGAGCAGTGAATTTCCTGAATGCTCCCCAGTAGCCATTCCGACTCTTTGGGGATCACACATGATACCCCTTGCTTTAATACAGGTAATGTCCAATTTTTTTAAAAAAAACAGTGTTGGTGATGGAGGTGTCCCATTTGGGATAAAAGAAACAATCCTATTTGTTGGTAACCCTCCCTAGTCTCCACAGGTAGACAACTTCCATCGTTGGAAAAAGAGATATCTATGTTTTGATCAGGCTTTTTCAAAACAAGAAGTTTCCATCACCCATATCCTTTCGCTTTATGGATCCTCTAGTGCTTATTTCAAATGAAAACTAGCACACACAAAAGTTCTAAAGGACATGGAGCGGCCAGCCCTTAAAGTCATAATCACACAATGACTTCTCAAAGCAAACGAGGCTGATATTTGCCCACGGTAATGAGATCACTGATAGCATGCAAATTAAAATTTAATTTATTTTTAAAACCACTTCTGTTTCATCTTGATTATCCAAGTCAGCATGAGTAAAAGAGACAGAGGATGGGGGGGAATACACCTTTAGAAATATAATTTGTATTTACATATTGAGAAAGCAGCTTCCTTTGTAATCCAGAGAGCGGGCTGCTTTCTGAATAATGCTAGCTGATTTCTGTAGAATGCTAAACCATTTAAAAGTAAAATTAAATACAGCTGCAGTGCAAGTACAATAAAACGTATACTCTCTTAAGGAATCTTTAGGGGCGGGTATGATACGTCTGATTTAAATGCAATTATCATGATTCTGAGATACAATCATATGTTCATCAGAACATTGTGGAACCCAGTCAATTATTCTTGGAGAATAAAAACATATCACCAGTTCAACAGCCATCATATAGCAACAGATTCTGGAAATATGGAATAAATTGCCATTTTTTTCAAACCCTGGCACCTCTGCTAGTTTCAAGCAAGTTATTGATGCTGTTCCTACACATCGCCCCAGAAAACCCCATGGTAGGGTCATCTTAGGGTTGCCATAACACTGAAACAGCTTGAGGGCAAACAATATTATATCATACCTGCAGTCTTGCTGATTATTTTAAGTTTTGTTCAAAGCATTATTTTATTGAGGTAGATTATCCTGTCAACACGGTTTCTACTATTGGTTGCTTTTTAGAGGTCTGATTTGGTGCTTTTGACGGGTGTTTGGAGGATCACAGCTAGAATAGACCAATTGAATGAAGTGTTGAATCCTGAATCAACATGTAGTTAAATCTATGGATTCAATAGTTCTACTTTAATCACGATTAACATAGCATTTAAATTATAGTTTTCCCCAGGTACTACCGTTTTGGTAACATCCAAGATACAGTACTTTGTCCTCCATACATTAGTCGTGTAAGTAATACCAGGAAGTGATGTCTGGTGAGTATTATGGGTTTTTTAAATGTCTAATCTAACTTTGCCTAACATTAATTAATTGATTGTACAGAAGGTATTTTCCGAGATCAGTAGACAATACAGACAATGTCCAGGGGCCTTGGCTGGAGCTCTGTGGCCAGCAGAAAGTGGTAGCAGTGAAATTTCATGGACCTTGTCACACACACTGCAAGAATCACCATGGACTACTACAATCTCAGTGGTGCCCGACCAGAGGATGTGGGGACCAGTTGCCCCATGCCCCGCACCATCCCAGCTTCCCCCGCTCACACGCCTCATCACACAGGGGAAGTGTGAAAAAGCTGACTCTTTCCATTGATTTCAAGGGAAAGACAGGAAGCCTCCTGTCCTTTGCCACCGGCTTATTTTCAGTGGTGGCAGGATTTTTTTTTTTTGGTTCGGCCATTGAAGTACTTATTCGGGATGTGATGGGAGCCAAGTCCGGCTCCATGGCCAAACTTGCAAAAACTCATCACCACCGCTGAAAATAAACCCATGCGAAGAGGGCAAATTTACTCCAGAATAACCTGCCGAGTATAGATATGTCTTTATTTACATATACAGTAGAGTCTCACTTATCCAACACTCGCTTATCCAACATTCTGGATTATCCAACGCATTTTTGTAGTCAATGTTTTCAATACATCATGATATTTTGGTACTAAATTCATAAATACAGTAATCACTACATAGCATTACTGAGTATAGAACTACTTTTTCTGCCAAATTTGTTGTCTAACATGATGTTTTGGTGCTTCATTTGTAAAATCATAACCTAATTTGATGTTTAATAGGCTTTTCCTTAATGCCTCCTTATTATCCAACATATTCACTTATCCAACATTCTGCCAGCCAGTTTATGTTGGATAAATGAGACTCTACTGTACTTAAGTACATTGTGTCTCCTACCACTACAAGTGACAGATATCTGTTCTCCTGTAAATTATGATGTATCTAGGCCCCTTCCACTTCTGCCAGCCACTTCTTGTGTGACAGAGAAGAAGAACCTCTATCTCAACTACTCGTTACACTGGGTATCTCTTGCAAAAGGGACTGGAAATGCCAGTCTGCTTCATCCCACTCACCAGAACAGGCATCTATCACAGGCAGTAGCTGATGCCCATTAAGGCAATACTGGGGGACTTCTAGAATAACTTTGTATTCCCTACATTATTGCCATGATCGTAGATATGTAGGGCTCATGAAAATAAGTTATGAATAAATGACTCAAGGTTGCACATTTGTAACTGTAATCATGAATTCCAGACATTATTATTATGTTGTTAGTAGTAATAATGGCAGCAGTAATTTTATGAGGCTGTCTATTTTACTTTACCCCAACTAGTATTCTGGAATTATCTTGCCAAACATTTTTAGATCCTATAGATTTCAAAAGGAGCAATTAAGCTTCATCCATAATTCTCTTGCTTGTATCAATTTTTGACTGAATTCGGTCTCTTTATCAATGTTTGGCTTAGGCTGGTTCCACACAGGGAAGAAGTCCACGCTGACCCAGGTCTAAAAAACCTGTGTTGGGGAGGCCTTCTGTCCCCACACCGGGCTGCAAAGCCTGCACTTTTGGTGATGGGTGTCTAGATGCTCTCCCAGAACCCTTTGGGGAACATCCAGGCACCCTAACCCCCTTCCCATAGCCTTTAAAAAGCCCTTACAGATAAAATAACTTACCCGGCTTCCATTACCCCTTCTCCAGAGCTATCCTGGTGCATTGAAATGACACACCAGGAGAAGGGAGGGACATGGAGTGATTTTCCTCCTCACCCCCCTTCTCCTCATTCATCATTTCTATGTGCCAGGAGAGCTCTGGAGAATAGGGAATAGCGGCCAGTTAATTATTTTAAAGGGTTTTGGAGAAGGGATTATAGCCCTCTGGGTTTTCTGGGCTGATTCAGCCTAGAAAACATGAAAGGGCTGTGCAGACTGACCCCTCAGAAGTCCTGGGACTTCTGAGGGGGCAGTCCACACAGGGGCATACTGGATTAGACCTGGGTCTTTCAGGAAGACTTGGCTCTAATTTAGTACCTAATTAATTTCCCTGCTTTGTCCTGAATTAATTCTCTTTTACCAGAGGCATCATTTGGACACCTCCAGTAAAAGTGTGCAACCTTGCGCATTATGGGCTCTGTCTGAAAGGGCCCTTTGTGTACCTGTATCATTATGGCTTAAATGATAGTATGATGTTTTTGTCTTAGCAGCAGAACAACATGGTTGATTTCTTTGTACTGGCACGCCAGTCATTGATTTATCCTATTTGAAGCATTTATTTTCTTAGAAAGTACATCTTTGGAGAGTGTTTAGATTTCTTAGATTTATTTGACCTAAGAACTCCATGTGAAGGAAGATGTTTTGTGTATGGCAAAGGACAGGCTGAGGTTGAATGAAAGTGCAATATTCTACAAATATATGAAATACACAGAGAGTTGTTCATGCAGCTAAATGTTACCCATCTGTGTCTAATTCATTCACTTGCTCACAGCCAATCTGTTGATTTTTGATACCTTGAAAAATGAAGTGCAGTCATGTTTGTGTATCATGCTCTATGAACTTTAGTGAACAAGATTATACACCTACTAACAGCAACAATTTCCAGATCTTTTCTTCCATCATACATTTATTTTAAAGTAAAGTGGAGTATATTTAATACTCTGTCTCTCTCCCTCTTCCCTGTCCCCAGCTCAACTGTAAAAGCTGCATTGCTATCATCCCCAAACCTGCAAGTTCAAAAAAACAAAAACAAAATCTAAATCCAAGCCATCCTGCTGACCTATTTTCTCATTTAAGTTCTGTGGTGGCCCTGATTGTTGTTTCTTTAAGACAGCCCTTGATGGGATGCTTTGGCATCCTTATGCTTTGATAATCATTAGTTGTACATCTGGTCAAAACAATTTCCCCTTATTGTGGGGTCGAAATTAAATTTTGCAAGAAATGTAATTGGTGACTCAATGGAATATTTGGAAAAAGGTTCCAATTCTTTGCAGCCTTTTAAAAAATGCCCGTGTGGACTTGTCGATGCAGATTTTGAAATGTAACAAATTAATATCCTTACTTTGTTTTAATCTGTGGACAGATGGTGTGAATAGGGCTGAGTGATGCACAGTGCCGTCCCTTGGCTTGTCAAGACTTATTTACAGCATAGGAGCTGTCCTCTGATGGCTGATTATCTGCTTCATTTAGTAGGAAGGAAATTAACCTCTGGTTTCCATGCTGATGACTCAGCAGGTAGCGTACTACTAATGCTAAAAACAGGACCAGAAAGGCATTGGTCTTCAACCCTAACAAGGCCCATTAAAGAGCCAAATTGCTTTATTAAACCCAAGAGATAGAGGCAATCATTGCAACCCAGGAGTTAGAAACAATCAAGCTTGAAAAATATGAGGAGAATGAGTTTTGTCACCCTGCATAACACTCCCACAGTATTCTACTCCCTGTGCCTTTTTAATTTTACACATTTCACCAAATGAAGGTAGTTGAAAGAGATGTGTTTGCTTGCCTTGAAAAAAATGGAATCAGAAGACATATAGCATGTTATGTATTTCTACATCTCCATTACTTTTTGTTTTCTCACACTGCTCAGCATATTGTAGATCTAAAAACACATTTCAGTCACCATCTTCCTTATAAAACAGCTTGATGCTAATCATACTATATGTACAATTTTGATGCTGGGTAATAATACAAAGGCAGTAATCATCTGGTGGGAACTGCAAATTAAATCCTCACTAATCGGAACCCCTGTCTGATGATATTTGGGAGCTCACCATGAAGAGTCAAGAAAACCACTAGGAAAGTGTTGTTTTATGTCTGTTTAACTCTGCTGAGCATAAAATAGAGACTAGGAACTAGCCTAACATGTTATTTCCAATCCAGGTTCCCATGCTTCAATATTTTTCCCCTCATTTTAGCAAGTTTACATGTCTCACATTTCTTCCACATTGAATGACCTTCTATTGTACCTTGCATGTATAATTGACAAATAGTTTACTGACAAATTATATTGAGTATCATTTATCAGAAATGCCTGGGACCAGAAGTATTTTGGATTCAGATAGAGGGGCAGGGGTAGGGGGGTAGTTGGAATACCTGGATCTGCATATGTACATACTGAGATATTTTGAAGATGGAACCCAAATCTAAACATGAAATTATTTGATGTGTCATATACACATACACATACATACATTATACACACAGCCTGAAGATCATTTTATAATTTTAATAATTTTGTGCATAAAATTTTTGTAGTAGCTTGAACCATCAGAAAGCAAAAAATATAATGATATTAGCCATGCATGTCGACAATTTGGGTTTCGGAGTATTTCAAATTTTGGAATTTGGATAAGGGATGCTCAACTTGTATGATATGTTTAGCTCATATTTAAAATTGGTTCTGTCCCAATTTCAAAGTGTGTGCTTTTTCTCATCTGTTTTTAGCATGCTTTGTCTTGTGGCTGGTCAGGTAAACAAAGACTTAATTGGTAAGTCTGACTGCTGAGACACGTTTCCCAGCTTACTAGAGGGGAGATATGTTAATCACAGGGAATAAGCATTCCCCCAATGTCAGATTAAACTCTTACATGCATAGAATAAGCTTGCTTACCTGTCACAATTGTGTTGTGTGTTTTTTGCATTTTTAATTATCTTTTTGTGTAATTTCATCTATTCCTAGGCAGTAGGAATACTAGGAGTGAATTTATTGCTCCAACAACATGGAAGCTTCCAGACACCCCTTGTCTTCAGACAAGATCACTCCCTAGCAAACTATAAAACATACTATTGATCTGGGGGCACTTCTCACCTCTCAGTCTGATCTACCCTGGATAGTTATGTACAAAATTCTAAGCCCATTGGGTAAAAAACAGAATACAAATGTAACTAATATGTAAACATATCTGAAAGTAGGTTCATTTTATCTATGTCAAACATGAATGTTAGGCATAAATTATCAGTCTTATCTTGGAATATGCTTGCATTTCTCCAGCATATGGTTTACCAGTTTTATTAGCCTCTTAGTTAATTCATTGCTACAGGAATATGACAGCTGGCACAGTAGAGTGAAGTTTTGGAAAGCCGCATGGTTTGGGAAGTGTTGGACATTTACCAGACTCACAGTGGGACATATTGGCCCACAAGCAAGCAGCTTCCCTGCAATGGCTTTAGATTTTCTGAATTTACACATTTTATGCATCTTTCTACATTTTATAACAAGGAAATCTGACATTCACCAAATAGCTGCAATTTGGTTGGTAGTAACCTTGGTGCATACAAAGATTCCCATGTATTTACAGTTGAGATGCAAGTCAAAGTTCATTAAATCAGCTCCAGAGTGATCTCCAATAAAACACCATCTTATCAATAGTCCAAAACTGTGAAAAATCCAGTATCTCCTTTTGTAGCATCTTCTGATTTGCTTCTTCTTCTTGTCCATGAAAATATCCCATTGCAATTTATCGTGTCTATTATCAACATTTAGAAACAAGGCTGGCACGAGGCTGCAAAAGTAGTTGGAGTAACTATTCAAAAAATGTGTTGTTTTAAGGCAACTAGATGCCCCTGAAGCATCAACAACAACAAAAGCTTTCATTCCACTGAACATGTATATATTCCTTTAAGGGAGGGAGAATTACTAGGTACTCCCGGGTGATTTTGGAGAGACGCAGCTCTTGTAATGCTTGCTCTTCTTCAGAAAAGTGAATGCTGGGGGGAAATCATGCTAGTAAACACCAGATGGGAGTTTAAAACTGGGTTCTGAAGCTTGTCTTGAGGAATTTTAAAAATGCAGGAAGCTCAGGGATTCTTGTTATAAACACAGCTCAGGGGTGTTTGTTCTCCAAAAGCTCCCAGTCATTATACCATAGTTTGTGTGTGTAACTTGTTCTGTACTTTGAAATTACAAAAAATGTTATACAAAGGATATGCTAATCCTTTGTTGGGGAAAGTGCATATGTAAAAACATGCATAGGCACCAGCCACAGATGATATTCTTTTTAATGCTTAAAAAAAAAGAGTACTTACAACCAACAATTAAATCAGAGCAAAATTGAAAGCTTGTTTCAAGGTAATGTACCCCTAAAATGAAACCTTGCTTAATCACGTCACTGGATCTTTCATGTATATCATTCACACCAAGCCACTGATGTAAAAAATGTATTGGTGATTAATGGATATAGCAGATGTGTATAGAAAAGAGAGCTTACACTCCCTTTAGCTGGCAGGCAGCTGGAATCATTTGACAGACAGTTGGCCTACTGGGTCCCCAAGCAATACCAACCATTAAATCTATTTGGGATTAAATTCCAATAATATTTGGGCATCCAAGTTTAAAAATCACTGTTCTAAACTAGTCTGCTACTCTCAGAAAATGTCTCAATATCAGAGGTAAAAGTCAACTGCCAGTCCTACTTGCACAAGGAGGGTGGGGATATTATAGTTTGTTCTTTGGCTGTATCACCAACCAGTTCTGCAATTTTTTATAGTATTTGGATTGAAAAGCAAAATACCCCTGGTGACAAAGTTGTATTCCTATAAGTTTTGATATCTTTCATCACATCCAAAGGAGATCCCCATCATAAATCCTTCCTTCTGAAGCCAGTTCAGATTTATCTGTTCCCAAGCTATAAACTATCAACACCACACATCCATTTTTCTTCTGAGCAGGAGGGAGATCATCTTCTGCTAGCTTGATTTCCTACCAATAAGAAAACCATCTTCAAAAATTAACTCCCATATATGAAACACCCAGCTTCCTAAATGGCTACCTATGAATCACAACCATGATGGGAAAGTAGTGTGTCCTCATTTCCAGGTCCCATGGTTACCAGAGGGCTTTTCTTTGTACAATGGAAGTGGGTGGAAAAATATTGTTTATTCCAGTATATGATGGAAATTTTGCAGGATTGGGGAAGAGGTCTACCTCTCCACTATTGTCTCAAATTTCCTACCACCACCAGAGTTTATGCTACCAACATCACAAATATTTCAGTAGTTCTACTGGTAAATATAGAGCTTTGAATGCAATTTTCCTGCTTCTTGGCAGGGGGTTGGACTGGATGGCCTATGAGGTCTCTTCCAACTCTATGATTTTTACTATGTTTCCCAACGGAATCACTGGTACATTGGAAATGTTGATAGCAGCTGCAAGGATCTGGGGTAAAAAGATGGGATGTGGGCAACCCTTCCCTCTGTTGAGTTGCCTATGTCCAATTTTAAAATTGCATAGCAGGTATACAATGATACAACAAAGGTGACAAACACACCAAAGATGCATGAAAGGAGATGTGATCTGTTGCTTTATTCAGTCCCCTTACACTTTCTATTTCAGTGCCATTTCAGTTCCTATTTAATTCAATTTTACTCCCATATACCCATCGAAAGGACCTTAGACACCTAACACTAATAGCTTAGGATGGCATACATATACTGAAGGCAATGGCAGGAAAATCATACAATGCAAATTTTGTTAATTCCCATTTTTCTTTGTTGAAATGTTTCCTTTGGTGTTTTTCTTTCAAGCTGTAAACTTGCAAAAAGAACGTATAGCACTTTCCTCCACCACTACCACTTATCTGAGGTTGACCAAAGTGAATAAGTGATTATTTTAAGACATTACTGAACATAGCTATTTTTCAACAGGCAAAATCTTTCCACATCCCCTTCTCTGTAGCACTCTATTGGATATATTGGATTTTTGAGCTTTTTACCTGTCATACAGATTTGCTCTAAATAGTTCTCTAGGTGAGACAAATTACTTAGTGCCTTTTAAAATCTCAAAAGATGTTTTGCACAAACAGACTCACTCAAAATGAAATCCTAAAATGTGGAAGTATTGCTGTCATTTATGCATCAACTTATATAGCCTTTCTAGAAACTAAAAAGAAGATACTGTGAGCATTTTATTATATGTTTTTGTTTGTGGGGGGGGGGGTACTAAAGTATAGTTCTCCCATGAAAACATAAATCAAACTCACCCAAGCTATCACCCTCCCTGTGTGCTTGACAACCAGGTACATTTAATGGGGATGATGGTCGTTGTGGTACCACACGGTTGAAGAGTGTTAGAGAAAATCAGTATAAATATTTTCCTCAAAATATTTTGCTGATGTCAATTTAAATGCATTGCATTTAAATTGACATCAGCATTGTTGTTGTTATGTGTTTTCAAAGTCATCTCTGACTTGTGATAATGTTATCATAGGGTTATCTTGACCAGAAGATTTCCTGGTGAGACAACTTTTAATATTTTCTCTCATTATTCATTCTTGGAGCATCTGATTTCACTGTTAAAAACTATTTCTCTTCCTCTTACCTCTCAATTTCTGCTACATTTTTCACAACATTGCAAGAGCGTCCATATCCCCTCCCCCAAGACGGACCACTTCATCACAGTGAACATTTCCACTCCCAGAGGTGAGTATTACAAACAAGTGTAACACAAGTGAAACTATGTCTGATTTATACTGGTTTGAACCCACACATTCCCAAATAGTGAAGATGACCTTGGTTTGAAAGATCTTACAGCTGTTTAAATAATCTTTGTATTAGGGCTGTACCTTATGAAGATGTGAACTACATAAGGCCTTATCATTATAATCTGACATAAAATATATAAATTGCCCAAATCTCTGTTGTTACAGATCAGACTGAAAATATTTGGAAAATTCAGGTTTCAGATTAAAAAGCCCTAGAAAATTTACTTATTGAGCAATTTTAGCTGAGTTACCATTCTCACTTTGAAAGCTCTGAAACATAAATGAGTTTTGTATCCCAATGCCATGACTGGAATAATTTCTTGTCGTTCCACTTTCTGCTTAGCCATTTCTTTTGTCTGTGTGACTTCAGGACAGCTTTGATCATGCTATTATGGAAGATGTTTAGTGTAGGGTGGTAGAGAGCATGGAAATGAGGAAAGCAAGAAGGTGCAAGAGTAACTATCCAAGTCTAGATCTATGAAATTTCTGTGGTTTCTGTCCAAAGCCAAACTTCCCTTTATATTTCCATTGAGCTTACTTGAGTGAAGCTTATATTCCATGAAAAAGGCCTAGTCACCTAGGAGCTGACTGGTCCATTCCCTAGAGGAAAACAATAACAACATGAAGGAAGACAACACACCAAAAAGTGTGATCCCATCTTGAAAGTCCTACTTTCCATTTAGAAACTCATTCTGACTTCTGGGGATGTAATTCTTCACTCAATTTATTGAAGTTGTTGAAAAGAATTCACACTTTAGGACGTATTTGTGCATACCTCTTGTACTCAGAAAATGGGAAATTTTGCACAATATTTTCTAAGTAAAAAATAATATTTAAATGCAAAAATATTAATTTGTGTGCAAATTTTACACAGAATGACTCCCCCATGACAGTATTTTCTGGACAGGACTTAATACTTCTACATTAAAACTTTATTTTCTATGCAGAAAAACCCCTTTGCTAAGTAGAACAACCAGATGTGAATTTTGCACAGAACAAGTCCTGCACTGTGAAGATTCTCATAAGGCAAGTTTGTTCTTTTCAAAGGTTTTCAAAAGTTTTTAAAAATGTGTTTTCCAACAATTTTCCAAGATTTAAAAATATTCTTTACACCCCCTAACATGTTCACATGTTTATTTTTCAAATGCATTCTTTTTATTGCAATTTTGTTGTTTTTACTCAAATGTAATTGGGAACTCAAAAACATACAATTTGTTGGTTGCAATTCCACTCATTTGCAAGATTTGTGTCTTAGATAAATTCTCATCCAAAACAACTGGGAAATGCTAAAAACTGATAGGATATTCCAATAGGCCCAATGCCCACCATCTTTCACACTTCAGGCATGGCCTGGTTCAGGTCTGCTTGCCAACAGCCATGCATGGTATTGTAATTTAAATTTTTACATTATCTTTTTTTTCCCCTCACCTAAAAATATATTGTGGCTACGGTGTTTCTGCTTTACATTTCCGTTTCAGCCAATCTTATTGTGTTCTTGGACACAGGAATCATGAAATCGTGGACCTGCTCTTTTAATATTTTACTTCAAATTTAAATGCAGGTCCTTTGAGGCTTTTTAATGCAGTTATTTAAAGCAAATACATTCCCTATATGCAATGCCTTAGAGAAAAAAATTCTCAACTGCAACTCAATACCCTCTGCATTTTAAAACCTTGGAGGACATGTTCAGCCATCTCTGTTTTAATTAGGCACTTGGAAGTCCTGCTGCTATAGATGCAATCTCATTTATTTATTATTCATTTTTGCTATGCCTTTTTATACCAAAATACTCTCAGTTGGGGCCTTAGCTAGAAAAAAATTTCAGGGGGGGGGGGGTTGAAACTATTTTTAGTGAATCATGAAGAGTAGTTCCATAACGCAAAATAATTTAGAAATAAGGATCCATCGATAAACTTCAGTGGACACTCAAGACAGATAAACTTCAGTGGACACTCATGGGGATTTGGTTAACCAGTTAAAATTTATGAATTTCTTACAATGGATACAAATGGGTTACATTATTCATTTTAACCTGTAAGTATGAATTAGAAACTCTACAGTAGTGGTTCCCAATTTGATACCACTTTAACTGTCATGCTCTACAGTAGTGGTTCCTAAACTTTGGTCCTCCAGGTGTTTTGAACTTCAGTTCCCATAATCCCTAACAGCTGGTAAGCTGGCTGGGATTTCTGGGAGTTGACATCCAAAACTAACTGGAGGAACAAAGGTTGGGAACCACTACTCTAGAGTAAGCACCTAAAACTATTGTATTTACTCATATATTAATTTTATTCAAAAAACCAACTCTCAAAAACTGGGTCAACTGATCCATAGATTAATGTATATATTGTGTGTTAGTTCCAATTTTAAAAATCCCTGTGACAAGAAGTAAGAGCTTAATCTGACCTTGGAGAACTTAAAAAGGCGCACTGACCCCCCTCCATTCTCTCTGTGTACCTTTGAGGGCTAGTGGAAATGACACTAGAAAGTGTCACTACCACCATTTTCTCAGCTACACATTCAAAAAGGGCAGAAACTATGCTGAGGCAAAGAGAGCCTGTTATGTTCTCCCAGAAAAGACTGGTGAAAACAAAAACAAAAGCTTTGCCAGGCTTCTGGAGAAGAAAGAGGGAGCAGCGGGGTGAATCTGTTGCCCTGTGCACTGCTCCCTTTCCATGATGCTTTTCCCATCACATGTAGAAATTGTCGTCATTGTGAGGAGGCTTTCATTGTAGCCACACAACACGGGAAGCCTCCTGTGTTGCTGGGGAAGTGTTTGGCAATGGTTTCACCCTGGTTGGGGACGGGGCTTCTACAGAAAGCTTTTTTGTATCGTCTGATGGGCAGCAAGTCCATCAGTCCTCCAGATGGGGTGGAAGCAACCACATCTGATGAGGTGGTTGGATCTCAAATTTTGATGCCCTATATAGGGAAAGGGTTGTTATTTTTCTTACCATCTGACATTCATTTAATTTCAGGCTTTTCTTCTTCCACTCCCTTTGTGTATATTTGCATGTCCTCTATATAGATACCTGAGGATTTGGATCAACCACTTTAGATACAGGTTGTTCGCAGGACAGAATGTAGAGAAGGATTTAAAGGGACAGGAGTCCAAGGGAAATAAAATAAACATATGAGCCATACTGTAATTTATGATATGCATTAGAAGCCACTGTATACAACTCACATCGAGATAAACTAGGTTGGTAGACATATCACACAGGGATTTGGGGCCAGCACTAGCCTGATTTTTAAACCCAAGGTTGAGCTTTCTTTATTATGAAATGAAATAATTCTAGACTATACTGTCATTTTTTTAAATGATTTTAACGTTTTATCTGATTTTGTTGTGATGTATGATAAGTTTCTATTTTTATTTAATTATTATGATTGCATTAGCTCTAGGCTATTCTTATCTCAATTTTGTATATTGCCTCGAGCAACCACTGAGCATATGGGTGTGTTATTAATATTCCATATAAACAAATAGCTAGGCGCTGAGTTACGGTTCAGTACAGGCTTATTTGGAAGCAAGAACTATAAAACAGTGCAATGTCTAATGAAACAAGTTAACTATCTTATATTGGTGATGTCATCTTTCAAAAATAGATCCTTCTGAAATAATGTCTTGGGAGCCACAAATTTATATCTCTAATTTCTAAAAGCATCGTTTAATTTTTTTGTGTTAATACACCTTAAGATTACTACACAAATTATTGCAAAACAGATTTACTCTCTTCATGACTTATTTGTCCCACAGAGTTACACTTGAAACCAGGAATGATGGAGACATAATGCAGGTACAAAAGTTTCTAGATGATGGTGACAGTGATTTATTAAACGATTGGCAGAGCGAGGGAGTGAATGAATGAATGAATGAATGATTTTGTATCGGCAAATATTGTCCCAATTTAATTGCAGAAAGGTGACTGTACAAGGAAAACTGGAACCATCCTTTTACTCCTATATAGTGGCCAGGAACACACTGCAAGCATACCCTTGGGAACTGTGCTGGGATTAATCCTAAATTGTTTTGACAATGTTTATTACTGATTTACCTTCCTAATCATCTTATGCAAATAGGATTATTTGGGAGAGAACAAAGCTAACGGTTGCATTCTAGCCAAGGCCATGATAATAATAATAAGGTACATATTCTAATAACCCTGCAAAGTAAAGAAGCTCAGTATTATTTGTCCTTGTCCAATGGGAAGCATAAACAGCAGAGTCAATGAACCATTCACAGAGAAGCTTGCATTAAGTGAACAGAGTTGCTTAACCTAATTCTTTTCTGAATTGGCAAGATTTTCAGATAACATTCTAGGGGATATTTGAACACTATCAGCCTCATCAGACAAGCAGAATTGCCCATCATATGACACTTTCACTTCACTTGCAGCAAAGACCCACGTCGTTGATCTACTTCCAACAGGGCTGCCAGTGAAGTGGAAGCATGGTAAGCCACTGCGATGGCAATCCAGAAGTCCTCCCTCTGTGGATTGAGGTGAGGGGAAAGGCAAGCAATGCAGGTCTCTCCACATTCGTTACGGTGCATATCGAATCCCAGCCTTAATGTGATGAGGTCCTATGAGTGCATCATGTGCATGCAAGTAGATGACATTTACCATGTTCATCTCTTGTATAGTCTTCCAACATTTCTAATGCCTTTTGAAAGACTCACTGGTTTTACTTGTATAAGGTGTTGTGATGTGTACTACAGTGCAGTGGCAGCCAATGTACTGACGAGGTGTGCTGTAGCCCACAAAGGCTCAGAACAACTAAAATTTGTGCATCTTCAAAATATGACTAGAATCTTTGTTACTACATGTGTAAACTGATGTATGGAACACACAAACATGTATATGAGAGAAGATTCACCTATATACATACAGTATGTGTCAGTGTGGATATGGATTTATGTTGAATATCTTAACTACAAGATAATTTTAGAATGGGTACAAAAATAATAATGTGACTTTTAGTATTGTCATTGCAATAGTACTTCTTTTCACTATCCAAAGAATTCGCTTAACACATCTATCCTCATACACTACAGAATAGGAAAGTTTCTATTTATCCAAATGTATCCAATTGTCCTTATGTTATAAAGAATGAATTTAAATCTGGATGCCTTCAAGTTTCATCCTGGATATCTCAATCCAACATTCTGGACACTGCGCCAAAATTGTTCAAAGGGTAATTTGAGATGCAGGTAAAATCTACGATATCACATTCGCAAATTTTATCATTTCAGGTCCCGACAAGAGAGTACATATTTGAATGTATCTGCCCTCAACACACAGTAGTTTCTGTTATGTGAGAGAGAAATCTAGACTAAAGTCCTTTCCCTCTCATGTTAGCAAATCATACCACTACTAGTGAATCATCCCTTGATTCCCCCCTTTTCCACAAATGCCTAATTTGTCTGAAAAGAGATACTTACATCTGGGGTTTAATATTATTAATTCCTTTGATTTATCCAATCAGTGTAATAAGCACAGTTCCAGGTGTAATACAAGACATACAATCATTGCCATCCATTTGTAGAGATGGGACCATGTAGCCCATGTTTTTCTTGTGCCTGATAACATTTCTGGAGGCTAGTTTATACACATGAAATTGCTGCCTCCCTTATTCTGCGAAGAAGTCTTATCTTAGGAAAGAAGTGGTTGCTTTATATCAGTGATTCCCAATCTTTGGACCTCCAGGTGTTTTGGACTTCAACTCCCAGAAATCCCAGCTAGCTTACCAGCTGTTAGGAACTGTGGGAGCTGAAGTTCAAAACACCCGGAGTCCCAAAGGTTGGGAACCACTGCTTTATATACATTGCAAAAAAAACTTTGTATAAATTTTGCTAGTGGGAGAACAAATCTTAGTCCTACCAACAAGAAAACAGTACCGTAAAGAACAAACCTAAAGAACATCCATTCTCTACAGACAAGGGGATAACGTTTTTAAAAATGTTAGAACAAGATGAGCATTGGAAGCAAGATTATCCCATTAATATTTCTGACAGCATTTCCAAGCTCAAAGAAGTCACATACACATCATATCAGGGAGGAACTTGGAGGGACTGAAGCAAAGGAAAGGCTAAGTAATATGACTGAATACAATCTCCTGGGGCTCCACTAATTTCTGTGGCTGTGATAAAATTCAGTATAACCAGCCAGGTATGTGGAGACAATTATTGGAACAGGCTGGGATTTGAAAATAGCTTGGGTAAAAACAGAGAAGCTGTGACAAAATCTTTAATGTTTGGCTGTAATATCACTGTATCAAAACCACTTTTGAACTTTGAACAATTTAGTTATTATCTGCTGTCTGCAAACGATATATGAATCACAAAATCATACCTTCAGATCATCTAGGACAACCATGTGCTCTACTTCAATGCTGGATGCAACTGCAACACCGCTGATGGCCTTAAATAATAGAGTTGGACAAGAGGCTCTGATTTGGTTCCAAACCCAGTTCAGCTATTCAGATCCATTCCTGATTTGGCCTGAATCAATCTGGATCTGGGGAAAAAAAGAATTTAGAAATCAGAATCACCATACCAATCGATTTCTACTGAAAACTAAAACAACTACAAAACTTAATTTTTTTCACACATCTGCATGAAACATTGATATGTAATACACTTTAACTAGGGAATTAATTGTACCACATTTTAAACAACTTTAGAAGGCTTTCTGCTAGGTTTCTTAAAAATTTGTTTCCTCTCCCACAAAAACAAAATCGTGATTTTTGATCAGCTATGTAGCTATGTAGTTATATTAGTAATTATAATAAAAATACTATAATAATAATAATAATAATATTTATATATTCATTACCCATCTCTCCTCTCAGCTCAAGGAGGGGCACAACATAATCAGGTATATAGATTGAAACATAATTGAAATACAGCCATATCATAATATATTCAAACATACACATATTAAATAAGACAATAAATGAAGAATATGATTTAAAATTCATAGTTAAAACTGACTAGGTAGGCTTGCTAGAAGGTCTTCAGTTGTGTTTTAAACTCTGACAGCTCAGTTAGCTAGCATACCTCTTCTCACAGGTCATTCCACAGTCTTGGGGCGGCCAATGAAAAGGTCCTCTGGGTGACAGTCGCCAGTCAGGTTCTGATGAGCTGGAGTAGATGCACATCAGAGGACCTCAGTATCTGGGTCAGATTGTATTGGAGAAGGTGATCCTGTAGGTAAGCAGGACCAAAACCATATAGCTAAGTATTGTCTCTCTATCCTTAAATGGCAGGCACTACTGCAAACAAATATTTGTTCACCTGTCTTAAGACACAGAGACTGGTATTTCCAACCCCCCCCCCCCCCATCAATCTCCACTGCAACCCTTAGAATCAGAGCCCTATCAAAATTCCTACTTATAATGGAGATAATTGGTAGAGTAAAATCTAAGGCATGATTGCAACTTTTTTTAAGAGAAACAAGTTAGGAAAAGAAGAATGTGCAGATTATGTGTATCCCTTCATTTTAGGCATGTATTATGTTACCTCAGTAGAATATAGGTTACCTCTTCATGTGTCTGGTGGCGGCCAGCAGCGGCAATCCTCTTCGCTGCGAGGTGTGGGGAATGCAGCAACCCATGTTTTCAGGAACTCACTGGAAGAATATAAAACAGACCAAAGTTTATCAAGCATCTCCCACAGTGGACTAGTTTCCTGAAATGATTAAATGAGTCTTCAAGCAGCAGGCCTGTTTCACTTTTCTCTGAAGTTATCCTTCAATGACTATATACCTGCAACAAAGCAAAAAGAGTCAATCAGTTGCCGCCTCCGACGTTTTCTTTTTTCTTGAGGTCAAGAAACTTCCCTTGTCAGTGTCGTAAGAAGCTTTCTTGATGGACCTCCTATGGAGTTTTCCTCTCCTTGTGCACTCACACAGCTTCTGCTTTCAGTAGCAAGTACATTATCTGTTTCTGCTAACTTTCTCTTTCCTTAGTCCTTTCCCTACCTTTCGCTAGAACTGATTTGCTTCTTCCAACTGAGCCAACTCCCCAGGTAACTCAACTGAGAAATTTGCAACCCTCACCTTTAACACATTGTTCATGACCCTCTGACCAGTGAGAGGATTGATGAAAGAGACATGTACATATATAAATACAAAAGATGGGGAAATGTTGTTTGTTTTGTTAATAATTCTCAAATATTTAGACTAGCCTTTTAAATAACACAATCTATCAAGTCTGGCATAATGAAGGCCTCAAAAGGTCAATAGCAAAGGATAAATGCTGCAGGAAACTACTATTTGCATGTAATCCAGTTATCCTCCTGCTCCTCTAATTTAATTCCAGTGCATTTAACTGCAAAAAGGTGAAAGAGCAGTGGCTTGGTTTCATTTCTGACACTCCCATGTCTGCCATCCCCCTCTTACCCCCTCATGGCTTTGTCTTTCCTTGCTGCCATAATTGCATTAGCAATGAAAAAATATTGTAAAAATAGTTATTGCCTCCTTTGTATTATGTTAGCATCAGCAAAAGTTGGTTTGGGGAAAATGTTTAATTAGCTGTTCCTCATTTGGTTTTACCTTGGCTTTTCTTTAATAAAATCTGTGTTTAAAAGGACTAATGTTTAATGTTCAGATGCATGATTCCACATTGGAATGTCACTGTTCTGCTTGCATATTTGGAGGCAAGTCCAAGCCAATGAAACACATATTAAACATCTGCAAAAAAATTCATTTGAAAACAAAGACAAATTAAGTAACACCTTCCTCATGCTAAACATCATTGTATGGATCTGACTGTTTAGGCAAAAATTGACTTCCGTACCAATGCATTTCTTTTAAAACTGAAAAAACACTTAATAAATTTAGCTATGATTGATAAAAACTATTGTGAAGTTAACTCTGGCAGTTACTAATATGAAATTCCAGATTCAAATCCCTAGTCAACTAATCAGTGTTCTAAAGCTGAACCTGTATCATAGAGTTGTTGTGAGGATCAAAGCAGAAAACATGGAACCAGATGCATCAGAGTCTTGAGCTTTATGAGGAAATATTAAGTAGAAATGCAGTGAGCACAGGTGTCCATTCTCTAAACAGAGTAGTAGGAAGAAAGATGTGGTTTTGCTTCAACCTGCCTTTGCATAGGGGCAAGGTGACATGGTACCTTTCATGCTAGTAATCAGGCAATGGCATGATGTCAGATTTAGGCCACAATACAAAGTTTTAGTCCAAGGTTCTTCTAAAACATTAGGAGAAATATCTAGAGCTGAAGATGGAAAAGTGAAGCCCTAGAATAACTTATGTACCCTGGAATGTTCTTGCAGCTTCTAAACCCAAGTAAGTGTCTTCTGTTTTTCTAGCAACTTTAACATGCTTATACCCAGTAGCTCCTAGTTTACATATCTCTACATTAGGCATAGCATATATTCATGCCATCTTATTGACCTTAGCTAGACTTGTGAATATTACTCAGGACATGTTATGATTGAGCCTCATGGCTCTGCTTCTGGCAGACGTGGACGTAAGACTCCTCGAGAGTCAGATACTCTCGAGGAGCGAGAAAGAAAGAGGCTGCGAGATATCTTTGCAGAACCGTCTGACGAAGAGTCTTTTAAGGGGTTCACGGAGAGAATGGAGGAAGAGCTGGTTAGCTCGGAAGAGGATGAGATGGATTGGACTCGGGTAAGGGAGGAGTTGGGTGCCACTGGCAATAATGGGATGGAAGATGAATGGGGACCTTCAGGATTAGACCCATGGACAAGCTGGAGGGATGGGACGGGATCCACAGCTGGGGATGCTGTGGGGCGTAGTCAGAGGTGTTCCAGCTCTGATGAGGAAAGTGATGAGGAAACGCCCGGGTTAAGGAGGGCAGCTGATAGTGATGAGGATTTGTAACTGGCATAAAATGAGGCTTGGGAGCAATTGCAAATTGCGTTGGGCAAGGTAATCTGGACAAACGCTTGGGATCTGTGTGGGACGCTTTCCTGAAGACTGGTGTGTTTTCGTGTGCTGATACGTAAGTTGTTTTGGAATTTGGGTTCAGACGGCGGGAGGAATTGTGTGGGCTTTTGTTTGTGCAAAACCTCTGCTTAATCTCAATAGCTTTGACCTTCCGTCGTCTTCTTGACGGACGCCATCTGCTACTCTGGATTTACGGACTGAAAACTGACTACGGGCTCGCTTTCTCCTATTGGACTTGGAAAACTGCAAACGTCTGATTCTCCCTCTCGACCTTCGGAACGAATTGGGACTACGCTACTGCTTCAATCCTTGGCTGTTGAGTTTGTATTGGAAATTTGCCTTGCTGTGTGAAGGAGTGACTCCTAGTTACTCAAAACATAGTGCTGGCAGCAGAGAGTTATCTGCTGCCAATTAGTTGCATTCTTTTGAACTCTTTGTTTCCCAGCTTCTGTTTGTTTTTCTCCAGGCTGAAGCAAGCTGTTTTGATTTTACCCGGATTAAACTCCGGTTTAATCCGGTTTATCTTTTGAACGTTTTTTCTTGCCCCTTTTTGTTTTTAAAGGCTAAGTTGCCTTGCCCTTGTCTTTTACGGGCATTTTGAGTTCTGTAAATCCAATAAACTCTGTTATCTTTGATCTTGTGGCGTTCTGTCCTTGACAGATTGCCCAACGCCCATAAAAAAGTTTACTGCAGTAATAAATCTCGTCAGGAAGACGATGGATGAGTTAAAGGCTAAGTTTGACCAATTACAGGCGGCCTTTAACGTCAGTCAAGCAGCCCATGCTGTTAAAGGACATGTTTTGACCCCTGAACGCTTTGACGGATCCAGCTGCAAACTGCCAACTTTTTTGGCACAAGTTGAGCTTTATTTTTCTCAGCTCAGTGCTCATGCTTACCCTACGGACACTAGCAAGGTGGCATTTATTTTGAGTTTGTTGACTGGTCCCGCAGGACAATGGGCCACCAATTTGATTTTGGGAAATGACCCAGTCAAGGACAATTTGAATAATTTCAAGAAGCTTCTAACTGACACTTTTGGGGATCCCCTCCGTACGGAGAATGCTGGGTGGGCTCTGTATCGGTTGAAACAGGGAAAGGGGACTGTTTTGGATTACTTAAATAAGTTTAATTTGTACCGTCACCAGCTGGACTGGGGGGAAAATGCATTCATGCTTTTGTTTACTGCTGGTTTAAGTGATTACCTCCAGGACGAATTGGCACGCTTGGAGCCGGCCGAAAATTGGGATGCCTTAGTAGCTAAAGTGCTGCGTTTGGACGCCAGGTTCGAGTCCCGTAAGCACTCAAAAGCAATGTGTGCGCCACCTATGCATGTAACCAAGGCACCTGTGGTGATGGGGGAAGAGCCTATGGAGCTTGGGGTCTTTAAAAAGCTGTCTACTGAAGAAAAGAACCGTAGGAGGCAGCTGGGGTTGTGTTTGTACTGTGGGAATGCTGGGCATTTTGCCAAAAATTGTAATGTGAAACCTTCCCAGCTGTCGGGAAAAGGCCAGCCCTAGTGCGACGTGAGTCCAACGCATTAGGGCTTCTAAAGCAGTCAGCTGAGGGGAAGAAGCATGTTTTCGTACCCATTACGTTATCTGTTGGGGGAAAGGAACTTGTTTCTACTTTGGCACTGCTGGACTCAGGGGCTACGGTCTCTTACGTAGATATTGAGTTTGCTAGGAAGCATGGCATTCCTATAGTGCGCAAGGCATGCGACGTGTGGGTGGAAGGTGCGGATGGGAGACTATTGGAGACTGGGGTGGTTAACCATGAGACCTCAGCAGTAATGTGGGAAGTGCAGGGAGTAACGGGAACGTTTGTGTGGGATATTACGAGCTTGCCCAGATACGATGTGATCTTAGGGCTAGCCGTAGTAAATCCACAAGTAGATTGGGTGGCACGTAAGCTGACCTTAAAGAGGCAGGGTTGTTGTACTCTGAATACTACTCAGCCTGATATGGAGGGAGTGCCTGATGAGTATGGGGAGTTCGCTGATGTATTCTGTAAAAAGGAAGCGGACAAGTTACCGCCGCATAGGCCGTATGATTGCGCCATTAAACTAGCGGAAGGTGCAAGATTGCCAGCGGGAAGGCTGTACGCCTTGACTGTACCGGAAAGGCAAGCTTTACGACAGTTCCTAGATGAGAATTTAGCCAAGGGGTTTATTCGCCCATCTAGCTCTCCAACTGCGGCGCCGGTATTCTTTGTGGCCAAGAAGACTGGGGACCTTAGGTTGGTTTGCGACTATCGTATCCTTAACAAATACACCATTAGGGATAGGTACCCGCTACCTTTAATCTCGGAACTGCTATCAAGGGTGCAAGGGGCTAAGGTCTTTACCAAGCTTGACCTGCGGGGGGCGTATAACTTAATCAGAATACGGGAAGGTGATGAATGGAAGACGGCATTTAACACGTGTTTCGGATGCCACGAGTTCCGAGTCATGCCTTTCGGACTTTGCAATGCGCCCGCGGTCTTCCAGAGGTTCATAAACGATGTGTTTAGGGACCTAATTGATCAATTTGTGGTGGTTTATTTGGATGATATCTTGATTTTTTCTAAGGACGAGAAAGAACATCGTCAGCATGTCAAGCAGGTTCTGCACCGCCTGCGGGCTAGTGGGCTCTTCGCCAAGGCTTCCAAGTGCGTCTTTCATGTGCCTGAAGTGGAGTTCCTAGGTCATGTAGTGTCAGGTAGGGAACTTAAAATGGACCCACATAAGGTTGACGCCGTCAACTCATGGCAGGAGCTCAAGACCAAGAAGGATGTGCAAAGGTTCTTAGGGTTCGCTAATTACTACCGGGAGTTTATCCCGAATTTTGCCAAGCTCACGGTGCCTTTGACGCAGCTCCTGCGTAAGAAACAGCCATTTGTGTGGGGGCGGGAAGCTCACGACGCGTTTTTGCAACTAAAGTCTAGCTTTCAGTCAGACAACATACTAACACACCCTGATGTGGACAAACCGTTCGTGGTGGAAGCGGACGCTTCTAGCTACGCGTTGGGGGCTGTATTGTCTCAGAGAGATTCCTCAGGGACCTTGCGTCCCTGTGGATTTTATTCGCGGCAACTAACACCATTTGAGCAGAACTATACCATATGGGAGAAGGAGTTGTTGGCGATTAAGGTGGCGTTTGAGGTGTGGCGGCACTGGCTAGAAGGGGCGCGGCACCAAATCGTGGTCAGGTCTGATCACAAGAATTTGGAGCACTTGCAAACAGCTAAAAAGTTAAACCAGCGTCAAATCCGATGGGCTTTGTTTTTCTCCAGGTTTAACTTCAAGGTGCAATTTGTGGAAGGGAAGGCAAACTTGCGGGCCGATGCCTTGTCCCGCAAGCCGGAGTTTAAGACCAATGAGCAGGTAGTATGTCAAACCATCTTGCCTACTGCCTCTCTATGTGTTATAGATAATGAGCCCGGGTTACATGACCAGATCATTGAGGCCCAAAGAGAAGATGTGTGGACTCAGGAACAACTCATGCTGTTGTCAGCAGGTAACCGTACAATACTGCCTCACCTACAAGACCAAGACGGAGTATTGGTACGCAGGGGGCAGGTCTATGTACCAGTGGGGGCCCTCAGGTTAGAGGTAATTAGAGCCCACCATGATGAACCCATGGCTGGGCACTTTGGCAGATTCAAGACCGTGCAGCTCATTACCAGGAGCTACTGGTGGCCAAAGATGCGGCAAGACATTCTGCGCTTTTGTGACAGCTGCGCTGTTTGCCAGCAGAGTAAGACGCCTGTGGGGCGCCCTAGAGGGTTGTTGTCGTCTCTACCTGTTCCTGAGAGGCCATGGCAAATCATTTCAATGGATTTCATTTCAGATTTGCCTAAGTCTGGGGGTTATACTTGTATTTGGGTGGTGGTGGATTTATTTAGCAAGCTGGCTCATTTTATTCCTTGTTCGACCATTCCGGCGGCCCCTACGTTGGCCTTATTGTTTACTAAGCACATCTACCGTTTGCACGGAGCTCCTGAGGTGATTATTTCGGATAGGGCTCCACAATTTGTGTCACGCTTTTGGAAACACTTCCATGAGTGCTTAGGTACTAAGTTAAACGTCTCTTCAGCGTTTCATCCGCAAACGGATGGTCAGTCGGAACGGGTTAATGGGCTCTTAGAGCAATATTTACGTTGTTTTTGTTTAGATCAACCCACTGCTTGGGTGAAGTGGCTACCGGTGGCGGAGTTTGCTTACAACAATGCGGTGCACACGTCTAGTCAGCATACGCCATTTGAACTGACTTATGGTTTTCACCCACGGGGAGGTGTGGCGCCGTCGACCAATGTGGTCTCTTTTGACCCTGTGTACCGCTCCTCGGAAATGGCTGCGTTGCATGATGTTGCCCGTCGCTTACTGTTGGAAGCTAAAGCAACGCAAAAGACTCAGGCCGATCGCCGCAGGCAGGCAGGGGAGGAGTTGGAAGAAGGGGATTTGGTGTGGTTGTCTTCCAAGCATATTAAACAGGCTGGGGGAAAGTTTGCGCCTCGGTATTTGGGTCCCTTTCCTATAGTTAAAAAGATCTCTTCCGTTGCGTTTCGTTTGCGTTTACCGTCTAGTTTAAAGGTCCATCCAGTGTTCCATCGTTCGCTGTTGAAATTGGATACCTCCAGTCGTCGTAATGCTATAGCGGAGGATATCACTGCCACCTCTCCGCCTTCGGGGGAGGAGGCCTTTGTGAGAGGGGATAGTGTTATGATTGAGCCTCATGGCTCTGCTTTTGGCAGACGTGGACGTAAGACTCCTTGAGAGTCAGATACTCTCGAGGAGCGAGAAAGAAAGAGGCTGCGAGATATCTTTGCAGAACCGTCTGACGAAGAGTCTTTTAAGGGGTTCACGGAGAGAATGGAGGAAGAGCTGGTTAGCTCGGAAGAGGATGAGATGGATTGGACTCGGGTAAGGGAGGAGTTGGGTGCCACTGGCAATAATGGGATGGAAGATGAATGGGGACCTTCAGGATTAGACCCATGGACAAGCTGGAGGGATGGGACGGGATCCACAGCTGGGGATGCTGTGGGGCGTAGTCAGAGGTGTTCCAGCTCTGATGAGGAAAGTGATGAGGAAACGCCCAGGTTAAGGAGGGCAGCTGATAGTGATGAGGATTTGTAACTGGCATAAAATGAGGCTTGGGAGCAATTGCAAATTGCGTTGGGCAAGGTAATCTGGACGAACGCTTGGGATCTGTGTGGGACGCTTTCCTGAAGACTGGTGTGTTTTCGTGTGCTGATACATAAGTTGTTTTGGAATTTGGGTTCAGACGGCGGGAGGAATTGTGTGGGCTTTTGTTTGTGCAAAACCTCTGCTTAATCTCAATAGCTTTGACCTTCCGTCGTCTTCTTGACGGACGCCATCTGCTACTCTGGATTTACGGACTGAAAACTGACTACGGGCTCGCTTTCTCCTATTGGACTTGGAAAACTGCAAACGTCTGATTCTGCCTCTCGACCTTCGGAACGAATTGGGACTACGCTACTGCTTCAATCCTTGGCTGTTGAGTTTGTATTGGAAATTTGCCTTGCTGTGTGAAGGAGTGACTCCTAGTTACTCAAAACATAGTGCTGGCAGCAGAGAGTTATCTGCTGCCAATTAGTTGCATTCTTTTGAACTCTTTGTTTCCCAGCTTCTGTTTGTTTTTCTCTAGGCTGAAGCAAGCTGTTTTGATTTTACCCGGATTAAACTCCGGTTTAATCCGGTTTATCTTTTGAACGTTTTTTCTTGCCCCTTTTTGTTTTTAAAGGCTAAGTTGCCTTGCCCTTGTCTTTTACGGGCATTTTGAGTTCTGTAAATCCAATAAACTCTGTTATCTTTGATCTTGTGGCGTTCTGTCCTTGACAGGACATTATCACTTGATATTTGTAACATACGCTGCAGCCTCCCAACTACAAATGGAATCATTTGCCATGTCATTGCATCATCTTATATTCATTGCAAACCAGTTTGCAACTCATCTATAAGCAGTGGTTTTAAAAAAATTGGGAAGTCCCATTTTCATGCGAGAGAAAGTGCTTTGAAGCAATGTTCAGAATGTTTTCAGTTGTGTGCTAAATGCAAAAAGACTTCAGCCATGACTTTGGTCTCTGTGATGTGTCATTATGTGTATGTCCAAGAATCACACATAACATAAATGACCAAAAGTCCTAGGAATGGTTTTAGGGGTGGAAAGACCACATGCGCAGTATGAAAGTGCTGTCTTTGTAAAGCTGGGCCTTCAAGTTAGAAGTGCCCATAACACTGAAAAAAACAATATGGAGGCCATAACAGTGGAGCTCAATAACATCATGATTACCTCTGTGTACAAGCCCTCAAATGAAGAGCTTTGTGTCTCCTCTCCTGAGAACTTTGATGGTGCCAAAGGGCGGGGGTAATTGATGACTTTAACAGCCAAGCCATGTATGGGGCTATGTTCAGGAGGATAAAAATGGAGATGCTGTCCTTTCCTGGGCTGAATTGCATGAACTATCGCTTATTCGTGATAGTAAGCTCCCACCATCCTACAGCAGTGGGAGATGGCACCTAGGATATAACCCAGACCTCCTATTTCTGAGTGCAGCAATGCATTAAATCAGTGGGACTACCAATACCAAACACACAGCATCGACCAAAATTTGCCAACTGTTCCCAGCTTCCCTCAGGAAGTTAGGTTTAAATGAAGATTCAACTTCAGAAAGCCAGATTGGCCTACATTTCTCAGACATGTTATGTTACGAGTCAGAAGCCAGCCAATATAAAAAACTCAGTTTATTGCAAAACAACGCAAAAGAAAGTAACCAAAAAGGGCTCAAAACACTTTCTCTTCAGTGTGAAATAACAATGTCCAAAAAGAACTCAAATACCTCAACTTTGGATATAATCCGGATTATCCTGGAAAATAATCTGGATTAAAACAAACTACGCCGAAATAGCTGGAAACTCGCTCCATCTAGTCGTTGGAACTTAGCAAACACAGGAAAGCAACCAGCAACAACCCGCAGCAACCAGCGGCCACACTATGCCCCAAAACGTCCTTGAAGCCAATCCATGTCGTAAAGGAGAAGTCACAGCCGCCACGTCCGGTCCACGTCATTAGGGAGAAGTCACAGGCATCGAGTTCCAGTCCGCGTCATTAGGAAGAAGTCACAGGCATCGAGTTCCAATCCGCATCGTTATGGAGAAGTCCCAATCACCAAATTCCAGTCCAAGGTCAATCAAAAAGAGCCAAAGCGACGGAGGCAAGCCGGCAGCTAATGCATAAAACCAACACAGGACAATCCAGCGCAAACCCACACAATGCCAGCCCCCACTGCCACTAAAAAACCCAGGTTAACACTTACGTCCCAAAGCAGTCTTCCAAACACGTCTTCTGAAACAGAGATCCCGAAAGTGCCCAACAAACACCTTGCCAATTGCAAGGTTACATTAGCAACAAACTTAATTTTATTTACAAGTCCTCCTCTGAGCTTGAGCCAGCTAACACCCTATCTACAGCTGAACCTTGTTGCTACAAATCCTCATCGGAGCTGGAGTCAGTCAACGCCCCACCAATCCCTCTTCCAGCTGCTGCCCTTCTACGATCTCTCCAGCCAGTCCACCTTCTATCCAAACCCATAACTCCCTGAGATCCAGCTGTATCTTCGCTGTGCCATCCCTCAAATGTACCACTGCTTGTGGGTTCCTCAAAAACATCCCGGACCTCTTGAACCCTAGTCCAATCCATCACTTCACTCCCAGAGTCCGATATCCTATCCTCCTGACTCCCAGCTCCATAATCCCCTTCAAAACCCTCAAAAGATTCATCATCAGTGGGTTCCATAAGTATTTCCCGGATTCTCTTCCTTTGTTGCTCCTCATCGGAGTCTTGCTCATGAGCAGTCTTCCTGCCTCTTCTAACACAACTAGTAGTATCTCTACTCGAAGGCTTCATCACAACATGTTAGATGACAAGATCATATCTGTCACCCCAATCCCCAAGGAATATGAGCACTTTATTGAAATAGCAAAAACCTGTTCACGGGCTCTATACCAAGAGGCTGCAGAACACATTACTTTCAGGGCATTACTCCTGATACAGCTGCCTTGTTGGCAGACTATTACAGACTCCACAACGAAGACCCATTTAGTGAGCAAACGCTTCAGGCAACACAGAGCATTTTGTCCTCTGAAGCCAAGAAAGAACAATGGATAAAGCTGATAACAGAAGTTGACATGTGCAGGAGCAATCAGATGACGTGGAGACTGTTAAGATGATAGAGCAATGATCCCTCACAAACTAATACCCATGTCAGCATAAAGGTAGATCAGATAGTGCATCAACTTCTGAAGAGTAGAAAACCCAACCTTGCCACCAAAGTAGGAAGGAAACCAATAGTCAGACAGCCAGATAACAAGAACAAGAGCCTTCATGAACCTTTTACATCTACTGAATTGGACATGGCTCTCAATAAATGTAAAAATGGCAAAGCAGCTGGCCTGGATGATCTACAGATGGAACAAATTAAGAACTTTGGCGTAAAAGCAAGGTGCTGGCTGCTGAAGCTGATGAACAACTGCATTGCATCCTGTCATATCCCCAAAATCTAGAGGAAAGCAAGAGTCATAGCCATTTTGAAGCCAGGCATGAACCATACTGATCCAAGCTATGAACCTGTCTCCTTGTAGTGCCATGTTTGCAAATTCTGGGGAGACTTTTTTTATATAGAATTACGGAAGAAATAGACCCATTTATGATCCCAAAGCAAGCTGGTTTCTGGAGAGGGAAAAGCTTCACATCACAGGTGTTAAACCTGACTCAGCACATAGAAGATGGTTTTGAAAGGCAGCAGATTAAAGGAGCTGTCTTCATAGACCTGTCAGCAGCTTATGACACTGTAAAACTTTGCCTTCTCCTGGGAGAAAATGATAATACAACAGAGGACTACCTCCTCAGCCGCTTCATTGGAAATCTGCTACATAACAGGAGCTTTTTTGTTGAATTCCAGGGGCAGAGAAGCAGATTGTGAAAACAGCAGAATGTCCTGCCTCAGGGGAGCATGCTTGCTCCATCAATGTTTAACATTTACACAAATGATCAACCACTGACAGAAGGGACAAAGAGTTTCATTTATGCTGACAATCACCGCCCAAACAGTGAGCTTTGAAAAAGTTAAACAGAAACTCTCTAAAGCTTTGGGTGCTCTTACTGCCTATTACAGGGAAAATCAGCTGATCCTTAGTCCATCTGGAATGAAGATGTTTGCTTTTCACCTTAAGAACAGACAAGCATCACAAGTTCTGAGGATTACCTGGGAGGGAGTTCTGCTGGAGTATTGCAGCACACCAAAATACTTGGGAGTTACCCTGGACTGTGCTCTGAAACACAAGAAGTATTGCTTGAATATCAAGCAAAAGTTGGGTGCTAGAAACAATATCATATGAAAGCTAACACACAGCCTGGGGTTCACAACCAGATACAGTGAAGATGTCAGCCCTTGCACTTTGCTACTCTGCTGCTGGGTATGCATGCCCAGTGTGGAACACATCTCACCATGATGAAGCAGTGGATGTGGCTCTTAATGAGACATGCCACATTATCACAGGATGTCTACACCCCACATCACTGGAGAAATTATACTGTTTAGCCAGTATTGCATCACCTGACATCCGGCAGGAAGTAGCAGCCAGTGGTGGGGGGGACCAGGGCAGTGACATCTTTGGCCCATCCCCTGTTCGAATGTCAGCTAGCATGCCAATGCCTTGGATCAAAAAATAGTTTTCTATGATCTAGAGAGATACTCGCAGAAAAGCCTCAGCAAACGAGTGTCCAAAAGTGGTGGATTAAAACCCAGAACCTCAATCCATGTCTGATACCAAATGAGAGACTCACTCCTGGGCACACAGAAGACTGGGTGACTTGGAAGGCGCTGAACAGACTGTGCTCTGGCACCACGAGATGCAGAACCAGTCTTAAGAAATGGGGCCACAAAGTGGAGTCCACAACATGAGAGTATGGAGAAGAGCAAAGCACGGACCACCTATTGCAGTGCTGTCTGAGCTCTACCACATGCCCATGGAGAACCTTCTAATAGCAGCACCAGAGGCACTCCAAGTGGCCAGCTGCTGGTCAAGGGACATTTGATATGGTGCCGGGTTTTTGACTTTGTTTGTGTTTTTGGATACATTACAACTGTACCCTTGGTTTGCTTCTGATACGATAAATAAATGGGTATGTTGTGGTGTCACTTGACAGCTTCACTTCCGTATGTTGAACTGTCTTCATTTGCCTCATTCGCTTCCTTTAAAAAAAGGTTTATTGCCAAAACTGTGCAATTCCAAAGCTCCTTCTAGGCCAAGAAAATTCCCCTCTTGGTTAGGCATTCTGTACTATTTGCAAACTTTCCTTTGTTCTCTATGTGTTGGAATCAGACTACTGCAAAATGCAGCCTACTGGTTAGTCAATAAAAAACAACCTAATCCCGTCCCTTGAAGAATGCACAAACCAGGGAAAAGTTTCTAATTGGAAAACACATCTTTCCTTTTATATTAATTAAAATCATCCATTTTGCAATACAGCCAGGTTCTGCAAAACAGCACCTGGTGTGCTCAATGAGAAGTAGCCTTCCCTCTTGCAAAATACACAAAACAGGGGGAATTATTTTGAGTGTTTAAGGCAGTGGTTGTCAACCTGGGGTCCCCAGATGTTTTTGGCCTACAACTCTCAAAAATCCCAGCCAGTTTACCAGCTGTTTGGAATTCTGGGAGTGGAAGGCCAAAAACATCTTGGGACCCCAGGCTGACAACCACTGATTTAAGGGGAACATGCTTGCAAACTTATTTAATCATGAAGCCCTAATCCCCCAGTTTTGCAAAAGTGTAAATTGTCAGGGTTTCTCCATTCTTTTTGGGGAGAAATTTAAAGTGGTGGGGGATATGGACAAATGGGCAATGAATGGGCTTATCCAACATAAATGGGCCGGCAGAATGTTGGATAAGCGAAAATGTTGGATAATAAGGAGGCATTAAGGAAAAGCCTATTAAACTTCAAATTACATCATGATTTTACAAATTAAGCACCAAAACATCATGTTTTACAACAGAAAAAACAGTTCAATACACAGTAACGTTATGTAGTAATTACTGTATTTATGAATTTAGCACCAAAATATCACAATGTATTGAAACATTGACTACAAAAATATTGACTACTTAAAAGGCAGACTACATTGTATAATACAGAATGTTGGATAAGTGAGACTCTACTGTATTTTCATAAAGTGATTGCTGAATTGATTGGTGATGTAAAAAGAGTGACTATCATGGCATGTTCCAGCTAAAACTCGAGACAGGTTTGTAACACTAGATCCATTTATAAAACCTTGTGTGATAATCAACTTATGAGATACACTACTATCACATTCTCCATCCAAAGAAAGTGAATTGGCATTCCTTGAAGCCTCCAAGAGTATCAATTTGCCTTTTAAATGCTATTGCCCCCACCCAACGCACATAAATTGTTTAACATTTTCAAATCCAAATGTGGACTTCTATCAATTCCCAGGCTGGTTTCAGTGAGGTATGTGGATGGATTTCTGCATGATCTCTAGATAGACTTATAAGAATTACGAAAGTCCTCAGGCATACAAAGTTGCCCACTCTAGTTTACAATCCTAGAAAGAAAGACATGGATTCTTTGTTAATAGCATGAGAGAGGCAGAACGAGTGAGAAGGCTGAGTAGCAAATTTTATACTTGTTCTTTTTCTCTCTGGCAAAGTCAAACTAGTTTTACTGTAGTTGGGAGAAAATGCTGACAGAAAATATATCACAACTAGAACTGTGAAATACAATGAAATGTGACCTCCCTCTCCCCCCAAAAAGAATGTAGTTTAAGGTTCAATTCATTTCCAGCACGTTGGCCAATTGGATAAAATATTTAATGGCACTGAATTCTGAACTATATATTTTTGACAATACATTTCACGCCTTGTATAGCACTGACGTTGTGAGATTGGAGTGAATAATGTAAGAGAAGCTCAAATTCCTCACAGCACAAGACTCAAATTTGTTATTTTTCATTGCTGTGCCACTAGCTAAGTCAAGTCTTGATAATACATAACTGGTACTTACTTTGTAGGAATTATATTAAAATATAAGAAGGTCTCAACCTTCTGTCTTTTTCAATGCATTTTTAAAACCACATTAATATTTAAAGCATTGGTTACCATAGAGGAGAATAAAAATTTAAATTGCATGTACAAATCAGGGCCACAGAAATGTAAGAACTTACATTTCCCCCCTTTGTAGACAAATGTTATCTATAGATAAAATAATCCAATTAGAAAAGCTAAACAACAATTATTTCAACTAAATGTCCTAAGTGATTTTAACTGTTTTGTATGTTTGATTTTATTTTACTATTTATATGTTGTAGATTTTAAATTGCATTGTTTTTTAATGTTCTGAACTACTTTGTATCTCAATCAAAGAGATAAAAACACAATATCAACAACAGCAACAACAACACAGCTGGGAGAATATGATGCTTTTGGTGTCTGCAGCAAATCCATAATTTTAAAATCTGCTATTTTGAAAAAGGGGGAAATGAATACTAAAATCATGGTGCTTGAAAGTAAATTATGCAATCATGAGGAAAATCCATAAAGAAATAACATAAGATGGTCCAACAATATTTCTATTCATTTCCTGAATGGCAGGGGGTTGGACTGAATGACCCTCTTTCAACCCTGTGATTATATTATTTCCATCTTGGATGCCCATAAGAGGGTTCCATGAGTGATGCAAAAATATAAAAATGATCTTTTAAAAATACTAATAATAGTCATTTCAAAACTAAATATGTTTTATATAGGCCATAGTAGGCACAGAATTGCATAGTGATGTTTCTTCCTATGACCTCATCAGATGGAGTTTCCCCATCTTCCGGCATGCTGCCAGGACCGAGTCCAAATGAACCCATCATATGACTCAGGACTACTTCTGGCAGGGCTCTGTTGGGCTCCATCCTGGCAACATGCCAGCAGCGTGCCAGCAGCGCACTAAGAGGGAGCCCTGAGGATATGGGTAGCTTGAAGAAGCCAGGGACAGCACGGGAGGAAGCCAAAAACAGCCGGGAAATGTTGTGGTATGGCAGCCCACAAGCAACCACGGTAAGGGGACAAAACTGGGTGCTGCCCCATGGTTTCCCGGACTGCTATCCCATGACATCTGAACCTCCATTTGATGAGGTCCCTAATCTCATAAAAGTAAGATCGTAGTCTTAATGACGTAGAGGCATATCAAAGAATACTGTCCCTTACTTGAAGAGGATTGATTGACCAGCTCTTCCATAATCTTCTAGGGCTTTGCTTCTTAAACTGTAAGTCTCAACCCCAAATAGGGTCCATTTTCTCAGTGTTGGGATCCCAAAAACTTGGCAACAGTAAGAAGTTTCTCAATGTCACCTACTACATATTTTAAAATTTATATGAAGCTTAGCAACAACATGCAATGTTTACAGTGGACTCTTCAGAAAATGCTCCAGCTATACTTTATAAAAAGGAAAATCAGTCCGTTTAGCAAGCTGTGCAAATGCTGATTTGTAATCAGTAAGTGTTTGATTTTATACCTATTTTATATACCTATATACCTGGGGTCACATAAAAATTTATCAAGCAGAAAAGGGTCACAAGTGGAAAAAGTTTTAAAATCCCTGTTTTAAGGTACACAATCCACAAATGCATGATGCTACATATCCCCCAAACCCAAGAATTTGAGATCTTGGCAGCTACAGAGAATACAGATTTCCCAAAAAGTAGAAGTGGGAACCATTCTAGAATTAATTACTTATGACATCATATTCTGAGACAACATATTTAGAGGGGGAAAGCTTTAAAGCCCTTTTCAAATATTCACAACACATGTAGCCTCTATATCAGTATTGGGCAGCAGCCAAGAGTTGGGTTCAACACTAGTCCTACAAGGTATCTTGTTCAAATCCCTAAGTCTCTGATGGTGGTGAGGGGGCATTTGTCAGAGTTTTATATTATTTAGGTAATTTCTTATGTGAAAATGGTAAGTGTTTGTAAGAATCATGTCCTATACATGTTTGACCAGCAGCAATCAAGACACCTGCTAAAGACTGAGTGCTATTAATAGAGACTGAGTAAATCTTGTGTTAGTGAATGTGAATGTTATTGTGAAGATGAGGATGCTGGTGTTGCTGTTGGAGTGAAGCTGAAGAGAGGTTTGAAGACGGAAACTAGAAAGGTTAAAGCTTGAAGATAAGAACGCTTTGTTTTAGCTGCTGATAAAAGCAAATGACTGTTTTGTTTATATAAATCTTTCTTTACTAAAAGACAGTTTGTTTTGGGGTTTCTCCTTGGGCAAAGGGTGCAACTTCCACAGAAGGGGTTGAATGTTTGGAACCCCAATTTGATAGCTGCGACAGCATTGTGGGTCATTTTGTGTGTTTGAGGATATTTCAGTATCCTAATTCAAACCTGTACAGGCCTGTTTCAAAACATGAGGTAATTCAAGAGGCACTCTCTGTTTGGGGAAGAAAAGGCCCAAATGTTCTTTAAAGGAAAAGGGTCTCCTCAGCTTCCTGAAAATGTATTGAAATGGTAACCATACTCCATATTCTCTGACTATCCTGATTTGATAATATTTGGACAAGGGTTAACTTCATGCCATGTGTTCAGAAACTGGAGAATAAGTATTTATGAAGTAATCCATTTTGTGATTTCAGTACTGATGAAAAAATCCAATACACTAGTATTATCATGTATCGCATTACCAGACTTTATTATGTTTCTTCATTTGTTGTGAATGAAAAAAAAAACCTTGAGCAACAAAAGACACCAACTCTCAGGCAGACTTAGCCCCTTGAATCTATGGCACTTAACATTCTGTACAGAGAAAGCAATACTACACTTGAAGCAAATCTGGAAAAGCACTGAGAAATGAAAAGAATCTTGACTATAAATTAAACATATACCAGCAGAGCAATATGGTTGCTGAAAATAATAATGCAATTCCACGTGACATCAACAGTACTGTATTGACTTAAATCTGATTGCTAGTCCCAGCTATAATAGACTTATGAAATCAATTACTGAATGGCAAGTCAAAACTTATGAAAAACTCATTGATTCAATTGGTCTGCTGTAGTGGGGACTAGTTAACTATTGTTTCAAGTTTGCAAGAAGTGGTTCAACACTGTTTTGTTTTGGTTATACCTGTGTCCTAACACTAAAGTTTAAGAATATAAGTTTGGATGTCAATGAAGATTGTGAATAACCTGAAGACTAACACTTGTGAGGAAAAATGAAAAGAACTGGGTGCGCCTCTTAACCAATAGCCGAAGAAGACATGAAGACTGATATCACAGTTTCAAATATTTGAAAGGATGCCAGGTAGTTATTGAGGCATTTTCCCTCAGGATATAGGACCAGTGAATTCAAATTACAAGGAAAAAAAACTGTCTTGACTGACCATAAGGAAGAATCTCCTGGAGCTATGACCAATTTGACATCAGAACATATTGCCTCAGAGCACATTGGATCCTTGAATCAGATTGGAGATGGATCAGCACTGTGGGCCAAACACTGCATGGAGCTGATCCGAGATAATGCAGGGTAAGACCACCTATTGTGGTTTTGGCCCACATTATTATTATTATTATTATTATTATTATTATTATTATTATTATTATTATTATTATTATTATTATTATAATATTATGTCACAGCAAACAAGATAGATATGCTGGATTTCGTATCACAAAATCACAAGTCGAACACTTCCCAAGTGTCTAGGACTATGTGATATATTTTCGGATAATGCGCGCAGATCCCAGTAGGGTAGCCTTTTGCAGTTGGCAGATCGTAATTTTGTCAATGTCTATTGTTTCCACATAATAATCGTATTATTATTATTATTATTATTATTATTATTATTATTATTATTATTGACACAACGACGTTGTATGACACAGCAAACAAGATAGATATGCTGGGTTTCGTTTCACAAAATCACAAGTCGAACACTCCCCAAGTGTCTAGGACTGTGTGATGTATTTTAGGATGATGCGTGCAGATCCCAGCAGGGTGGCTTTTTGCAGTTGGCAGATCGTGATTTTGTCAATGTCTATTGTTTCCAAATGCCGGCTGAGATCTTTCGGCACGGCACCCAGTGTGCCCATCACCACCGGGACCACCTGCACTGGTTTCTGCCAGAGTCTTTGCAGTTCAATCTTGAGGTCCTGATAGCGGCTGAGTTTTTCCTGTTGTTTTTCGTCAATGCGACTGTCACCTGGGATGGCAACATCAATGATCCAAACCTTGTTCTTTTCCACAACTGTGATGTCTGGTGTATTGTGTTCCAGAACTTTGTCAGTCTGGATTCGGAAGTCCCACAGTATCTTTGCGTGCTCATTTTCCAATACTTTTGCAGGTTTGTGATCCCACCAGTTCTTTGCTGCTGGCAGGTGGTACTTGAGGCATAAGTTCCAATGAATCATTTGGGCCACATAGTTGTGCCTCTGTTTGTAGTCTGTCTGTGCAATTTTCTTACAGCAGCTGAGGATATGATCAATGGTTTCATCTGTTTCCTTGCACAGTCTGCATTTTGGGTCATCAGCTGATTTTTCGATCTTGGCCTTAATTGCATTTGTCCTGATGGCTTGCTCCTGGGCTGCAAGGATCAGGCCTTCTGTCTCCTTCTTCAGGGTCCCATTTGTGAGCCAGAGCCAGGTCTTCTCCTTATCAGCTTTTCCTTCAATTTTGTCAAGGAACTTTCCATGCAATGTTTTGTTGTGCCAGTTGTCAGCTCTAGTTTGTAGTGTGGTTTTCTTGTACTGGTTTTTTGTCTGCTGTGCTTTGAGGAGTTTCTGATTTTTGACTTCAATCAAAGCAGGTTCTTCACTTTGCTTTACATATTCTGCCAGGGCATGTTCTTCTTCTTTGACTGCTTGTTTTACTTGTAGGATTCCTCTGCCCCCTGATCTTCTAGGCAGATATAGCCGGTCAACATCACTGCGAGGGTGCAGTGAATGATGAATGGTCATGAGTTTTCTTGTTTTTCTGTCCAAATTGTCCAGTTCCATCTGTGTCCAGTTTATGATGCCAGCAGTATATCTTATGACAGGTATTGCCCAGGTGTTTATGGCCTTGATGGTGTTGCCTCCATTGAGCTTGCTTTTGAGAATTTTTCTGACCCTTTGTGTGTATTCTTTGCTGACCACAGTTTTCACATGTTCATGCTTGATGTTGTCCAGCTGTAATATGCCCAGATATTTATAGGCCTCTGGCTGGTGACACTTTATTGTTTGGCCATTGGGCATATTTATGCCCTCACTTTCAATTATTTTTCCCTTCTTCAATGCCACTGTCGAACATTTGTCCAAACCAAACTCCATGTTGATATCAGTGCTAAAAATTCGGACAGTGTTGGTCAGAGACTGAATTTCAGTTTCTGTTTTCCCATATAGCTTCAGGTCATCCATGTACATCAAATGTGAAATTTTGTGAGAATTCTTAGATGTTTGGTAGCCGAGATTTGTTTTTTGTAAGATTGTTGACAGAGGGATCATGGCAATAATGAAAAGCAGAGGGGACAATGAATCTCCCTGGAAAATTCCTCTTCTGATGTTGACAAGTCCATAGCTTTCATTTCCAACAAACAGTTCAGTTTTCCAGTGCTCCATCATGTTTTCAATGAAGGTGCCAACGTTTTTACAAATCCCGATGGCGTCCAGGCACTTGATGATCCAGCTGTGTGGGAGTGAGTCAAAGGCCTTTTTGTAGTCAATCCACGTCATGTGAAGATTAGCTTTTCGGCTCTTACAGTTCTCCAGGATCATTTTGTCAATCAATAACTGGTCTTTTGTGCCCCTGCTTTTCCGTTTGTTGCCTTTCTGTTCATCTGGCAAGATGTTTTTTTCTTCAAGATAGTCTTGAATTCTGTCAGCTATGATGCCAGTCAGTAGTTTAAACATAGTGGGCAGACACGTTATTGGCCTGTAGTTTCCTGGTGCTGCTCCTTTTGTTGGATCCTTTTGTATCAGGTATGTTCTTCCAGTTGTTAGCCATTCACTGATACTTCCTTTCTGCAGCATCTCATTGAATTGTTGGGCCATTTTTCCATGTAAACTAATCAGATGTTTGAGCCAAAATCCATGAAGTTGATCACTACCAGGCGATGTCCAGTTCTTGACTTTTTGCACTCGTTTGCTGATCATTTCAGTTGTTATTTCCATCAGTTCCATTTTGTTCTGTGAGAATTTTCCTTCAAACTCCTTTATCCACCCAGCGTTTTTGTTGTAGTTTTTATTGTTTTCCCAAAGTTCTTTCCAGAACTTTGTTGTTGCAGTTTTCTCTGGTTTTATGGTTACTGTGTCTGTTGTTTGGTTCAGACTCTGGTAGAACCGTCTTTGGTCTGATTGAAACAGTTGATTTTGTCTGTACTGGATGATTCTGGCTTCATACCTTTCAATTTTTCTGGCTGTTGCTGTAATTTGTTCTTTCACGATCTCCAAAGCTTCTTCAATTTTTCTGGTGTTCAGCCAGTACTTTCGGATCAGGTATTGCTTGATTTTATCATTCTTCAGTTTCTTCTCTTTCATATTTTTCAGGTTACTTGCATCTGATCTAAGGTTTTTGATTTCCAACTCCAGCCTGACCTTCCGCTTTGGTTTTCCAGTCGATTTTCCTTGGGGCTGCCTTGGTTGTAGGAGCCCAAGCTCTTCTGTTACTATCACTGCTGCACTGTAGGCATACTGGTTTGTTTGTTCAATTGATGTTATTTGGACAGTGGAGAGTGCTGCATTCACATCTTTCATGAGAGGCGCCAGTTGTCTCTTGGGCACTGTTTTTAGAGTTGGGAGCTGCTTTCTTATTGCATTTGCTGCAGCATGAGCCACGATCTTATCCTTGAGCTCTTGTTGTCTTGCTGTCAAGGTTCCTGGTGGTTCAATGGGTGTTTCAAGTGCTGGTTCTTCAAATTCTTGCAAAAGCTCCACTCTTTCTTCTGGTTCAATCTGTTCCACCATTCCAAGTGTTGCTGGAGTCTCTGCTGCTGTCTGTGCTGTGGTCTGATGGTGATTTACTTTGCAAATTTTCTGGATTTCTTCAAGTTAAACTTCACTGAACACTTTGTTTCTGATTATGAATCTTCGTTGGTTAGCCAGTCGGGGTTCTGTTATCTGTGAGTCAGGGTACTCTTGTTTCCACAGTTGATGCATCCTTTTTTGGTAGCCACGCCTTTGAGGTTCAGATTTGTAGTAGCATTTCATAATTGTGCGGTTTTCTGGCATTGTGTATTTCTGCCGCTTCTGTGACTGTTCATTTGGGTTTTGATGATTCCGTAGTCCACTTGTCGATGGATGTCCAGAATCAGCAGCATCCACCGCGGTCCTTTTTATCCTGGGCGACGACCGAGCCAGTATAGACTTCGTTTGGGTTTGATTCTCCATAATGCTAATGGGTTAGGTGCTCTTAGTTCTGCTCCTCAGCTGAGGCCTCTCTGGCTTGGTTGGACCTGCCGGTAGTTACACTACCGCCAGCACAGCCCTCAGTCATCATTGGAGCAGGTAAGCCCCCCCACCACGTCAAGGTGGCACCTGCGGAGGGGATTATTATTATTATTATTATTATTATTATTATTATTATTATTATTATTTATACCCCACTTTATCTCTCCTGCAGGAGACTCAGGAAATAGTCTGAATTCTGGCTGAGAATTTAGACTATCCCTCAATGTTGGGCTCACCTGAACACGTAAACTGGCCAGAACTGTTCCCACTACCATCCTGTTTCCCAGGCTCAAGTGGTCCAGGAACATGGGATGGCAATTACCATGCCCTCCAGCACTCTACATCACCATGGTCTCCAGTGACACTGACTGATGCAACATTGGCTGGAGCAACAAGTTACTCTGGGAATGGGGGAGGGGGGGAAGGTGAATTCCTCTTTCCCACTCCCTCACTCATCACCCCAGCCAACATCACTACAGATAACAGCCAACAGACAGGACCCATGTCATGGCTGGAGACCTCCATGACACAAAGGGAGGAGATGGTAAAGGTGGTCATCCATCAGGCGGTGAAACTTTCTCCTGCCTTTGCAGTGGTTGGGAAAGATCAGCCCCAGATTATTGGATCAATGTAGAATCACCTTCAGAAATGGGCAGATTGTCTTTCAGTAGAGGTTTTAAACTGAGACTTGATGGGCACCTTCATAGTACTACTTTAATAAAAGAGATGTATCACTTTTCTATTGAGTAGGCAGGCCCCTACCCTCCTAACTTTTCAGAAGAGCCTGAAAACTTGGCTCTTCCAACAGGCCTTTGGTGAATGATTTTCCTGTGTTTGCAGCATCTCTGTTGCACTTTATTCCATTCCTTCAGTCAAACATAGTTTTTGTTTTTACGCCTTCCCAAGCACCTTATCTGGATACAATTCCAGGTATCTACCTCTCCCCCAATTTACATTCTACACTATATGCACTTTCTCTGGCCCAGTTCATCTTTAGGAGCGTACCCAGGTTTTTATTCAAGTATGTTTTACTGTAAATGTGACTTTAATATGTTTTATTGATTTGTTTTTATATTGTTGTGTTTTTTATATTGTCTGTATTCACCTAGGCCTGGGGATGGGGATGTAAGCCACCCCGAGTCCCTTCAGGGAGATGGAGGCGGGGTATAAAAACAAAGTTATTGTTGTTGTTGTTGTTGTTGTTATTATTATTTTATGACACAGCAAATAAGATAGATATGCTGGATTCATAACTGTGCAGTTTTCTGGCATTGTATATTTTTGCCGCTTCTGTGACTGTTCATTAGTATTTTGATTCCGTAGCCCACTTGTCGATGGATGTCCAGAATCAGAGGCATCCACCGCGGTCCTTTTTATCCTGGGCAACGACCGAGCCAATATAGACTTTGTTTTGGTTTGATTCTCCATAATGCTAATGGGTTAGGTGCTCTTAGTTCCATTCCTCAGCTGAGACCTCTCTGGCTTGGTTGGACCTGCCGGTAGTTACACTACCGCCAGCACAGCTCTCAGTGTCCTCGGAACAGTTAAGCCCCCCCCCACCACCACCACGGCAAGGTGGCACCTACGGAGGGGATTATTATTATTATTATTATTATTATTATTATTATTATTATTATTGAGCAACATCAGGACTGGAACTTTCTAGGGACATTAGCATGTGTAAGTTTTCTTTACATGCTCAAATGTTCTTCCTTGGGTACTGCAGTAGTTGATATTTTTATCCAACTGCTACAAAGGCCCTTCCCAACTTACTGATAAGCTACTGTATAACTATTCCATGCTTTTTGGTAAGAAGGCAACATAGAGAAGCATCTGGCTATATCACTATAGCCAGACCTGAAATGGTGATTATCAGTATTAACATCCCTGGAGAACCCCAGTGAATCTCAGCATGGCTGTGGAAATTTTGCATCTGGCTAAAAATTATAGCCATATGCTTCTATGGTTGTTCCAGACAGCAGTTTAATGTGAGTCTAATTAGGTTTTAAAAACCCGAAATTTGTTTTTAAAACCCAATTGGATTTGCACTGAAGTTCACACATGCCCCAGAAAACTTGTGCTTTTCCGGGGAAGGTCTCCAGATGTCCAGACTTTCCGGCAGGACACCGGGACACAAAACAACCCCTTACCTTACCTAGCTGCCATTCCCCCTTTTCCAGAGCTCTCCTCATGTGTAGACATGACATGCCAGGAGAAGGAGGGGCAGGAGCAATTTTCCTCCTCCCCCTTGTCCTGGCACGCCATTTATATGTGCAAGGAGAGGGACAGCAGCATGGTAATGGCAGACGGGTAAGTTATTTTCCCTCTTTAAGGCTTTTCTGGGGGGGTTGGGGAGGGCGTTAGAGCTCTCTCAGATATTCTGGGCTCACACAGCCCCAAAAAAATGAGAGGGCTGTGCTGACAGAACTTCTGAGGGGGCAGTCCAGACACCAGGATTTTCCTGCTTTGTTCCAGAAGAATTTGTTTTTACATGGGGCGTCATTTGGATGCCCCACATAAAAATCCAGGAGGGCACATGTTTTCTGCCCTGTCTGGATGCACCCTTAGAGTCTGCCTGCTTGCTGCAAAATGGAATAGTCTTGATGGGTGGCTTCAAGGGCTTGTCAGTAACTTGGAGGAAAGGTATATGACTCAGCATAGTGTAGATCTGCCTGCAGATATTTACACTATGCTGAGAAGGTGTAACACTAAGACCACAATTTTCTGTACAAAAATAGCCAAGCTTCGCTGATCTTCTTATGCATATTTTTTTCCTTAAATTCAGTTTGTCCCATGAAGCTTCTTGCTAAATCCTTTTGCTGACTGCACTATATGAAGCTTTTGAGTGACTAAGACTAATTGTGAGGAACATGCACTGATACTGGGGGAGATAGTAGATAATTCCCCTGACCAAGCTGCCTTCTGCACATAATTAATCAAGTGGCAGCTGACATTGATCCAAACTTGTTAGTCTGCTGAGATGGAGTCATTAGCAGATACTGCAGCTCCATATGAATTACAGTGTGTTTAGCTTTGCATCACCCTCTAACTTAAAAGTTTAATCTACATCTGAGCACATGATGCATCCTGATGATGCATCCTGATTTCCAAAATTGTTCATCATCAACAAAATGTAACCACATAACTCCAAGGCAGTTGTTTATATTTTTCATACTATTTATTAGCATTTTATTATATTCCATTGTGTTTCATTCCTGTATCAAGGGGTGTCTGAAGACTTTTGGCTGAATGAGTCAAAGATTGTGCTTTCTTCCAATCCATGCACAAGAACTAACTGGATTTGTAGCTGAATCTTTCCCCAACACTATAAATGGGACAAAATCCTTAGCCAAACCCAAAAGTAACAGGCTAATTTATGGGTGTGAAAAAACCTAGGTTATAGATATAGATGTATTTCAAAGAAAGGAGAATGCCCATCAGCACAATACAAGAGCCACAATCACACCTCTTTTAAACTTGCCACATGAGGTGGTTGCTACCCTCCACATGCCCTCCTTGTTATACACATCCGGTTATCCATTGTAAAAGGCAAAATCCCTGATTTTTCCTCTCAACACTCACTGTTACTGTCTAACAATATCTTGACCACACTTGCCCATCCCTGAGATGTGTATAACATATAAAGGAAGCTCATGAAAATGATTAAGTAGAAATTAGCAAAAAAAATTGTTTTATTTTTGTAATCTGTACATACCTATAAACATAAACTGATTTGATCCACATTATTGAACAGCTTTATGTAATTTACCCCCAATCTATCATTGCATAACTGAATTGACATCTTGGCTGATTGTATGCATATAACAGATAAGCAGAGAGTTAGTGAGTTCTTTAAAACTTTTTAAAAGTACATTTTAGAAGACCATGAAAGTTCTGCAAAGTAGTTTTCTATATACGATAACTAGTAATGCATTCAAAGCTAATAAACATTTGCTTTTCAACACCTAATGACAGCACATATTGCAGCTTATTTACATGAGGTGTGAAGATGATTTGGGTTGGAAATATGCTAACAGCAACTGTTTGGGAGATTAAGGCTATTTTAATCTTTGTATAACACTTTGCGGTGATAAAATCTGTCCATAGAGATGTGCCAACTTTACAAGACTTGTGTGGACAATATGAAGAGATACAACTGAAATATGGGAATGGAGCAGGGAAAACATAGCATTAAAGACCAGTTTATAAGATATCACTAAGTTATGAACTTAGTCCCAACTTCTTCTGAAAATTCAGTCCAGTCTGTGGGTGCTTCCAGATAGTAGGAAAGACCATGCCAAACTGGGGTTTAAAAAATCTAGTTCAGGGTGGCCTTTAGTCCCCACACTTTCCCCATGGGGTGTCTATATGCTCTCACTTCCTGGAGGGCACTGAGACATAAAAAAAACCCCAAAAGGTCTTAAAATAAAAAATAACTTACCCAGCCACCATTAAGGTCCTGCTGGAGTCCTCCTGGCACATAGAAAATTGCTCCTCACCCCATTACCTCTCCTGGCTCATCATTTCTATGCACCAGGATGACTCTGGTGGGACCTTAATGGCAGCCAGGTAAGTTATTTTCTATTTTAAGGCCTTTGAGGGGGTTGGGGTGGGGGTTGGTGCCTTCTGGGTTTTCCGGGCTAGCGGAGCCTGAAAAACCCGACAGCGCTGGGTGGATTGGGCCCAGGGATCATGTGATGAGGTCCCTGGGCCCACATCTGGAAAGACCCAGATCTTATCAAAGATCTGGGTCTTACCAGGAATCAAATTAATTTGGAACAAAGCAGGATTTTCCTTCTTTTTCTCAAATTAATTCAGTTTTACTGGAGACGTTGTTTGGATGCCCTTTGTAAAAGTGTGCTAGCTCATGTGTTTTGGGCCCTGTCTGGATGAGTCCTGTAATTACTTGTGCTGGTATCATTGCTCATTGGGCGTGCTTCTACCACACACTGCTGGCACCCATCTTTGCATCAGATTTCTCTTTTCTAATGGGTAATAGTAGCAGGGGTTCCCAGTATTGCCCATCTTCATGAAGTTTCCTGTGCCATCTCAGCTTCCTAGACTGATCTTGAGGAACAGAGAGCTACACTGCTCAGCTACCAAACTGAAGCCATTTTAAAGATCCGTGCAAGCCTTTTATACCATTTTTTTCACCCCCTGTAAATATATATGAGTGTAAGTTTTGAGATAGTAAGGGGACTGGCATGGACTGCTAGAACACCTCTCCAGGGCTTCATATTTGCAAATTTTCTAAAGAATTTATAAATTTTTCCTGATGTAACTGTACAAGCATAAGGTTAGGCAGGGATGGGACAGAAATCATAAGTCAGCTTCTTAGTATTTGTGATGCAGCTCTTAGTAGTTTTGCATAGGCATAACACTGCATTTTCCAAAGATGGTGCTTATATGGCAATTTTCCAATCCATGATGCAATTAAAGTGCCTAGTATAAATAATCCTGAATTTAGTATTGCCGTATTAGGCAAGCCCTCTAAGGTACAAATGACAGAAGCTAATTACCAGATTGATTTTTGTATTGACAACTATATATGTTTTCATGTGGGGACAGCTCTAAATAATGTAGTTTGTTGGGATTACATACATTTGGAAGCTTCTCTGTTTTATTTTCGTTTGCTTGCTTGCTTGCTTGTTCCAGCATGCTTAGAAAGGGTTAATCAGGCTTTGGAACATGGAAGGGATCACAGGCTCCAGTGATTACCTGTGAAGGCTTCCTTAACCGAGAAGCAGTTAAGACTTCATGATAAAAGGGCATAGAGAAGAATGGTTATTTGAACTTGGCTCTGCTGCCCCTGGATTAGAATTCTGGACTTTAACCGTGGTACCTGTGATCCTTTTTTGGACCCTGTTGTATCCTGAATCCCTGACTCTTGCTTCTCTGCTGGCTTCTTGGCTTTGATTTATGGATCTGGAATTCAGTTTGTATTTCCTGGGTATCTGGTTTGACTTTGGAACTCTGACTTTGGTTTGAACCCCTGAAATCTTGGTCATTGTTTTATGAACTCTGATAAGTGAACAATATATATAAAATTTTCTGTTAAAATTGCTGGAGGAAACATTAACAACCTCAGATATGCAGATGATACCACTTTGATGGCTGAAAGAGAGGAGGAGCTGAGTAGCCTTATAACCCAGGTGAAAGAAGAAAGTGCAAAAGCTGGGTTGCAGTTTAACATATTAAAAAAAACAAGATTATGGCAACCAGACTGATTGATAACTTGCAAATAGAGGGAGGAAACATGGAGGCAGTGAAAAACTTTGTATTTCTGGCATGAAGATTACTGCAGATGTAGACTGCAGCCAGGAAATCAGAAGACATTTACTTTTTGGGAGGAGAGCAATGAACAATCTCAATAAAATAGTGAATACTAGAGACATCACACTGGCAATGAAGGTCTGCATAGTTAAAGCAATGGTATTCCCCATAGTAACCTATGTCCTACCAGGTCAAGAATTTAACCCACTGCACCACCAGGGGCTCCTTTATCCCCATGACAGTATTACATTTCCTTCTTCCAATATTTATGTTCAGAATATGTTTGTCTATTGAATGTGATTGTCTGAACTCCAAAAGCATGAATGTTTTTCTAGGGTAGGGGTCCTCAAACCTTTTAAGTGGAGGGCCAGTTCATGATCCCTCAAGCTGTTGAGGGGCCGAATTATCATTTGAAAAAAAATATGAACAAATTCCTATGCACACTGCACATGTCTTATTTGTAGTGCAAAAAAACAAAACAAAACCAACAACAATTATTTATTTACTACATTTATACCCCACCATCTCTCACCCCGAAGGGGACTCAGAGCGGCTTACAAGTTGTATGTACATACAATATATTATATTATTGGCATAGCACAATATTAGCATTATATATTACTATATTGTCCTATACCACTACCATAATATTAGTAATATTACATTTAATATACAATGTATAATTAATATTATTATATTGTATAATTATTAGTATTGTATTACATTATAATATTAGTATCAATATTATATGTATACACAATATATTCAATTATTACCATAGCACAATATTAGTAAATGAAAGAATACAATATTTAAAAATAAAAACAATTTTAACCAACATAAACCTATCAGGATTTCAATGAGAAGTATGGTCCTGCTTCTGGCCAATGAAATAGTCAAGTTAAGTAGGATTGTTGGTATTGTGTGCCTTCAAGTCATTTCAGACTTTGAGCGAGGCGAAGTCTAAAACTGAGGGTGGGGGCCAGGCAAATGACCTTGGAGGGCCGCATCTGGCCCCCGGGCCTTAGTTTGGGGACCCCTGTTCTAGGGGTTCTGCATGGTGACCAGTTGTGCAGATGTTACAATTTCACAAAACTCAATACATACTGTTGCTCACATGTTGTGGGCTGTTCTACTGACAGCATTCTGAATGTACAGATGACACCCAATACTAGTTTCTAAAAACAGAACATTTTCTGCTTCAACAAAAAAAATGTCCTAGGTGTGACTAATGTATGAGCAGGGATATGGATAATGCAAACATTCAACACAGAAGAAGTCTTGGCAAAAAGAAAAATGGTATATCCATAAGCATACCATTTTTCATCCTGGAAAGAAGTGATGAGTAAAGTGCCATAAGCAGGATTCCGTCCTGGGCCCGGTTCTGTTCAACATCTTTATTAATTACTTAGATGAAGGGTTAGAAGGCATGATCATCAACTTTGCAGATGACATCAAAATGGGAGGGATAGCCAATATTCCAGAAGACAGGACCAGAATTCAAAATGATCTTAACAGATTAGAGAGATGGGTTGAAACTAACAAAATGAAGTTCAGCAGGGACAGAGGCAAGATACTCCACTTAGGCAGAAAAAACGAAATACACAGATCCAGAATGAGGGATGCCTGGCTCAACAGCAGTACGTGTTAAAAAGATCTTGGAATCCTTGTGAACAATAAGTTAAACAGGAGCCAACAATGTCATGTGGCAGCTAAAAAAAGCCAATGGGATTTTGGCCTGCATAAATAGGAGTATAGTGTCTAGATCTGGGGAAGTCATGCTACCTCTCTACTCTTCTCAGACCACACCTGGAGTACTGTGTCCAATTTTGGGCAACACAATTGAAGGGAGATGTTGACAAGCTGGAACGTATCCAGAGAAGGGCAACTAAAATGAGAAAGGGTCTGGAGAACAAGACCTATGAGGAGCGACTTAAAGAACTGAGCATGTTTAGCCTGCAGAAGAGAAGGCTGAGAGGAGATATGATAGCCATGTATAAATATGTGAGGGGAAGTCATAGGGAGGAGGAAGCAAGCTTGTTTTCTGATGTCCTGGAGACTAGGATGCAGAACTATGGCTTCAAACTACAGGAAAAGAGATTCCACCTGAACATTAGGAAGAACCTCCTAACTGTGAGAGCTGTTCAGCAGTGGAACTCTCGGCTCCAAAGTGTTGTGGAGGTTCCTTCTTTGGAGGCTTTTAAGCAGGGGCTGGATGGCCATCTATCAGGGGTGCTTTGAATGTGGTTTTCCTGCTTCTTGGCAGGGGGTTGGACTAGATGGCCCACGAGTCTCTTCCACCTCTATGATTCTAAGTGACCCAAAATGTTACCTTTTACTAATATAACTCCAAAAACCCAACTAGGATACATTAGCACATATACTTGCAAAAGAGCCATTTCCCAAGCTCTTGTAACCCTTTGTGTAATCTTAATTTAAAAACAAAAAAAATCTCAAAATGAACAGTACCAAAGAAATTTTCATTTTGAAGCAATGACTCCCCTTTTCAAAGGCTCCTTCTAAAAAATAGCTTTCTCGTTTTCCTGCTCCCTTTAATTCTAAACAGGCACAGAATCACTTTTGTTTATGAAAAACACACACCTACACAGACACAAACATGCCTCGTTGTCTCAGTTAACATTTTCAAGAGATGATTTGAGTCAGCTCTTACTGTGCCAAATTTGCTGTCTGCTGCTTTTATCAAGAATAATTCTGACTGCAGCGCATACACCTTTTCAGGCATTTCTCACAACAGGGAGACCCATTGGGTAATTCTCTCAAGTGCCAAAACCAGAGAGGAAAGTACAAAGAAGAATTACAGTGACAATTCTATATCAAGAATGTTAGCAGGGGCCAGGAGACTCCAGTTGTTACTGTGAAGAATGGTATCATTTACTCTAACCCTTGGAGCAAAAAAGATGACAGATGGGGCACAAGTAAAAAGGCAAGATGGCAGAAAGGGAAATTATACCATCATATTCTTATGCCTGTTATCATTAGGTATCCTGTTGCCTCCACATGTGGTCTATTACATCTCAATTTATGTTTGTAATAATAATGAAAATAAGACCAAAGAAGATATTAATTCTCTCTCTCTCTCTCCTTTCTAAATTGTTCCAGAAACACAACATATTAAATGATGACAAAGCTCAAAGCTTACTTTCAGCCATGTTAAATGAACATAAAGGGCAAAGTCTGCTGGGAATTGGTTTGATTGGTTGAGGAGGAGAAAGAGAAGGAGAAAAGAGTCGGGGGAGGGAGGGCGGATTCAAGTATATTTGATATTTCATACATCGCTTAACAAAATGTCAATTTTTATGTAAAGGCACCTTTAATATCATATTTTGATTGAAGATGGTTTTGGAATAACATTACAATTCATTTTGTGAAGTTAAACCTCTATTATATTCAACCAAATGGAGAGGCCAAGCCTAAAACTACAATAGGCTCAGACTCTGGTCTCCAAAATCATGGTCCAACATTAAATCAATATACACACACCCTGGTTCTTTTTTCACTCTAAAAGATTTCACTCTAAAACCTTCCAAGTTTCCACAAGCATTTCTTTGAGAAAGTAAAAATAAAATATAATGAAATTTTTAAAAAATTAAAATATTATTTTAAAGTGTTTTCTTTTTTATGATAAACAAAATGAGCTGTTTCACTATGTCAAATGATATGGAAACTGTCTTTTTTCTCACTTCTTCCTCTTGTTCCCTGACTTTCAGACTTTTCATCCTTATCAAGTGATAGCTCCATGCTTTTAAAATTACATATATTCCTATGATCTAATTGGAACCTATTTCCTTGTGTAGGAATGCATGTGTGGTTTTGATGCTGACTCTCATACACACACACACACAAACACACACACACACACACATATATCTATATCTATCTATATCTATATCTATCTAGAGAGACAGCTTAATGTTGAAATGTGACTGGATATTGCTATTGGATGGCAGCTAAGATTTGATTCTTCTCCATTCTGAAAATAGTTTCTCAAAATAAAAACAAAACACTGCAGTCTTCATCATTTTGTATTGGTTTAGAGAAAACACACTTCATGAATAAATTTCCCATGAAGAATATTCATGAAGACATTCCATTACAAGTGAATGTTGAAAACATGCAACTTATGAAGTGACATCTTAATAAAAGCAACCTGATTCTAAATTATGCTAATGCAATTCAGAAGAAATATTTGTATGTGACTCTTGTGTCCCATCAAACCTAAGCAACACAGCTGGAATGGCTCCACAATTCTTTGCTAACAATCTACTGAGTCAGAATATTTCATAATAATAATTCATGAAAGAATGCATAATTAAGCAACATCCATAATTGTCTTGCTAACTAAAAGAAACTACCAAAAAGGTATATATTAATAAAACAAATTGTTCTCTCCACAGGTAGTGGTTCAGATGTATGCGTGAGCCCAGAGCTTATGTGAATAACCAACCAAAAATTGAAAACTGAATGTGCTGTGTAAGGTGTAGATTTCTGAACATATAAGAAAATACAGCTAAGGAAAGCATGTACAGTACTCAAATTTTCAACTAGAAGATGAATATATGATGCCATCAAGAGTTTGGAACTTGTAGGTGGTCTTTTTGCACTGGTTGTTACACAGCGTGGTGTAGTGGTTTGAAAATTGGACTCTGAACACTAGGGTTTGATTCTCTGCTCAGCCATGAAAATCCAATTGATTCATTTGTCTTAGGGTAACTATAAGGAAGAAATGGCTTGAAGGCACACAACAACAATAACTGGAAGTTATAATGCAGTACTCTCTCTCTCTCTCTCTCTCTCTCTCCATAGCCTGGCCACATTGCTGTGGCATTGACCTAAGTGGGTTTTTAGAGGCAAGTATGAATGTTGTAATTAGTCACCTTGATTAGCACTGAATGGTCTTGCAGTTTCAAAGCCTGGTTTCCTCCCTGGGGGAATCATTTGATGGGAGGTGAGCTGGCTCTGATTGTTTCCTGCCTGGAATTGCCCTGTTTTCTGAGTGTTGTTCTTTATTTATTGTCCTGGTTGTAGTGTTTTCTAATCCTGGGTGCCAGATTTTGTTCATTTTCATGGTTCACAGCAACCCAATAATAATAACAACAACAACAACAACAACAACAATAGTACAATTATAATAGTAATAATAATGACTCTGAGGTGGAGGGTGTCCAGAGAAAGAGAGCAATTAGCATTAAATGGCCTTGTAGTTTCAAAGCCTGGCTATTTCCTCCCTGGGGGAATCAATTGTTGGAAGATGTTAGCTGTGATGAGTCATGGGCCATGTAGTCCCGTTCCTAGCACTGTGGTGCTAGATGAAGAGGAAAACTTGGGTTTTTCACCGTTTCAGTCAGAATTGGAACTTTCCCAGCCAGATTTGGAAACCTTGCACCTGCAAGAGATTTGTCTTCCAGAAGTCTGTCAAACAAGCCCTGAACCTAAATCTCCTACGTTTTCTCGCCATGAGTTTTGTAAACAACAGAGGGGAGTTCAAGCGGCCTCTCGCAGGAGTGCGAGGATAGCTGCTAAGCATTCAGCTGATTAAGTCTGCTTTCCATGGGAAACTTTAAGGAGTCACACATCTGGACTCAGAGAATAGCTTTCGTTTCTGGTTCTCCAGAGAACTACTCTTTGGCGGGAAAACGGGACCCTATTTAGGTGTTTTACCCACAAAGGGATCTTGCGGAGTCAATTCGTCAGCTACCGGAGTAGCGTGTGTGGACAGCTACTCCGTTTCCAAGCCTCGTTCCTGCTTCAAGCCTTGTTCCCGATTTCAAGCCTTCGTTTCCAGCCTTGTTTTACTCTCCGGATCTTGCCTTGTTTTCCGGACCTCGCCAAGTAATTCCACGGATCCTATTCTTGCTCCTCGTTTCCTTGTTGCCTTGAATCAAGCCTTGTGTTCCAAGAATCAAGTTATTTCCTAGCCTTGCTCAAGTTCATGGACTAAAGGACCTTGTCATCTCCCCTCACTTGCTTGGCAAGTGAGTGTTTCGGTTATTGGATTACAACTTTGGACCTTAATATTTCATATTGGACATTGTTTCCTTGGACTAATTTTGACCTTTCCTGAAAGGTCTACTCCTGGACTAATTCATACGCTTGCTTTTATTAACTTTACATATTTCCTTAATAAAGATATTAGATAGATTCTGGCTTCTGTGTATGGTTATTGGTGCTCTGCTGCCTGGGTCGTGACAGTTTGACTCCGCCACCCTAAGCACCAATTAACCTAGGCCAGTATGTCTACCGGAACCGTGCCGGGTGGCCAGCCACTCAGCTACACCATCGACAAGGACGAAGTGGACCGCATCCGTGACAAGCTCAATGCGCAGGATGGGGAAATAAGGGGTTTGAAGGAGCGCGGAATCCGTCTCCCGGCCACGGCGTTGCCAACCAAGTTTTCTGGAGAAGCTTCTAAGGTTCATGTTTTCCGTCGCCAATGCCAGGCTTATCTAGAGGCCCGTGCTGCCGAGTTTCCCCAAGAAGACATCAAGGTGGCGTGGATATACAGTCTCTTGGACGGGCCAGCGGCCAACTGGGCGACGGCACTGTTCAACCAAGTCTCCCCACATCTAAGGTCAGCGCAACATTTCTTGGACCACCTTAAGGCGACCTGGGGAATCGAGGACAATTTGGAGGCAGCCGGCCACAAACTCCGGCGCCTCTCCCAAGGGGACAGACCCTTGTCCCAGTACATAGCCGAGTTCCGAGTGCTGGCCCACAACACCGGCTGGAACGATGTAGCCCTCAGAGGACAATTTCGGGAGGGTCTCAACATTGAGATGCTGGAAGAAATCTCCAAGGTGGATCCTCCCCACTCTCTTGAAGCACTCATTGATCAATGTTTACGAGCTGAAGTCATGCTTGCCAACAGAAAACAATGGGTCTGAGGCCAGAGCGGTAGAGCTGGGGTGAAACCTCCCGCTCCCACCGGCGTCCAGCCGCGTCCAGTATGGAGACCCCCGCCACCAGCCCCATACCCCAGAGGGAGCGAGGAGGTGCCGATGCAGTTGGGCAATGTGCGTCCCAGATTAGATGCCGCCGAGAAGGCCCGCCGCCAACGCCTAAATCTCTGTTGGTACTGCGGAAACGGGGGCCACTTCGCCAGAGAGTGCCCAGCCAAAGGGAAGCCCGCCGCCCGTCTGGCGGCGGCGTCCTCCACGGAGACGAAGGCGTCTGAGGCGGCTGGCGCACAGCCGGCGGGGGAAGCCAGCGACCGGGCGTAGAGAGGCTCGCCAACCCGGTCAAAAAACCCACTCAAGAGCCGCCAACCGGGGTCCTGTTTCTTCTAGTGGTCACCTTGTGGTCAGCAAAAAAAGGACCCGTCATGGTCCATGCCATGATAGACTCCGGAGCCACCAACAATTTCATTGATAGAGAGTATGCCGACTCTCTGGGATTACAATATCATGACTTCAAGAATGCCCGTGTGGTGCAAGCCATCGATGGCCGCCCCCTCAAGACGGGTCCCGTAAGCCAGTGGTCGGAACCCACCAGAATGTGGATAAGGGAACATATGGAAGAGATTTCCTTCTTTGTTACCGAGGTTCCCCATTTCCCTGTGATTTTGGGAATTCCATGGCTGACACTTCACGACCCAAGCATCTCCTGGTCCAACAGAGAACTGCAGTTTGCTTCAAAATATTGCCAAAACCATTGCCTTGTAGCCAAGGTCTGCCATGCCACAGACACTGAACCCATTATCACCTTGCCCAAGAAGTACTCAGAGTATTGGGATGTATTCAATGAAAAGGAAGCCGAGAGATTACCCCCACATAGACCTTATGACTGTGCCATTGACTTGGTGGAGGGGGCCCCGATCCCGCGAGGACATCTCTACTCCCTGACTGAACCGGAGCAAGAAGCTCTCAGGGAGTTTATAGAGACAAACCTTCGCAAGGGATTCATCAGACCCTCTCAATCCCCAGCCGCCTCCCCAGTGATGTTTGTGAAAAAGAAGTCAGGGGACTTACGCTTGGTGGTGGACTATAGAGCATTGAACAATATCACTAAGCGGAACAGCTATCCCCTGCCCTTAATCTCGGACCTACTAGACCGACTTCGAGGAGCCAAGGTCTACACCAAGCTGGATCTTCGGGGGGCTTATAATCTAGTTCGCATCAGAGAAGGGGACGAGTGGAAGACCGCCTTCCAGACTAAATTCGGATTATTCGAGTCCCGAGTTATGAATTATGGATTATGTGGAGCTCCCGCAACGTTCCAGCATTTTGTCAATGACATCTTTCAGGATTATCTAGATCGGTTCTTGATCATCTACCTGGACGATTTTTTGGTGTTTTCTAGATCACAATCAGAACATGAGAACCACGTCAGAATGGTATTACAACGATTGCGGGATCATGGACTTTATGCCAAGCTGGAAAAATGCGCTTTTGATCTACAAGAGGTAGATTTCCTGGGGTACCGCGTCTCGCCACTAGGGCTCTCCATGGACCCGGCAAAGGTTTCAGCAGTATTGGAATGGCGGGCGCCAACCAACAAAAAAGAGGTGCAACGATTCTTGGGGTTCGCGAACTATTACCGCAAGTTCATTCCAGATTTTGCCCGCTGGTCTGACCCAATCACCAGCTGCATCCGTGGGAAACAGCCCTTCCGCTGGACAGATCAAGCAGAGAAAGGGTTCCAGCAACTAAAGAAATTATTCACGTCTCAGCCAATCCTTCAGCACCCAGATCCTGAAACCCCATTTGTCGTGCAGGCGGACGCCTCCGATGTGGCAATTGGGGCTGTACTCCTACAACCAGTGGGAGATCATCTTCATCCTTGTGCCTTTTATTCCCGTCAATTGACCACACCAGAGAGAAATTACACCATTTGGGAAAAGGAACTATTGGCCATAAAGGCAGCCTTTGAAACCTGGAGGCATTGGTTAGAAGGGGCCAAATTTCCCATTGAAGTCCATACTGATCATCGGAATCTGGAGCATCTAAGAACTGCCCGCAAGCTTAATCAGAGGCAACAACGCTGGGCTTTATTCTTTGAACGTTTTAACTTCCAAATTCATTATGTAACCCCAGCCCAGACCAAGCAAGCAGATGCTCTGTCGCGGAAACCGGAATACGCTGCAGGGCGCAAGGAGACCTTTGAGTCCCAGCTGCTACAACCCGAGAACTTTGCCACGCTCACGGTGGGAAACACCAAATCCACTCCCATTGAATCAACTCCCTCTACCCCAGGACCCCTTTGTGCTCAGGAAATCAGGGCTAGTCAGCAAGCAGATGCCTGGGCACAGGATCAACTTCGCCAAGGGCTACATTTTCCCTTTTCGCTTAAGGATGGGCTACTTTGCTATAGAAATCATGTTTACATCCCCCCAGGGCCGGGCAGGGAAAAAGCACTTCGTCTGTGTCATGACTGCAAGCCAGCAGGGCATTTCGGACTATTCAAAACCATGCATTTGATCCTAAGAGATTTCTGGTGGCCCAAGATCCGCAAGGATGTGGAAAAATATGTCAACACCTGCCCAGTATGCCAGCGCTCCAAGACAAGAAGGGAAAAGCCCTCAGGGCTTCTACATCCCCTCCCTACCCCATCTCGCCCATGGGAAATAATTTCTGCGGATTTTATCACCGATCTACCACCTTCCTGTGGATTCACCACGATCCTAGTGGTGGTGGACCTTTTTACCAAGTTAGCCCATTTCATTCCCTGTGATGGCCTTCCCACGGCCAAAGAGACTGCAGATCTATTCCTCCAACATGTTTTCAGATTGCATGGATTGCCCAAGAGTTTGGTCACAGACCGTGGGTCCCAATTCACCTCTCGTTTCTGGAAAGCACTACAAAAACTATTGGGCATAGACTCTCGTTTATCTTCGGCTCACCATCCCCAAATGGATGGGCAAACTGAGCGCACCAATGCCACTTTGGAACAATACCTTCGCTGTTATGTGAACTACCAACAGGACAATTGGGCTTCCCTGTTACCGCTGTCAGAGTTTGCCTACAACAATGGGGTCCAGGCTTCAACTAAAGAAACCCCGTTCTTTGCAAACTACGGCTTCCATCCACGTTTCTTCCCCCCAGTCATTGAAACCTCAGAAGTTCCCGCAGCAGAGGACTGGCTGCAGGAACTCACAGCGGTGCAACAACTTTTGCTCCAGCAACTGGACCAAGCCAAGGAGAACTATAAACGCCACGCTGACAAACATCGCCAGCCGGGCCCCGAAATCAAGGTAGGAGACCGGGTTCTTCTGTCCACTCGTTTTTTGCCCTCCCATCGCCCTTGCCGGAAGTTAGATGCCCGTTTCATTGGCCCCTATCCAGTGGTGGCGCAACTTAACCCCGTGACTTTCAAACTCCAACTTCCGCGCTCTATGCGCATTCATCCAGTGTTTCATCGCTCCCTGCTCCTTCCGGCGGATGGTGTGCGCCCTGATGCAGACCGGCCGGCCCCCACTCCTGTTTTGGTAGATGGGGAAGAGGAGTTCGAGGTTCAGGACATTTTGGATTCTCGCTTTCACCGCCGCCGCCTACAATATCTCATTGACTGGGTGGGTTTTGGCCCCGAGGAACGCTCTTGGGAAGACGCTTCCACAGTCCACGCTCCCGATTTAACCCGCCGCTTCCATCAGACCTATCCCTCCAAGCCGCGGCCTCGCGCCTCGGGGAGAGAGTCCCAGTTTGAGAGGGGGCTTGAGGAGGGGGATAGTGTGATGAGTCATGAGCCATGTAGTCCCGTTCCTAGCACTGTGGTGCTAGATGAAGAGGAAAACTTGGGTTTTTCACCGTTTCAGTCAGAATTGGAACTTTCCCAGCCAGATTTGGAAACCTTGCACCTGCAAGAGATTTGTCTTCCAGAAGTCTGTCAAACAAGCCCTGAACCTAAATCTCCTACGTTTTCTCGCCATGAGTTTTGTAAACAACAGAGGGGAGTTCAAGCGGCCTCTCGCAGGAGTGCGAGGATAGCTGCTAAGCATTCAGCTGATTAAGTCTGCTTTCCATGGGAAACTTTAAGGAGTCACACATCTGGACTCAGAGAATAGCTTTCGTTTCTGGTTCTCCAGAGAACTACTCTTTGGCGGGAAAACGGGACCCTATTTAGGTGTTTTACCCACAAAGGGATCTTGCGGAGTCAATTCGTCAGCTACCGGAGTAGCGTGTGTGGACAGCTACTCCGTTTCCAAGCCTCGTTCCTGCTTCAAGCCTTGTTCCCGATTTCAAGCCTTCGTTTCCAGCCTTGTTTTACTCTCCGGATCTTGCCTTGTTTTCCGGACCTCGCCAAGTAATTCCACGGATCCTATTCTTGCTCCTCGTTTCCTTGTTGCCTTGAATCAAGCCTTGTGTTCCAAGAATCAAGTTATTTCCTAGCCTTGCTCAAGTTCATGGACTAAAGGACCTTGTCATCTCCCCTCACTTGCTTGGCAAGTGAGTGTTTCGGTTATTGGATTACAACTTTGGACCTTAATATTTCATATTGGACATTGTTTCCTTGGACTAATTTTGACCTTTCCTGAAAGGTCTACTCCTGGACTAATTCATACGCTTGCTTTTATTAACTTTACATATTTCCTTAATAAAGATATTAGATAGATTCTGGCTTCTGTGTATGGTTATTGGTGCTCTGCTGCCTGGGTCGTGACATTAGCTGGCCCTGATTGTTTCCTGTCTGGAATTGCCCTGTTTTCTGAGTGTTGTTCTTTATTTACTGTCTTGGTAATATTTTTTAATGCTGGGTGCCGGGTTTTGTTCATTTTTATGGTTCACAGCAACTCAATAATAATAATCATCATCATCATCTGAAAGGATGAATAATCTCTGAGGAGCATCTTAAGTGCTGGGTCAGTTTACTTACAGAATGGTTGAAAAGAGACATGAGAGCCATGTATAAATACTGTCTGCTGCTCTCCCTCCTGAGAATAGTCCCTTATAGCAATAGTACAGCTGCTTTTCTCTCAGTGCGAACTCTCTTTCTTCTGAGGGGGAAAGGGGGCGGGGTTGCCAGCCACAAGCCCCACCCACTATGGCAACTTTTGAGAAAGTGGGGTTAGGCTGCCTGGGTAGCTGCAAGGTCCTCTGGTTAATGTAGTTGTTTCAGTGGGGGGGGGGGGGGGGCTCTGCACATGCATGGTAAGCAATTGTGAGGTTTTGGCAGTTTTGTTATTTGGTCTTTATTTTTCTAAGTTTATTTGATTAAAAGACATAGATAGGCTGACTATGTCTTTTGTGGGCAAATTTGGTGTGATTTGGTCCAGTGGTTTTGTTGTTTACTCCATGGGAAAAACACACATTACATTTATATATATATATAGTTATATACATACACACACATTTATTTATTTATTGGCCAGATAGATTAATATACTTGAGACTGTGAGCCTTGGTCCAAGACAAGAAGACCATTTGATTATATCAACAAAGGAGAAAGTTCATATCCTTAGTTCTGAACAGTGATGGACCTCTCAAGCACTCTATTCAAGACAGAAGCCAAACAACAAAAGCAGCCAGATGCACCACCCACACCCAGAAAATAACTTTAGTGTTATTTATTAAACATATAAATAAGTTGTACTTAATCATTGCTTGTTCTCAATAAAATACACAGTCTAAGGAAAGAGCGAGAGGGAAAGAGGAACTGACTGCAAGGACGAAGAGAGAAGGTATAGAAAATCAAATAGAAAGGAAACCTCTGAACATGCAAATTAGCAGTGAGTGAATATACTATAAGCATGCAAAGATTGCTTATTCCAATAGTAGTCTATTCAAGGTTGAATTATGTCCTCCCCCCAACTTTTTTCTTCCTCCTCCCCTTCTTTTTTCCTCTACTTAATCTCATTCTTCCTCTTCTCCTCCCTCTCTATATTAACTTTTGGTATATATTAGTATTACATTGAAACATCACTTGCAACCAATCAGGCAATATCTTAATACACCAATGCAACTATAAATTGCTTTCTGCATCAAAAGAGTGTCTACTTACTGACTCATTCTAGGTCAGGCATGGGAAGACTTCAGCCCTCTGGTGTTTTGGACTTCAATTCCCACAATTCCTAACTGCTGGTAGGAGTTTGAGTCTGATTCTGGAAAATCTGACAATGGTTGGTGTCTTGGATGCTTCTACATCTAAACATTCTTCAAATATTTCCAAGAAACGTCTACCAAATTTCATCAGTTTTATAAGGAACTAAACTCAATGCTGGAAATGGATGCCCTTGAAAGTAATGCTTTCATGAGCTAGAACTAAGACAATGTGACAGATACGTTAATAAATGCTTTTTTCAGAGACAAACCCTCCCCCCATCTTTCACATTTAACTATAATTGTCATATAGTCAAATCTAATGGGTGAGGTAATGTTATGCAAATGTTATGTAAAACTTTTGTTAGCAAATCATGAAGAGTAGTTCCATAACGCAAAATAATTTAGAAATCAGGCTCCATCAATAAACTTCAGTGGACACTCATGGGGATTTAATTAACCAGTTAAAATTCATAAGTAAACCGGGATTTTTTAAAACCTGAAAATTTTAAGGGGGGGGTTGAACCCCTAATCCCCCCCCCCCCCTCGGCTTGGCTACAGCCCTAGTGTTGACCTTAAAATTGTCTACTTCCTTCTGGGTCAGCAACGTGGATACACCAAGTATCCCTGTTTTCTGTGGGACAGCAGAGCTTGTGAGAAGCATTGGGTGGAGTCAAAGTGGCTTCCAAGATCTGACCTCAAACCTGGTGATCCAAACATTCTACATGAGCCACTTGTTGATGGAAAGAACATTATTTTCCTACCCTGCACATAAAACTGGGTCTCATGAAGCAATTCGTTAAAGCTTTGCCAACTAAAAGAGACTGTTTCAAGTATCTCATTTTGGCATTTCCTAGTATGTCATTCGGAAAGATAAAGGCCAATGTTCTTGATGGTCCACAGATTCGGCAGCTCATTAAAGATGACCATTTCATTGGGACAATGTCAGAACTCCAAAAGAATGTTTGGTTGTCATTCAAAAACCTTGTCAAGGACTTTCTTGGAAATGCACAAGCACAGAATTACACCAAATTGTCCAGAAACTTGGAGAGCTTCAAAATGTTTGGTTGCAACATGAGCATTAAGGTGCATTTTCTGCATAGCCATCTTGCTGACTTACCAGAAAACCTTGCTGCCGTCAGTGATGAGCAACGTGAATGATTCCACCAAGATTTGATGGTCATGAGGGCATGGTATCAGGGTAGATACGTTTGGGAGAGAGGGTGGAATATAAATAAACTTTTTGTTGTTGTTGTTGTTGTCGTTGTTGTTGTTGTTGTTAGATGAGATCTACATATGATGCCTGACTATTATTGGAGCATCAAGCAAGATTGTCCACAGATTAAACATTCCAGGAAAAGCTATATGAGTAAATATTCACTTTAATATGTATATTTGGTAGCAGAACTTTACTACTTGTACACAGTTTGACTTACATAACAATATATATCCTTTGTGTGAACAAAATAACTCTAAATTAACAGTATATTCAAGTATTTTTTTCTTTATTTTCCTTTGTATGTATATTTTGTATGATTTTTTGGAGGGGGGATATCCTGTACCTTAAAAGGTTGATGTGATAGAAAAAACTGGGGTCATTTTTGGATTCAGATGCCAAAAAGTCAAAAACAAATGTTAGATCTAACTCAACAAAAATGTGTTTCCCAGTGAATTATTTATACATGTCTGAATTTTCACCTGACATTTTTTCAGGTTGGAAGATGTGATATGTTTGTGAATTCAGAATGACTACCAATGCTTCTACACCACTGAAATAACAGTTCAATCATTTTAGGAACTTTTGTGAACTTCCTCCTTGTCCTAAAGGCAAAAAATGCTAAGTAGCAAGAATATATTTGTGTAAAGTAACCTTTGTTAAAAGAAGTCTGCCAGGTAATCATAACTGATTTTTCCAAGAAATATCTCCAAAGTCAAGTGCAATTATGACAATTGGTTTTTGAAATGGAAAGAATTTGCTTGTTAGTGCTATCCTGGCTTACACTAGATGCAAACTGTCAAATTTTAAATTTTAAAAAACTAAGTAACTAGGATCACCCAGGAGTGTGGGGAGTAAAGCAGAAGAAATTCTTGCAGGGCTAAATGACTCTTTAAATTGTACAGTAGAGTCTCGCTTATCCAACGTAAACGGGCCGGCAGAACGTTGGATAAGCAAATATGTTGGATAATAAGGAGAGATTAAGGAAAAGCCTATTAAACATCAAATTAGGTTATGATTTTACAAATTAAGCACCAAAACATTATGTTATACAATAAATTTGACAGAAAAAGTAGTTTAGTCCACAGTAATGCTATGTAGTCATTACTGTATTTATGAATTTAGCACCAAAATATCATGATGTATTAAAAACATTGACTACAAAAATGCGTTGGATAATCCAGAACGTTGGATAAGTGAGTGTTGGATAAGTGAGACTCTACTGTATTTTGTTTCAAAACACAGTAACTTTTCTCTCTAGGCAACACTGCATTGATAGTATCAGTCAAAAAGTCCAAGTGACGTAAAAGCATACTTGAACATCTCGTGCTTATTGCTCATAAGAGATGGTAATGGAAAACAAGTTATTGTCCAATGCAAAATAAAATCTTAAACTTGAAAATGAAGGGCCCAAATGCATTCCAAGTGTATGAGAATGTATTCCAAATGGACTTTAGGCAAGCATAGGATTAAGTTTGCCTAGTCCTAGTAAAACAATCGATTTGAGGTAGTAGATAAAAACTGAAGATAGCCCCTTAACCCCTCTTCTGAATAGACAGTCGGTGCAATCATTGATTATCTGACTATGCACTAGGAATCCCAAATGTTGAAAGAGGCCAGGTAATGCATACAGTCCTGTTTACACATACATTTATTCATTCATGCAGTCTTTTATATACACAAGCTCCTGTCTGCATTGGAGCAAACAATTTGAGATAGATCTGTATCTGAGGATTTGTGTGCATTTTGAAAAAAATCCCTCACTGTTTTGGAAATAAAGGCATGTGTCACTTAACAATGACACGCTTTTTATCAAGGCTTTTTGCCACTCAATGCCCCATTTCTTCCTCATCCTCTGTCTAGGTCAATGGTTCCCAACCTTTTTTTGAACAGGGATCACTTGACAAGGGACCACTTTGACCAGAGACCACTCTCCAACATTAGTACCAAAAGAGTTACAAACAGTTTTTGGTCAACTTTAAATTTGGTGTAGTTATTTGGGGTGCTGATTCATAAAATTGCATTGGATAGACCACATCAGCTCTAGTTTCTGCTACAGAACATATGCCATCCTGTAGTCGCCATCTGCTCTCCCACAGAAAATCATATTTAATAATCTAGAGCTGATGTGGCCTATCCAATGAAATTTTCTGAATCAGCACCCCAAATAACCCCGGGAACAGGCCTAAAAATGAAGACACTAAGAAAAAATATTTGTTTGGGGTTTTTTTGGTTGAGCTGTGTTATTATCCGTAGTAGTAAAGGTGAGGCCACAGACCATATTTTAGTTCTTGTGGACCACTGGTGCTCCGTGGACCACAGGTTGGGAACCACAAGGGCTGGAAAACCATAGACATTTAGTGTTGGTTTGCAGCAGGATGTCTTCAATAAGCAATGCAATAAACACAGCTAATAGCAAAATGCGGGTCTCAACTGTATCTGTGCATGCCTTCTTGCAACAAACAAGGTAAATGGCAGCTGCCTCCATATACGCTATGACTTGTTCCTATACTCGGCATGGGCACAGTGTTTTTTCAGAAGACCCAGTGTATGGAAGTCATGAGTGAAGGTTCACAGATGCAATTACACTCCTCCTTATCTCAATTATTATTCTTTGCCTACAGTTATTCAGAATCACATTTCAGAAGCATGAAGCCCATGTCATACCCCATCAATCTGGCAATGAAAAGAAGAACAGAAGATAAAGGAGGGCAGTCTTACATTCGTATCCCCTTTCCCACCATAACATAAACTAAGAACGCCCCAACCCTTGTTCCAAATAGAAGGTATTGTAGAAAAGTCTATTCTTGTTTTCTTATTTCTTGTTGCTTGTGAGAACAGCATCCAGTATTTTTAGTATTATTATTGACAAATCTGTATAAATATTATTTGACTGACATATGAATAGCAATGTTCTGGCTACTCTATAAAGCAACTGTTTACAAAAGATCGTTCTAAGTCACCATAACATGAAAATTATGGTTTCTTCCTTTTTTTTCTAGAGTGTACCTGCCCATGCTGGTCAAGAGATCTCCTGGTAATATTTTCAACCATTCTTTCCTAGCCCTAGACAGAGTACAGTATAGAGCAGGCATGAGCAAACTTTTTTGCCTTGGGGCCACATTGTGAGTCTGACCAAGAGGGCCAGGGAAGAAGGGAGGGCAGCCGGGCATGCTCTGGAAGGGACAGGCCCGGGAGAGAGAGGGACTGTGAGAGGGTGGAGCTGGGAGGGGGTGGGGAATGGCTAGAGTCATCCTCAGGTTGTCCTTGCCCTATCCTTAGGCTGGGAGGAAAACAAGAAATGCAGTGACTGCCCTGATGCTCCTCCCTGATCCTCCTCCTCTCAGCATTATGTCAGGAGGAGGATGAGACAGGTGACAGCCAAGAGCCCTCTGGAGGACTCTTGGCCACTGTGTGCCTTCTTTGAGCCATCTTCTCAGCATAAGGATGGGGCCATTTGCACCATCTTTATGCCAGGAGGAAGGCGAGACATGGGGTGGCTGAGAGTGCTCCACAGGGCTCTGAGCTGTCACATGCCTTCCTCCCCTGTCCTTCCTGCATAAGGATGCAGTGGCCACCATGTCCTTATGCTGAGGGGACAGGGGAAATGAGGAGGGCCTGAGATAAGCGCCCAGGGGGCCACATCCGGCCCCCAGGCCTTCGTTTGCCCATGCCTGGTGTAGAGACTGGAAATCAAAAGCCTTAACAAAGATCAAGGAATTTATTCTGACTGAACCACCCTCTGACAAATGTTCCGATTTCAGCAAAGTTGAAACATTGAAAAGTGTATTGGCTCCCAATGAAGTAAAATCAATCATTACCCCTCTTTCAGGTTGCATCTACACTGTAGAATGAATGTGGTTTGCACCACTTTAACTGCCATGGCTCAATGCAACGGGATCCTAGGAGTGTAGATTTACAAAGTCTTTAGCTTCCCTGCCAAAGAGTGCTGGTGCAAACTACAACTCCCAGGATACATTTGCATTGAGCCATTTCAAAGCAGACCTCACAACTCCTGGTCTTCACAGTCTGGAAGGGCATCATGTTTAGGAGAACTTAGCACTGCTAAGAAAATTAGGAAAAAAATGTGCCTATGCCTATCATCATCTGGGCTAAGTTGCATAGCAAAACATTTAAAGCTGGGCAGCTGCAAGCTTGCTTTGTCAGTTTGTAACTGTGTAAGGCTACATTTACAGTGACAATGTGATACAATATGTATAAACAAGGAAAATCAAACTTGTAATGCCGCTGGTGAAAAGCTTTGGCCTCGAAAAGTGTGTCTCTCTTGAAGAAATTTGTCAGCTGGTGTGATTTCTAAATAAAAAAAGCTTCTAAGTCTGGTGGACTGCTCTCCAGCTACAATAAGCAGTAACAATAACAGTACTTTGTTATTGTTATGTTTTTTCAAGTTATTTCCAACTTAAAGCGAACACATCACAGAGTTTTCTGGGACTGAGAGTCTGCGACTCACCCAAGATCACCCCAGTGGATTTTCATCCCCAACTGAGTGGTAGTCCAAAGCACAAACCGCTACACCACACTGATGCTCAATAAAAAAAATATCACATTAGCTGAAATGTCAGCTATGAAGGCCTGATACTTTACGAGCCACAATACTTTTGGAGCACTGCTGACTGCAGTGAAGAAATAACAATTAATAGTCTATTCCCAACATTCATGTGTTTGCCTCTAGGAACCCTTTTTGCAGTGATGAGCAAAGTCATCCAAAGACAAATTACTAAAGTTCTGCATAATAATTGGCAAGGATGTTCATATTGCTTCTGATACCTTCATTTTCTTGGGACTAACATTTCCTCCTGCTCAGTGAGTTTATATCATACTAATTATATGAAAGCTTTTCAGAATCATCCTCTCGAGCCATAATGTTTGATCAATACCATTTAACCTTAGTTCATCTAAATTTAGCCCAAGGTCTCTTGCTTATCAATTTCAAATGTTGAGTCTCCCCAACATCACCCTCACAGCAAATCATATGAGTTTACTTGAACTGACATGATTTGTTTCCAGGACATTCAAGGTTAGGCTTAAATGCTACAGAAACAGAATGAGAAATCTGCCCTTTTAATACTCCAAACATCCATGGCATTGACCACTTGCATTAACTTTTGATAACATAAATGATGCTTTGAACAGGTCAAAATAACATGCCCCGATAATAACCCTCTTGCTGGGATGTAATGCTATAAACCATCGAGGCTAAAATGTGAAAAAATAATGGACTGGAAGACAAAAATGCTAAAATGGAAAAGTTACAGGAAAAAATAGAACTAAATGAGAAAGAATTCCAACTAAGATTTCGAAACATCCAAGAAGAGGCAGGTGAGAATATTAGGAGTATTGTAATAAAATTGACTGCAGGTCTCCTCCAAAAAGAAGAAGAATATGTGGAAAATGAAATAGATAAAGTATATAGAATCCAAACTAACTTTTCTAGAAGAAATAGGGCTACAAGGGATACTATTATACACTTCGTGAGGAAGAAAGTCAGAGACCAAGTGATGATAAATAATAACAGAAACCCGATCTATTATAAAGAAAAGAAAATAATTGTACTGAAAGAATTTCCCCAATCGATTCTGAATAGAAGAAGAAAATATTTTTTCCTAACAGACGAACTTAAGAGACAAAAAATAAGATTCAGATGGGAGAGGAATGAAGGTATAATGGTGACATGGTATGGTGAAAAATACTGGCTGACCTCGGAGGAAAAAGCCAAAGATTTCTACCAGAAGTTATTGAAAGAGAAAAAATATACCCCGCAGGAGGAATCTCCCCCCTCATCAGTTAAAAGGAAAAAGCCAAAAAGAGCGAGACACCAATCTCCAAAAGAAGTAAAAGAAAACAAAGGGGCAGCTCCCATTACTACTTCAGAACCATCGGATGTAGGAGACGATGAGGAGGAAGAAGAATGTGAAAGAGAGGATGAAGTAGACCTAACTACGGAGGATGAAGAAAAAATGGAAAAGGAAAGAAAACCACAGGAGGCAAATGAGATAGACGAAACGATAGATGGATAGAGGTAATCTTATCAGACAATTGAAATTTTATTCCAATAATGTCAACGGTTTAAATGCACCATGCAAGAGGAAAGAAATAATGATTCAATTAAAAAAGGGGAACTTTGATATAATTGCTTTGCAGGAAACCCATATCTCCCAAAGACATGGCTCTCACCTGATAAATAAATTAATTGGCAAAGAATTCTTCTCATCAGATATTAAGAAAAAAAGAGGAGTGGTACTATACGTAAAGGATGACATTCCGGCGACTCTACAATTTAAAGATCAAGAAGGTAGAATAGTGGCAGTTCAAATTATAATCGACCAACAAAAAATACTTATTTGTAACATCTACGCCCCCAACGGTCCACAAACTAAATTTGTAAAGGATTTGAGAAGAAAGATCTTAGAGACTGATTTTGATCATCTAATCATTCTAGGAGATTTTAACGGAATAATGGATCTGAAATTGGATACAAGTAGAGTGACTAAAAGTAATAAAGAAGAGAGATCAAGATTAATCCCTCAGAACCTTAGAAATTTAAAAGAAGAATTTGATTTAAAAGATATCTGGCGTATGAATAATAGGGGAATAAGAGATTATACTTTTTATTCATATAGACACAAAACCTGGTCGAGAATAGACATGGTCTGGCTTTCAAAAACTTTATGTACCAAAGTCGAGGAAATTAATATATTGCCCAGAGATAAATCAGACCATAATCCAATAATAATGAGAATCAATCATAAGAAAAAAAATTCAAAATGGAGACTGGATAATAATCTACTCAAAAAAGAAGAAGACATTGCTAGAAATAAAAAACTGACAAACGAATACTTTGAAGCTAATGCTTCACCTGAAATTAGTGATCAGATAACTTGGGATGCTTATAAGGCGGTAATTAGGGGATACCTTATTCAGCAAAAGGCTGAGAAAAATAAAGTGAAATTTTTAACATTAACCAGAATAAACAAAGAATTGAATGATACAGAGAAGAAGTTAAAGGAAAACCCCTCAAATACCAGCGTAGTAAATCAAATTAGATCACTGCAAAACAATAAAAGAAATTTAGAATTGGAACAATCTGCAAACCAATTAAAATTTATAAAACAATATAATTTCGAAAATGCAAATAAGCCAGGAGCATGGCTAGCACGTAAAATAAGAAAGAAAAAACAACAACAACCAATTATTAAAATAAAGAAAGGAAATATGACTCTTACTACAGATAAGGATATTATCCAGGAATTTGAGGAGTTCTATACCACTTTATATAAAGAAGAAAATATAGATCAAGATAAAATTGAGGAATATCTTGGTGCACAAAAATTCAACAAAATCACAGATGATCAAAGAGAACTATTAAATAAGGAGATAACAAAAGAAGAAATTAAAAAAGCAATGAATTCAATGAAACCGAACAAAGCACCTGGGCCGGATGGATTCCCAATTTATTTTTACAGAGTATTGGAAAATGAGCTATTGCCCTGGCTAGTAAAAATAATGAATGCAGCTATGAGAGAGAAAAAAATACCAGAATCATGGACGCAGGCGGATATAGTAGTTATACCAAAAGAGGAAGGAGAGGAATTGGAAATACGTAAATTTAGGCCTATTTCGTTGCTTAATACGGATTATAAAATCTTCACGACTGTCTTAGCTAATAGATTTAAAAACTTTTTGAACGAATGGATTGGGAAAGAACAAAATGGTTTTTTACCAGAGAGATATATAAAAGATAACCTTAGATGTGTGATTGACGCTATAGAGTATTATGACCTACATCACCAAAAAGAAGCAATTTTGATGTCTTTAGATGCCGAAAAGGCCTTTGATAAGCTGAATTGGGACTTTTTTAAACTATTAGGGAAAGAATTAGACTTAGGCTATTATTTTTTGAACGCCTTAGAGTCAATTTATAATAAACAAAAAGCTAGAATACTGATAAACGGACAACAATCAAAAGATCTCATAATTGGTAAAGGAGTAAGACAAGGCTGTCCCTTATCGCCTCTGATATTTATCTTCGCAATAGAAACATTAATTAGAGATATCAGATGTGATGAACAACTAAAAGGATTGAAAATTAGAAATTATGATTTTAAAATACGTGCCTTTGCGGATGACATATTATGTATAATCGAAGATCCTAAAAATCAAATTCAAAAATGGATACAGAAAATTGAGAACTTTGGTCAACTAGCAGGCTTTTACATTAATAAGGAAAAAACAAAATTGCTTGCGAAAAATATAAGTAAGAAAAATCAGGGAATAATACAAGAGAAAACAGCATTAAAATTCGTGACAAAATTGAAATATTTAGGTATCTGGCTAGCATCAAAAAATGCTAAGCTACTGGAAAATAACTATTGGACTAAATGGAAGGAGATAAAGAAAGATCTGCAACAATGGCAATTTTTAAATATTTCTTTATTAGGTCGTATTGCAATTATTAAGATGAATGTTCTTCCCAAATTATTGTACTTATTTCAAAACTTACCGATAATTAGAAATAACAGCATATTCAAGGAATGGAATAAAGAAATAATGAAATTTATTTGGAAAAATAAGAAACCTAGAATTAATTATAATACCCTAACAGATGTGACAAAAAAAGGAGGTCTTGGTTTACCCAACTTACAATTATACTTTGAAGCTTGCGCACTACAATGGACCATAGACTGGGCAACCTTAGAAAATGAAAGCATATTAACATTAGAGGGAATGGATTTACGACGAGGCTGGCATGCTTACATTGGCTACGAAAAAAGGAAAATTGAAAAAAACTTTGGTAACCACTTTATCAGATCAGCTTTAATAAAGATATGGGAAAAATATAAACCACGATTCTATAATAATAAGATCCCAATGTGGATTTCACCCCTAGAGGCAGAACAAAGAAATATCTTAGGGTGGACAATTTGGCCAAAATATAAGGATATTTTGATAAAAAAGAAAGAAGGTTACATGTTAAAATCACAGGAAGAAATAAAAAAGAAATTCCCAGGTACCTCATGGTTCCAATATGCCCAACTTAATGAACAATATAATAAGGACAAAAGAACTGGTTTTGGTGAGATAGACAACCGATGGGATAAAATAATGATAAGTAAGAAGAAAACGATATCTAAGATTTATGGCCTACTTTTGGAATGGGCAACCGAAACAAATGAGATTAAAAATTGTATGATTAAATGGGCACAAAATATTGGACGACCGATTAAATTAGTAGAATGGGAAGAGATTTGGAATAAAAAATTAAGATATACATATGCTACAGACTTGAAAGAGAATTGGTTAAAAATGTTTCATCGCTGGTATATGACCCCCCAAAAATTAGGATTAATGTATAAAAACTATGATAAGAAATGTTGGAAATGTAAATCACAGGAAGGATCGTTCTATCATTTATGGTGGTTATGTAAAAAATCAAAAAGCTACTGGAAAATGATCCACCAAGAAACCCAACTAATTTTACAATTGAAATTCCCATTAAAACCAGAATATTACCTATTAGGCATTGTAGATAGCGAATTCAAACTTGATAAAAATGATGATATTTTATTTACTTATTGCGCTACAGCTGCTAGAATGGCTTTGGCGAAGACATGGAAATTAGAGGAATCTCCGAAAAAAGCAGCTTGGATCCACAAGTTAGAAGAAATCAAAAATTTGGATAAACTTACATTTCTTTTGAAAGAATCGAGAGGAAAACCTGTTAGAAGGACAGACTGGGCCAAACTGGAAGATTATATTAAAAAATGATTAATTTTATATTTGATGACTATGTATAAACTGGAAATTGATAGCTTTAAATACAGTGTTAAATATTAACTTTTCCCTCATGGTTCTATATTTGTTAATCCCTATCCCTATTCCTGACTCCTCCCCCCCCCCTTTTTCTTTTCTTTTTTTTTTTCTTTTTTTTTTCTTTTTTTTTTTGTTTTTGTTGATTGATTGTTAACCCTCACCCCCTTATGTCCGGATTGCTTGGTTGTATATATATATATATATATATATATATATATATATATATATATATATACATGTGTGTATATATATATATATATATATATATATTTGCTTTTGTTCTTTCTTTTTGCACGTATCCCCGTTTTTAATAGTGCACTGTATTTGAAAATCATAAATAAAAATTTTAAAAAAAAAAATAAGGAGTCTGCCTCTCATTGGAATGACAAACAATGAGCTTGAACTCTATTTGTACATAGGGCTTTTAGGAAAACATTTCTTTGATGCAGTAAAATAATATTAATAATTTGTTGGTTCTCTATCTGATATAAGGAAAAGATGCTCCATTTAGGGGACTATGATCTGAATTATATTGGTTAGTCCAACAAGAATCACTCCAGTGGATACCTCTGAGGATGCTTGCCATAGATGTGGGTGAAATGTCAGGAGAGAATGCTTCTGGAACATGGCCATACAGCCTAGAAAACTCACAGTAACCCAGTGATTCTGGCCGTGAAAGCCTTTGACAATTAGAACTATTGTATCAATGATTTACTGATGACTTAACATATAGGTAAATCCTGTTGATTGAACTGGTCTTGTCACATTGTGTCTACCAATAGAAATCAGGCCTATGTGTCAGAACCCTGCTACTAGAGCCTGGATGTGGCTCTGAGTTTCAGGGTCACTGACATTGATAAGACACCTGCGTCCCAGGACTCGGAGGAGAAACGGCTGATGGACTTGGCGGGGAATTTGCGCGGGGTTTTACTGAGCGGGAAGAGACTGTTCAAATGAGGGGGAGGGTATATAAAGGAGGGTTGGCCGGAGCCTCCCATTCTTGGCTTTTCTGATGTTCATGTTTCCTACAGTGAAAGTTCCTGGTGATACCACAGAGAGTCTCGTGTGTTCATTCAGGAGCGGCTGTGGTGAGCTGACACTAAGCCAAGAATACGGACACCATCCCGCTGTAGCGGTGAGGTGTAACATGCAAGTGGAGGATGAAGAGCTCTTGGGCGCCGGAGGAGGAAGGTCGGAAAGGGCCACTCCCGAGACGGACGCTGAGTTCCACCAGCTGGCGGCCCTGGCGTCATCCACCGCTTATGCCCAGCCAAATGGGGTAACCCAGTGGCGCGGAGTGGTGCGGGGAGATAGCACCGGAGGAGAGGAAGGTTCACCTTCCCCAGGCCCGCAAAAGATGGTGTTTCTGGAGGAGAGGATGTCGGCGATGGAGACCACCCTGGCAGTGATGTCGAGGGCGATGGAGCGCCTGGCGGTTTTGGCGGAGCCGGAGCGAGGAAGGGAACTCCGGGCTAGCTCAATGTGGGACGTGAGCATGGGAAGCAGCCAGGGATTTGCAGACCTCCCAGCACCGAAGGGAAGGGAAATGCGAAAGGAGCCCGGTGCCCGGCCCAAGATCCAAACGAGCCTGACGCGGGTGGAGGAGAGTGACGACGAAGGGGAAAAGCCTCCGAGAATCCCGGCTACGCTCCCAACTGAGACCCTGGTGCCCCTGGCGAATGCCGGGCGTGGCACAGGACAAAGGGAAGCAGCAGCGGGGCCCACTGGCCCGCAAGGGGGCTTGCGACGGGCGGAGAATTGGGGATTGCCACCACAGGGACCCCTACCGAGACGAGAGGAACTAAGGGTCGAGTTTGGGGGAGAGTCCTCTGAACTGGATTTTTTCCTGACCACGGTGAGGGGCTATATGGAGGACAATGCCCACACTTTTAGAACGGAATCCAGCCGGGTACGGGCCATTGGTGCAGTGTTGAAGAGGGGAGCGGCCAGCTGGTACGTTCAACTACACGCGCGGCGCGACCCATGTCTGGGGTCACTCCGACGCTTTATGGGGGCCCTGGAGACCCGTTTCCGAGATCCACTGGAGCAGATCCGGGCGAGGGAGGAGTTGAAGACCGTCTCCCAGGGGCAGAGGTCGGTATCTGAGTATGCGGAGGAGTTCCAATGCCTCGCTGAAAAGGTGCCGGAATGGTCTGCAGTGACAAAGATAGAACTCTTCAAAGAGGGGCTCAGGCGGGAGATCCTCTCCTGGGCGGTGCATCGTGATGAGCCTGACACACTGCGCGGATGGATTCAGCTGGCGGGGCGCATCGAGACATCGCTGGCCCAGGCGAGGAGGCACCGAGGAGGGCTACAGCAGCGGCCGCAGATGAAAGAGGGGAGCCGGAAGGAGGGATCAACCCCAGCCGGGAGGAGAACGGAGCCGACAGGGAACGTGAGCACCAGCAGGAGGGGCTGCTTCGTGTGCGGCCGTTTGGGCCACAGGGCTGCCGAGTGCTGGCAGAGAAAAGGGGAAGGCGGAGGCCCGCCCAAACCAAGAGCCGTGGCAGGGAAACGCGCCGAGGAAGAACCACCGATGAGGCACCACTCGGGGGGGTTGGTAAGTCAGGACAAAGCCATGATAGTGGTCCCCATTCAGCTGGAAAGTGGCAGCAAACAAGCAACCTGCAAAGCATTTGTGGATTGTGGATGTTCCAGGAACATCATCTCCCCTGAATTAGCCGAGGGATTGGGATGCGAAAGAACGAACCTAGAATCCCCAATAGCTTTTTCGCAGTTGGACGGATCCACAGCATCGGGATCATTAGCTAAGTACAGTGCCGAAGATGTAAAGTGTAAGATAGGGAGTTGGGAAGGAAAGGTGTCATTTGTGATATCACAAATAGCCAGCTATAATGTTATACTAGGCATGCCATGGCTGGGGCAGGCCAACCCGCAAATCAACTGGGAGGATAAGAGCATGATCTTCAGGATGAAGTTGGAAGGAGGGAGCCAGGAAGTGGAAAGGGAGCCGGGGAAAAGGGGGGAGGAAGACTCTATCAGGATAGCAGAACTGGCAGATAAATTACCCCCAGAGTATCGGGATTTTGTGGACGTATTTGATGAGAAGGAAGCAGACAGTTTCCCACCGAAGCGGAGAGTTGAAGTGAAGATAGAGCTAGTCCCAGGAGCAGAGCTTCCTAAGGCAAAAATATACCCAATGTCGGCTAGGGAAAAGGAGGAACTGAGAAAATACATTGATAAAAACCTAGCGAGGGGTTTCATAGAGCCTTCAAATTCCCCTCTAGGGGCGCCTGTGTTGTTCAGGCGCAAAAAGGACCAAACGCTGAGGCTCTGCATTGACTACAGGGGCCTGAATGCAATCAGTTCTGGAAATAAATACCCCCTACCTTTAGTGAAGGACTTGATCGCCCAGTTATCGGAGGGACAGATATTCACTAAATTGGACTTAATTGAAGCGTACCATAAATTGCAGATTAAACCAGAGGACAGGTGGAAGACGGCCTTCTCCTGTGCATTCGGATTATTCAATTATCGTGTGCTCCCTTTCGGTTTGTGCGGCGGAGGCGCCGCGTTCATGCAATTAATCAACGAAGTGTTGCATCCATTGTTGTACAAGGGAGTCTTTGTTTTTTTAGATGACATATTGTTAGTATCTCGGACTAAGGAGCAACACATAGAACTAGTCAGGGAAGTCCTGCAAAAGTTGAGAGAAGCAAAACTGTATGCGAAGCTTGCCAAGTGCGAGTTCAATAAAGACCAGATAGACTTTCTGGGGTATAGGATTTCCTCCCAGGGAGTGGCGATGGACCCTGCGAAGGTAGAAGACGTGAGGGGGTGGGAAGCCCCCAAAACACGGAAACAGCTGCAATCCTTCCTAGGGTTCGCAAACTTCTATAGAACATTTATCAAGGACTTTGCGCGCCTCACTTTGCCATTAACGGATTTGTTAAAGACTAAAGGTAGGGGAGAAACAGCCAAAGTGAAGGCCCCAGGGGCCAAACTGACCTGGACAATAGAATGCCAGGAAGCTTTCGAAGCTCTTAAAAAGCGTTTTACTGAGGAGCCTGTCCTACAGCACCCTGATATGTCTAAAGCCTTTGTATTACATTGCGATGCGTCAGACCGGGCATATGGGGCAGTTCTGCTACAGAAAGACGAGGGGGGGAACCTGAAGCCATGTGGCTATCTGTCAAAAAAGTTTAGCGATACAGAAAAACACTGGCCGATTTGGGAGAGAGAAGCCTTAGCGATTCTAAAAGCACTAGAGTGCTGGAGACACTTTCTGGAAGGAAGTGGAACACCGTTTGAGGTGTGGACTGACCATAGAAATTTACAGTATCTAAGATCCCCTCGTAAACTATCAGCGAAGCAAATTAGATGGGCCCAATATTTCAGCCGTTTTGATTTCAGACTCAGATTCTTCCAGGGGAAACATAATATACTCGCTGACGCTCTCTCTCGGATGCCTCAGCACGGGGGAGGAATTCAGGAATCTGAAGGGAGTATTTTTCTTGATAAGCAATGGGGCCTGGCAGTACTAACTCGAGCACAAGCGGCCAAAGAAAACAAACGTACTGCCATTTCCACGGGGGGAGGAGAAATATGGGAGGAAGAGTTGAAGCGAGCGTATGGAATGGACAAATGGTTACAAACAAACAAAGAAAAGGGAGAATTGTGTGGGGATTTGGTGTTTGTAAATAAGAAATTGTATATTCCTGAATGTTTAAGACGAGAAATGTTAAGGAAGTACCATGATAACAAGGGTGCGGGTCATCTAGGCCCCACCAGGACTATTAAACTGTTGGCCAAACAATGCTGGTGGCCCGGAATGAGGAAAGACGCCAGGGGATACGTCACGCAGTGTGAATTATGTGCAGAGGGAAAAACACCACCGGGGAAGCCCCAGGGGCTATTGCAGAAGGTGGTGGAGCCCATGAGGCCATGGGAATGCGTAGCCATGGATTTTGTAGGCGAACTACCCCCCAGCAGAGGCCACAGATACATTTGGACAATATTGGACCTATTCTCAAAACAGGCACACTTTGTGGCTCTGCCAAAACTCCCTTCAGCTGAAAAACTTGCTGATTTGTATGTGAAGCATGTATATCGCCTACATGGGTGTCCCGACAAGATAATTAGTGACCGGGGAGTCCAATTTACTGCAAAATTTTGGGGAAAATTCTTACAGCTGTTAGGAGCAGAAAGGAACCTGAGCTCGGCCTTTCATCCCGCGACCAACGGGGGGGTCGAACGTACCCAACAGACACTGTGCCAATTCTTAAGGATGTACACCAATTATAGACAGGATGATTGGGCGGACCTTCTTCCGTTTGCTGAGATGGCTTTTAACGGGGCCGTACATTCGGCCACAGGTCGTGCCCCATTCGAAATAGTATACGGACAGGAGGTGGCACCTTTCCCCAGGCTACCCGAGTGGAAGGAAGGGGAGGGCCAGACCGACGAGGAATGGCCGGCCAAAATCAAGCAAGGGTGGCAAACCGTGGTAGAGGCATTGCGGGAAACACAAAAGAAGTACAAGCTCTTTGCGGATCGTAGGCGCCGAGAGGGGGACAAATTGGGCGAAGGAGATCTGGTTTGGCTGAGCACAAAAAACCTGAAATTGGGGTTCCCATCCAAGAAATTGGCTCCACGCTATATAGGGCCATTCAGGGTAGCAAAAAGAATAAACGAAGTGACCTATGAGCTGAGGCTACCAAAGGACCTAGGAAAGGTACACCCGGTATTCCATTGCAGCCTGTTAAAAAAGTATAAAGGAACTCTGGACAGCGGAGAACAATAGTTGTGTTTAATCTTTTCCTTCCAGGACGAAGGGGAGGAGGACGCCATGTCAGAACCCTGCTACTAGAGCCTGGATGTGGCTCTGAGTTTCAGGGTCACTGACATTGATAAGACACCTGCGTCCCAGGACTCGGAGGAGAAACGGCTGATGGACTTGGCGGGGAATTTGCGCGGGGTTTTACTGAGCGGGAAGAGACTGTTCAAATGAGGGGGAGGGTATATAAAGGAGGGTTGGCCGGAGCCTCCCATTCTTGGCTTTTCTGATGTTCATGTTTCCTACAGTGAAAGTTCCTGGTGATACCACAGAGAGTCTCGTGTGTTCATTCAGGAGCGGCTGTGGTGAATGAACTTCTTAGACTGGATCTACACTGCCCTATATCCCAGGTTCTGATCCCAGATTATCTGCTTTGAACTGCACTATATCAGTCTACACTGCCAGATAATCTGAGATAAGCAGATAATCTGGGATCGGACCCTCGGATATAGTGCAATGTATATCCAGCCTTAGTATCAAGTGATTCTCAAGTCTCACCTGCCAATCAATCTGCAAATAAATCAAGCCCAGAGGGAACACTTACAATATATTTTTTGCACAGTTTCTGTAAAGAAGAGTAGGATCAATACTTTAAAATAAATACTTTTTTATTCAAAAGCAGAAGTAACATGATGAGGCTATGCAAATACTGTAATAACTGGAGAATCAAGCATTGTAAATAATTCTCACCCACCTAGAATATATTTTACACACTTCTGAAAGAAATTTCTATAATTTCCTTGCTGTTGCTGTGTGCCTTCAAGTCATATTCGACCTATGGCGACCCTAAGGCAAACTTATCATGGGGTTTTCTTGTAAATATTTGTCCAGAAGCTGGGAAATTGTGACTTGCCCAAGTCTCATTGGGGGAAAAATAGGACTTGTCATGGATCACTGAGGGTTCAAACTCTGGCCCTCAGAGTGAAAATCCAACAATGAAATCATTACACCGCACTGGCTCTGTTAACCTACCACCTTTTCATCTTGAAGTGAAGGAGACATTTTAACTAAAGGCCTGAGAGCACTGACCTTGTAGAACCAAGTGATTCTGATGAGTAAACAATTTGGACTTTTCCATACCTATGACTATTTCAGAGCTTCAGAAAGCTAGGGGTTTTTTGGACTACAACATCCAAAAACCATAGCCACTAAGATCATGTTTTTATTGGAGGATTTTGAGATTTTTTAAATCAGAATGTCACTTTCCCAAGCATTGCTTTTTCAGTCATGGTGATAGAATCCCTGTCCTTTCATTTGTCTATTTTTCAATATTCTGGCAAAATAACTAGCATATGCTAACTGTTCCCTGGAAAATGTTTTAAAAGTGTCTGTCTTTCTAGTTTTTCACCATCTAGGTCTTATTAGTATGTCAGCGAAAAATGATTTGCCTCAGGCAAACTTTGCCTTCAGGCATTTTTTTCCTCACTATGTTTCAATGGTTCCAATGAATGTTGTGTCTTTTACTTTTCTACATTCCTCTTTTACTATTTTCTACCCAAAATACAGATAGAACTGGATAATGAGGTCGATTTGTTTTCATATTCTTTTGTTTTGAATTTGTTATTTGCTCAAAAAAAAGGAGTAATAGAGAATTTCATTGAACTGGAAATTCCACCACAGGTAATTCAAAGAGTACTTGGAGAATTCATAAAAGAAGCCCAAGACACCAGTCCCTGACCTACTGTGAGTCAATTATTTTCCACCTGAAAGCAACTCCACTTTGTAAACAAGTGGAGTAAGTCTGCAGACACAATTGTGTATAATCAAAAGCCAGTAGCAATAGTAAAGACTGTTTTTAAGACATGTTTTAAAGTCAGTGTTGCAGAATGTCTGCTAGGCCATAGCAATCAATAATTACAAGTCCAAAATATAATTAAAATGAATAAAAAAACAACTCAATGCTGTAAAAAAACAGAGGCGTTTGAGATTAAAAGGGAATAAACTATTTGCTGGACTACTGAATAATTCACAGCCAGCCTACTCATTTTAGAAGAAGATCATTATAGGAAAATGATATAGGGTTGCTTTGGAACTTGGGGTTTCTATGACTTCCTAAAACATATTGCAGTTACTGGTTTGAAATCCAAAGGCCAAACTGGATATGAAGCAAAGAAATTTGATCTGCGCGTGCTTTTAAAATAGTTTTAATGGCAGCCATGCTATAGGGGATGGGTCAGATTGTAACTCTTGTTGAGAAAGGTAATCTTTCTCCAGGACCTGCTTTTCCAGTACTCCTCATGGTACAAAGATATTACTAAATACTTTTTTTAAAAAAAATCCCATCGAATTCCAGTGGGCTTACCTTTTAGTAAACTCAGATGAAGTACCTGTAAAGAATGTTCAATTCTAAGAAATGTCTGGCCACAAGATTTGAAAGCTATAGTTTAAAATGTAACTTTATCAAGCTATGTATATTCAGTCTTATGACCTCATCAGACGGGGTAAATTTGACGGGTGATGCCAGTTTGCCTATCTTTTTCTTTATTTAGGCCATTTTTACAACGAAGCCTGCCAGCTCCTATCCCAGAATACACTGCAAATTCCAGCGGGGCTCCATTGTAAAAAAAAAAAAAAAAAAAAAGGCAAACCAGGGCATGTCACCATGGTGGCAACATGGAAGACTTCCTGTATTGCATTGGATCAATGAGGGGAAGCCAAATGGCAGGCACATCTCCCTATGGGATGGGGAGTCAAGTGAGTCGAGCAATGAGGGGTGTGGGGCAAGAGGTTCCCCATGGCCCCAGGCAGGCACCTCCAGAATCACCATGATCTATGGTGATTTGATGAGATGGTATGACTATAGCAAACTTGATGGTGTAAAGTAATGTAAACTTCAGGAACGTATCCCATGTGTGTGGAGTGGGAGACATCATGTAATTGTGGCATAATTTGGTCCTGTAGCATTGCAAATCACTATATTCCGTTATTCATTACTTACCATATGTTGTCTGAATTTCTTGGTTTCTCCTTTACTAACCGTTTTCATCCTTATCTCATGAGCAAGTGGATTCCCCACCCTCTCCCCTTTTTTCAAAAAACTGAATCTTACTTTGGCATCACGAGAGTTTGAACCTTAATTTGTGTTGTTAAAGGCTAATAAATATAGTTATCTACTAAAGTAGCAATGTTTCTTATTTTTAAATGTAAAAAAGATACCAAAAAAGATTGAGTGGCTGCATTATGGCAAAGTACTGGAGACTCACTGCTAATTATTAGGAGACTGCCCACAGGACAGCCCATTTGCCACATCATAGATTCAGTTCAATGTGGGTGATTCTGACAGCTCTTATCTCATGTGTTTTCATACTTTTGAAATGGAATATCCTGGTTCCTGAGTCCAGAAGACTATCTCAGACCAACTTCTCCACCCTCCCTTTTTTTTGGGATGTTTATGGCATTTGACTATCGAATGGTGACAGATGCAGAGAGAAAGTTCCCCTGTGTCTTTGAATGGGTTCTGTCAGTTTTCATTGCCTCAATAACGTAGAACTGTTTTAAAATAGAGGGAGGCATGGGATAAGGTCCCCAGTATTGGTTTCTAAAGCAAGAATAATGGTCAGAAAGACACCTTTTTAAAAAGTATTTGTTTTCTGGTTTGCAGGAATGTACACCATGTCCTTTCTGGATGTCGTGAACTCTCTATGGCCTCTAAAGAATTAAGCAGCAACATAATCAAGACATGTATAAATATAACACTACATACTACAAAATAACACAGAGCATTATAGTTGTCCTGTACCATTAACCATCAGATCCAATATGCTAGTGAGAGTAAACATGACAATATTGTTTTGATTATGCCACACTAAATAAAGTCAATTTATAGAACTCATGAAAGCTATCACCTGTGGTATTGAAAAGGAGCTCAGTTCTCTTAACCAACATAGCAATAATACATTTTTGATTAAAGAAGCATAGAAGGTTAACAGTCAATCTTACCTGGAATTGCCAACCTTATTGATTACATTTAATTTACAATGCAAGCTGTGTGAAGTCTAATTCTATTTAACTTACATTGCCAATTGTAATTTCCCTTGTCTGTAAATGGTCATTCCCTTTTTTTTTTCTTTCATGCTACTATTATGGTATACTACACTTTCTATTTAAGACTTTTCAAAGGGCTCCCCATCCCACTTTTAAAAGGTTCTTATTCCTACAACAAATCCCAACAAACCAGAAGAACAGACAGATATTTGAAAAATTGCACAATGAAAAAATTGCACTTTAAAATCTCAGATCAGATGATCTGGGTTTTTTTTTTAATCGTTTCAAGCTATATTACAGGTAACTGATACTCGTTTCTGCTATAGCACCATGGAAGATTAGGCATAAAACATCAAAAAATGCATACATATAATGTTTGTGAAGCTATAACAAATTGTAACCTCACTCAGGCCCCATCTACTTCTGGAACATGGCCATACAGCCCGGAAAACACACAACAACCCCATCTACTCTGTTTCAAACTGGTATTTAAGAAAATGGTTTTGCGATGCAGTTAAAATCCTGGAACCAGTTTGAGGCTGGGTTATGATTATACAAAAAACAGAGCACTGATGTGTATTAAATAATTTCATTTGTGCACTACTATGGACAAATGTTGTCTGGCTGCCACAGTTTGATGCTAGCTTTGAACTGCATTAAATGGAGCCTCTCCAACTAAGGGTGATCCCAAACAGGACTAAAACCTGTTCAGAAGCACATTTAAAAAACCCGCGTCAACACAGGTTTGAGTCCCCGCTGCCCCAAAAAAACCAGGGTTTTTGCAGGAGTGTGGCTACATGCCATCCCAATTCAAATGTAGCCACCCCGAAGCCCCCCAATTTCCCCCTAAAAGTTAAGTAAAAGGTACCTGGCCACCATAAATACCCTCCTCGCATCCTCCTGGCACTAGGAGATGGCGGGTCTGAGGAGGAAAATCCAGGAGGATGCAGTGAGGGAACTTACTGTGCTGAGGTACCTTTTACTTAACTTTTAGGGATAAATGGGGAGGGGGGCTTGGAGGGGAGGGGATGGGCGCCATCTGTTCCAGGCACCCAAAAGGTTCAGAATAGCAATGGAGACTTACCCTTGGATAGCCCCAGGACCAGGCCCGTAGCCAGGATTTTGATTTTTGGGGGGGGGGGCTGGGATTTTGGCTCGGGGAGGGGGGGGGCTGAGTCTGAGTGAGAGAGAATCTATCCTAGCAGACCTTTTGTATAGTTATCCCAATACCCCCATGCATATGGGATATATTGAGCATGGTGATCAGATCATGATATGAATAAACATAACAGTTTTAATAATAAATGTAAGGCCTTATCGCGGACCACTCTGAGAATTTGGGGGGGGGGACTGAAGCCCCTCAAGGCCCCCCCTCCAGCTACATGCCTGCCCAGGACTACCCAGAAGTGGGTCTCCACAGGTTCAATACCCCATTAGACCTGGACCTTTCAGGGAGGCCCAGATCCAATGGGGTACCAAATTAATTCAGAACAAAACAAGAAAATCTTGGTTTGTTCTGAATTAATGTGTTTTTACTGGAGCCGTTGTTTGGATATGTTCAGTAAAAACTGAGACAGGTCCCAGAGTTTGGGCCTGTCTGAATGGGTTCTCAGTCTCTCATTTTGAATCTTAGATGTTTTACATGTGACCTGCACTTGAATTTGCTTTATTTTCTATGATTACTAAATTAACTTTCTTCACTCCTAAGTATAACATAGACATTTTCAAAATAGACCAAGACAAGCTGTTTCACCAAAAAAAAAAAAAAAAAGGAAGATCTTCCATTTTGGTGGTTCTCTACTGTTCCCTAGTTTTCCAACACAGAGCATGCCTTGTTTGTCTCTATGGTTACATTATCTCAGCCCCAAAGAAAGCCTGTGATTATATTGTTCGTTTTAGGAGTCAACCTAGGATTTAAAACATGTTTGCCAGCATAACAGACAAAGTAAGTCTGAAGGGAATGGAAATGAGTAGTGGAGGTTAAGTTGCTGGTAGTAGATGAGGTATATTTTATGACTTAACTCCATCCCTTGGGAATAAAATGCATGTAGATGAGTACTTGTTACAACAGTCATTATTTATCATTTCAGAATCTAATATACGTTGTTTGTTCAGACCCAGAATGCAGAAGAAAATCTTTCATTCTCTGAAGAGCTGACACCCTGTTGATAGGAACTTCAATAAACAAACACATTTTTTCAATACCTCTATGCAGCTAACATTTGCAAGCAAAGATGGAATTCTTTATAGGATCACTGTTGTACAGGAAATATGACAATCAGATTAAAGGCTTTCAGATGAAAACTTTTTATCAAAATAAAAGCTGAGGCTTCTCCTATTTTATTTCAGACTGTTGATACTAATATGAGTCTATTATTGGGAATAAAGCAAAAAGGGACGCCAACCATAAAACAGTCATTCATTATGTTTTCTCTTTGAATTAAATTTAGCAGATGTATCTAGACTGGCAACCGTATTCACTAAAAGTACCAGCTCCAAACTCTTTGGTTCCGGCCACTCTCCAGGTCAGTGTCAGCCCCTGATTCAACACCTCTGCAATTTGTCCTGGCCCCCCTTTCTCTCTGCGTCAATGCAAGAACAGTTTATTCCGGGCAAAGGCAACAAAAACAAATCATCTGAGAAAGTTCTATTTTGGTAATGCCATATGACTGTAGTCAGTAAGTCAAAAGGGTTTTCAGCACCCAGAACCAAGCATCTGACAAGATGTCTATGACGAAGTCAGCACATGCAGTTGCAGATGTACAACTATCGCCTACACAGCATGTGTGCCGAAGGTTACACCATATGGACCTCTTATATCTGATTTTAGTATGTTTTATTTTGTGCAAAAGAATCCACCTACATTTTTCCAAACCACCTGCTATTACTGTTGCTACTATCAGAACTCCTGACTAAATACAGTAGGCTTATTTATTATGCATACTTGTTAAACATGATTTCAGTTATATGCAAAAAGTTTTAAATAATATTTTTTCTTGAAATTAATTATGGCTTTGGCTTCCAGTGGAAACATACCAAAGAATTAATCAGGATATAGAAATGCCTAGAGAAATATTATCTGTAGGCCACCAATATGTTGGTCAGGATGGGGCAAGTGGAAACATACAAAGAAGCCATCTAAGATATAACCATCTGAATCATATCATCCCAAAAATCCCAACAAAGGAAAGCTCCATGACTAAGGCCCAACATTTCCAACGGAAGTCAGCTTATGAATATACACAAACACACACACAAATAAAATTTAAAGTACTGTAAGCCTAACTATAAAACAATCAGCCACCATGCAGTTAGGCATCCATCTCCATGGATTAACTATCCATGGCTTGAAAATATTCCCTACCACCCAAAACAAAATAAAAAAACAACTCTTGATTTTGTTGTTTAATACAAGGGACACCATTTTACTACACAATTGTATATAATGGGACTTGAGCACCCACGGATTTTGGGGTCCTGGAATCAACCTCCGCAGATAACAGTGGCCCACTGTATATGAAAACAGTGTTATAAAACAGAGAGGGAGAGGTACTAAAACTAAAAATCTAAAAGGGCTCAGAGAAATTACAGGGCAAGACCTGGGTAGAGGGGGATACCTTTTGGGGGGGTTTAAAAATGAGATTTTATTTCTAGAAGCTTAAAGAATTTCCTAAAAATCAGGGGGTGACTCAAACATTATGAAACTTAGGGGCTGACAGTGCTAAATGTGTCCTCCAAGTGTGGCCATTTTCATCCCAATACCCCTAAAAATGATGGAATGGGGAGCTTGGAAAGACCCCCAATTGCTGCCAATGGGCCAGAACTTCCTGGATCAAAAATTGATCTTTTGGTTGCCATAAAGGAATTGGATTTTTGCCTACCTGAATCCAGGAAATTTTCAAAAAACGGTTCAGAGGCTCACCAAATTTGGGACACTGAAAACGGAATGGGGTTTAACCGAATTGCACAGCCCTATGGCAGGGGTTTCCTCTGAGATTGTTTATTCCATTTAAACACTTCTTACAGTGATGCAATTCCCCTTAATATTTAAAGGGAATCTCTCTTATTGTAATCGGAAACCACAGGTTTGTGTTCTAATAACAACAACAATAATAATAACAACAACAACTTTATTTATAACTCACCCTCTCTCCCTGAAGGGACTCAGGACAGCTTACAAAGACAAAACAAAATAAAATAAACAGCAGTAAAAACAATTAAAACAAGCAATTAAAATTCACAAATAGCACATTAATTGTTCTAGTCTCTTCAGCAGCAGAAAATAAGCTCATTCCATTCTGTACATGACATTCCTTCAAATATTTTAAAATTGCCATAATGCCTTAGTTACCTCTAGACTGGACTATTGCAATGCGCTCTACGTGGGGCTGCCTTTGAAGACGGCCCAGAAATTACAACTAGTACAGCGTTCGGTAGCCAGGCTTCTAACCGGAGCAAATTACAGGGCGCGTTCAACGCCTCTGTTTAAGGAGCTTCACTGGCTGCCATTTACTTTCCGGGCCCAATTCAAGGTGCAGGTTATCACCTACAAAGCCCTAAACGGTTTGGAACCCACCTACCTTAGAGACCGCATCTCCCCCTACGAACCCGCACGTTCTCTTCACTCGTCGGGGGAGGCCCTTCTCTCGCTCCCACCACCCTCGCAGTCATGGTTGGTGGGGACGAGAGAGAGGGCCTTCTCCGTCGTGGCCCCCCGGCTTTGGAACTCGCTTCCTAGAGAGATCAGGCAGGCCCCTACCCTCCTCTCCTTCCGTAGGAGCTTAAAAACCTGGCTCTTTCAAAAGGCCTTTGATACTTAATTTGGTGTCGGACTGATCTATCTGCCCATTTTATAATAGCCCCATTCTCGAGGTGTTGCCAATGCTATATTGCACTTTGTCCATTTCAACTGTGAAATTACCTTCCCCATTTCAGCCCATTTTGGCACATGTTGCACTTTGCCTGGGTTCTATGAATTAGTCTCCAGTGTTAATATTGTATGTTTTATGCTGATTTTAACAATTGTTTTTACTGTAATTGATGTTTTTATTGGATAACTGTTTTATTGCTGTGTTTTGATATTTGATTGTTTTATCGGGCAAGGCCCCATGTAAGCCACCCCGAGTCCCTTCAGGGAGATGGGGCTGGGTATAAAAATAAAGTTATTATTATTATTATTATTATTATTATTATTATTATTATTATTTACCAATCTTGTCTTCCTGAAACTAAACTTACCCAACTCCCTTAGTAATTCCTTCAAAGGCTTTGTTTAGAACTTCGATAATCTTGGTTGCCCTTCTCTGGACATGTTTCTATTTGTCAACATCCTCCTTGAACTGTGGTGCCCAGAATTAGACAGACTTTATCAGGTGACCACACATTTCTATGCTATCTCCCTTCTGAAAGATGAAGCTTTGAGAAAGTGATATTTCAAGAGAGAAGGGGAGCTTTGGTTCTAGAGTACAGTACACAGGGAAACTTCTCAGATTGGATGCAAGGATCCTGAGCCAGTGATTCCTCTCTTGCTTTAAAAGCTACAGCACAATGAATCTGTACAAGGTCAGAAAATTGTGTAGAACTATGAGCCTAGCAGAATAGTGGGCATTTACATTTTACATTTAAATTGAAAAAACTAGAAAAGATAATTAGATTGTAATCCACACATTCACTCTATAGATGAAAGTCAAGTAAATATGAACTTTACAATATTCTAACTTTTTGACTAGCTTTATCTTTAACATACATTGTTTCATGACGGAAGCATAGTCAAATAAAAAGAAACTTACCAGAGAGGTACCATTTTAGGTGGCTGTGCTATAAACATGTACATTATGTTATACTTCACTAAACAGGATTCATCATTTTTTGGCTTTTGATTCATAATGAAAATCTATGTCATATAAGACAATGACTATAGAATTCTACCAAGGATAGACTCCCACATGAAGAAATACTTTAGCATGACAGAATCAAAGATTATGATCAAAGATTATGATCTTCCTTCAGCTACCATCCTACTGACAAGCAACACTAAGATAGAGAGATGTGATCATGTTTGCATACATTTCCAAATAACCAAATTGCAAGTGGCACATTGCCAAATGTGGCACATTGCCCAAATGATGCTAAATTGAAGTTTTTTGGCAGGATCTCATTGACAGTTTGTTCTTATTGCTTTGGGGTTCATTAACACAATGCAGTGCGCACACGCACATAAAAATAACAGATGAAGCTATGTCCTTCGGTGATTTTTTTTTTTAAAAAAAAACTTAAAATAAACAGCAATTATAATATTTCTAAAACTTCTGATATTTGTTTTAACAGTTCCAGAAGAAATAAGGACAAACTGTTAATCTTTAGTGAAGTGTTGCTAAGTGATACATAATGCTTAAGTAGCTTTAGAAGGACTGGCACAAGTGTTATATTAATCATATTATGTCAATCACGGGTAACATATGGTATTATAATTATAGCAACCATGTTTACAAAAGCCATGAGCAGGTGCAAGTATTTGAATACCCAATGTTCTCATGACTTCCCCCTAAACGTGCTCTTGCAAACTGTAGTTTATTGAAGGGGTAACAATAATAGTTTTATATAGCTTTTGTTTCAATTCATTGTTTGACAGAAGAAAAATTTGAGTACTTTCTCATTTTTCCCAACAGATTTCTCAATACTGGATAACTAAGCAACACAATAGCAAATGTGATTCAGGAGAACCAAATATAAAAGCAATGTACACTGAGCTAAAATTGCTATTACTGTGAAAAGGACTGCACTGGTTGTTAATCAGTCCTAGGTCTTGAGATTTCATTGAAAATGTCAGCTCATAGCTTCAGTAAAGTGTCAGGCAAGGACAAAGGGCAGGGAAGCAGATTCTTGGTTAAGAAGTACTAGGGAGTGACAGAAAACAAGTAGCGAGTCTAATCATGCCATCGAGACTTATATTTCAAAGTGAAAGATGACACAGGTGGACATGTTCAAAAACTAGGTTTTGTGTTCTTAAGAAATAGAAATAAATTTTAGCTTTCAATGATAGTACTTGGGCTGCAGTACTAAACACACTTAAGTAGGAATAAGGTTTATTAAAAATAATAGAAATGTGTTTGCAGTAAACATGCTTGGACTGTGCTATAAATTAACCATTGAGTTTCTGGAAATAGTTTCATATGAAAATACACAACAACTCTTGTAATGTTGTGAATGTGTTGAAAAATATTGTAGTACTTACCAACACACATAGGAATGGATCCAAATTCAATCATGTTTAGAGTAAGCCATGTGACTCAATGGGGTTTAATTTGGTGATGATTAACTTCTTCCATTGATTCTGCTGGATTTGCTCTAAACAAGACTAAGCCTGAATTTAACCTTTATTACTTAAATGAATTAGCAGAGTCTGTGGATGATGTATTTGTGGCAAGTGGGCATTGTCATGAAGTGGAATCACCACATATATCTATAATTGCTCTTACCTATGGAAAAAGAATACTAAAATAGACTGAAGTAATTGGGATGTGCAAATCTTTGCTGTTTGGTTTAGTTCGGGTTAGCTTTTGCTGTTTTGTCCCATTAGCGAAGAGCCATCAGGGTTGAAAACATAGCCATTTGATGTTGTTTTTCAATTCAAACAAAGAATAAGTAAATATAAGGGATTTTTTTTATCCAAGGAAACCCCTAAATAACTAAAGATGCATGGATAGTGCTGCATCTAGCACTGAAAAACTGTCTGCATGAGAGTGGATTCAAATACAAGACAGATCCAAACTTTCCCTCCCTGCTTTCAAAGCACTCAGAAACTTCATTGGAGGGGCTAGAAAACCTATCAAAGCATATTTTAGTTGGTTCATGAAGGTCAGGGACACAAAATGTGGAGCTGGAAAATACCTAATGAAAATATGGCAAAAGTGTTCATGCTTTCAAACTCTCCAAAATTCCTCACCAAGATGGGTGATAATAAAGTAAAGAAATAAACAATAGAAAGAAGAAAGTCAAAAGATTTAATATGAGCTCATTTTTACACTGCTGTGCATGTTTTTTCCTCTATCAGCTACTCTTTTTGGATCACCTAGACTGGTGATCCCGGTGGATGATCAGTGGCACAGCTGGTTAAACCACTGAGCTGCTGAACTTGCTGACCAAAAGGTCAGTGGTTCGGATCCGGGGAGTGGGGTGAGCTCCCACTGTTAGCCTCAACTTCTGCCAACCTAGCAGTTTGAAAACATGCAAATGTTAGTAGATCTGATGGGAAGGTAATGGCACTTCATGCAGTCATGCCAGCCACATGACATTTCTAAGCCGGCTCTTTGGCTAAGAAATGGAGATAAGCACCAACCCCAAGAGTCGGACACGACTAGACTTAATGTCAGGGGAAACCTTTACCTTTACCTTAGACTGGGGAAAAGAACTCAAAAGGCTGCATACCTTTGATCATTTGGGCATTTTAGTCATTTCTAATAAATGCATTGCTAAATGGCAACTTTCGTTTTGCATACAATTACATGACAGATTATGGCAAGCATGTTGGAGAAATGGATGATAGAATAATTTCTCAGATATATTTTCCATTGAAGGCTGACTTTCTAAAGACCTAAACTAACTCATAAAAACCATTTAGTAGCGAATATTATATCTTTCAGTCCTCAAAATAAATGTGTTGAATGTATAGTGAATTGCCTCTTTCTCTGTCTTGAATGAAACTGACCAGAAGTCCAATCTTGCATTTACATGTAAATGTGAATTCTCGGGAAGAAATCTGAAAGCCTCCAAACATTGGAAGAGCAACAAACACTAATAATAAAGTACCTCATGTGTTTTTGTTAACAATATGAGGTTTTTCCCTTGAGGCAAAGATAACAAGCGGACAATTTTGCAAAGGGTAACTAAGCACATAGGGCAGAGAAGATAAGAAGAAAAATTAATATTAGAGAAAATAAAATCCTAGGTTAAGTGAGGGAGCTGGTGATAATTACAAACAGCTTATCTTGCACACTACGGTGAGACCATTAGAAGGGTTTACCCAATTAAGCAGTAATATTTTGTACCCCAGAAGGAGCACAGCTGGCCAACAATATTTTTAGCATGTGTAATATTTCGCTTTGTTCAGAATTATGATGAACTGCAGTAAAATGCACAGTGCATATTGTCATTAGCATATGCTAGATGTGTTCTCCCCTTTCCAGCAAATTCAGATCAACAAAGGAATCTTTCAGTAAGCTGCAAGCTGTTTGATTCAAGTCCCAAATTGTTAAACATTAGATTTTATTCTACTGCAAATTTCCCAAAAAGAAATATTTTTTTCCTCTCCACTGAATATATTTCTTTGTATACAGAATGCCTGTAGCAAATCCTCCCTCTCGCTGATGCACATAGATACCTTGGATAGGGCCATATATTTTGGTATCTTCAGTGTGTAGTCTTTCCCTGGGAAACTGAGTCATGGCTTGAGATGTGTTAGCAGACAATTTATCCTATCTCTTCCATATGTCCAAGAAGTGCTGCCAAGGTCAATTTGAGCCCATTCTTGTCTTTGATTATATAAGAAATCCTTAGTTGTTTCATTTTGAAACTTATGGAGTTATTTCAAAATAACAGCAGTTGCCTCTCCTTCTCTCTCGCTCTCACTCTCTCTCTCTCTCTCTCTCTCTCTCTCACACACACACACACACACACATATCTCTATTCAGAGTTGCCAGAGTAAAAACTGGAAAGATCTCCTGTACTTTCAAAGTCTGCATAGAAGCAGCTGTTGCTTGTTGGGTGTGACAAGCAAAAGCTTCTGAAATCCCTGCTTCTGTACAACTATTATAGGCTCAGACATTTTCCCCAATTTTGAATCTGATAATCCTATTATATTATTGCAGCATGTGTATATTTGGCATAAACATTGCAATGACATTGAAAATATATTTGGAAAGAAGCATCAATATTACTTTTTCTTAAATTTGGCTTTTCTCAGTTGGTTTGATTCCACAAGCAACATCTAACCAGGCATTAGATGGGAATAATATTTGCTATATCAAAACAGACTCAGACCCCTTCTACACAGCCCTACATCCCAGGATTTGATCCCATATTATCTGATTTAAACTGGATTATATGAGTCTCCACTGCCAGATAATCTGGGATAAGAAGATAATCTGGGATCAGATTCTGGGATATAGAGACAGTGTGGAAGGGGCTTCATATATTTGTTTGAGAAGATTGGATATGCTTGATGCCTTAATGGCCACACTTGCTGATTTTTGGCTACTTAAAGCTCCAGAAAGTTACACTCATATGGCCATGGCTGCCATTTTGAGTTGCTGGAAATAATGTCATTTCACTTATGGTCACCTTTTGGCTGTTTGTGGAAGTTACTGCTGTTTTGGACTGGGGGCTTATGAGTCTTTGAGAACTGCACTGGACAATCTCCCTCTCCAACCAGGATGTAACTATTCCTGACCTTGCTGTAGGAGGAGGTCATGAAATTCTAGAAGTATTGGAGAAAAATTTGGTGACTTCTGGCTAGCCTTATTGATGCAATATATCTGCTGCTTTACAAATAGAACACCCCCTAAAATTTTGAGAATTTCTTTTACCCATGAGAAGTTCACAATAATCTTCCCACTCTATATAATCTGAGAACTGTAGTAGATGCAATGCATGTCATGTTTTTAAAATTCTCCTTAGATGATTACGTTATCATGGCCTAAATCCACTAAGGAGTTTCAAATACACAAATGTTGAACTGAGGTAAGAAAGAGTTTGAAACTCAAAGCATTTGAACAGTAAAAGAATCACTCAATCTGCTGAACTAGCCACAGTCATAACTTTAGTGGAATGCCTTTTGAGGCTAGCCCATATAAAGTAGTGTATAGCAGTACAGCCTAGGATTTATTGAAATATGTCACCAAAATGATATCTTGCCTTTGAAAAATGGACAGCATTCGCACATCAAACAAATTTGAACAAAGGTACTTCCAGCCATTACCTTTATACTTACAAACTCCAGGTATGCCTTTCATAACAACCTTAATTGGGCAGTAATTCAATCTCAATAGTCCTATCCCATTGTCAACTTACTTTTTGACCAGGAACATTTGTGTCAGGATGAAAGCCTTTGCTCTCAGACAACACTTGAAAAATTCAAGGTTTGGGCCATTTTTTGGGAAAGAGAAGGAAAGAAAAGATGGGACAAGGGATCAATTCATATGTGAATAGCATTGAGACAACCCTGCATTATCTTCCCGGTGATTTAATTTCGACATTAATCAATGTAGAGGACAAGATGGAATCTTGTGAATAAAAGGAATTTGAAAGCATAGTAGAGATTTTCAGTATATTCAGACTGGAAGGAAATAATGCCAAAGTGTGGCTGTCAAGCAGACTCCAGGATGGTAAAGAAATAGATCTGTGGAACACTCAACTCAACTGTTGTGGTCCATTTTGGAGGACATTCATCTGAAATTTGCATGACCTCTAGTTAAATGGAAGTAGTTATGCTAGCTAATTAGGCAAGGAAGTCACTTCTGATGAATTATTCAATGCTCTTTGCTTAATAACCAAGTCTGACTTTTTTTAGACCACAGTATGTCTTTATGGAGGCATTTTCCTACTCATGGCCATTTTTAAACAGTGGCAGTTTGGACCAGTATCTTATCATCTTAGTTTGTGAGGAAATGGTCTTAAAATACATCCTTCCCAGAATTCATTCTAAATCGGTTTTTGGCACACCGCTGAAAATTACTCATGTTGAATCCTGTACATAGTGCTAGAGTGCTCACCAATAAGGCTGGAGGTTAATTCTTTTTGGTCTCATTGTGCTTTTTAAATAATATTTTACACTTACATAATTATTTTAGTGTTCAAAGTGCTTCATGTGACAAATCTGCTTACCATCCCTACAATGACAATGGAGCTAAGTCAACATTATTATCTACCATGTTCCAGTTGAGGGGTCTCAAGCTAAAAAAGAAGGGGGATTGTCCAAGGGCTCATCTCTGGTGAGTTCATTGCAAAGTTGAAATCTGTATTGTTGACTTCTGATACTTATTATGCATTTATTAGAAATACAACTAGAGATCCCCAAACCCAAATCTATCCATTTATCTAGGTTGGGCAAAGTATACCCCTCCAGAGCAATTTTTGTGATATCCCAATGCCCTCAAAGGTTCCAAAATTGCCCAAAGGTCCCCCAAACACCCTTTGAAGATACATACAAACTTTTCTCACATTTTAGTTTTCAGACGTACGCTACTGTAGTGCTGATGTGCATTTCTTCTGGAAATGGGAGGAAATTCCCCACAAAGTAGTTTGAGACTAGGAGTCTTCTCACATGCACAGCTGGAATTGCCGTGGATCGTGGCAGACCAATGTGATTTTGGCGACACCTGCTCAGAGGGCTTGGTGATCTGTCACCCTGCACCCCACACCATCTTGGCTTCCCCCCTACCTCATCAGATGGTGAAAGTGTCCACCAGCTGGTTTGCCACATTGAGGGCAATGCAACATAGGAAGCCTCCTGTATTGCCGCTACTGGCTTTTTTCAGCAACGACTCCAGTTTCACAGCAGTTTTGTCACAGAGCCACCCCAGAAGTATTTCTGCAGTGTGTCATGGGTGCTGCCGTGGAACTGGAGTTGCTGCTGAAATTTGCCCAGTGTGAAGAGGTCCCAGGTTCCATGTTTACTGTAATGAACTTACTGACTTCAAACCAGTTCCAGACATGTCAATGTAATCACTTGCACAGCAAAACCAGTTTCTCTCAAACCAGTTCAAGTTCCAAGCTGTAGTAAATAATCAATGTAGACGGACCCTTAGAGGGTTCATGTGCCCCTAACCCAAGTAAATGTGGGGGGCTACTGTAATCAAAACCACAATAGTTAAACTCACTAACTGCATGTGATAAAATGTGGGACTGACTGTATGAGATAAAAAAATCATTCAGATATCCAGGTGTCAGCATTAGTTGCTTAAATCTCAGAAACGAACTGGAAACTGATATGTGATTCAGTGTCTTATAACACCTGATTTAGTTACAAATTGCTGTTGGCTTTTCTCTAACGTTTTTGAGTTCTCTTGAAAGAAGGATTTATTACTTCATGTCTAGTCCAAATTGGCACTTTGTGGCTCCATGTCCATGTAGCAATACTTTTAGTATTTTAGTTTTAATCTAAATTTTAATGAGACTATCCAAGATACTGAAAGATGCCCCTCAAATAGATTCAGTAAGCTCAATAGTTTTTTTTTTCTCAACAAAATGGATTCATTGCCTCTGGAAAATGGAAGATATCAACTGCCAATGTTTAATCCTTAAATTCTTCTTGGTTAGTGTTTCCAGGTATAATTATGTAACTGCTATAAAACATGTAGCCAATAGTTTTTTTTTCAGAAAGCCTGTGCTAAAATAAAAGTAAGGCAGTCACTTCACTTTGAATACATTCAGTTCTATGACAATATTTTTTATGTTTTAGTAATATTAAACAATGAGTTGAATACCACTCACATGAAAACTACAGCATTAAAATTAAGCTGAAAAGGTCACAGAATCAGCATGTTTCCTAAGGGACAGAAAAAATAACCACAAAAATGATTAACAAGTATTCCATATTACTTATTTTAGAGGCTGAGGCTGGTGTCCCAATTATGTAAAAATGTTCCATTAATCCCAGAGTTCCGCTCATTTATTTTGAAAATATAATAGTAGAGCTTTTATAACCAGGTAAAGAAAACGCCTTGCATCTTTTTCAGCAAACAATATGATTTATGGTGTTACCTGAACTTTAAAAACATTATGTCTTGAATTTCAGCTCTCTGTTTGACCTTAAAAATTTATTAACTTTTCAAAAGATTTGTTTTTAATCAGAATTGAATTCTTCCCCATAAAGGTTACAGTATCATGCAAAGTAGCCTAGTACACTTGTCTTTCTGGCTATTTCTTATCCTTCAGGGGTCGTGCGAAGAGAAAGGAGCTAAGTCATATAGCCAACCAGATTTTTAAAATCAGCTATGCTTTGACTTGGAAGCCCCCTTCAAACTGATAAGAGGAAAAAAAATCTATTGGGGATTTTCTGAAAAATTGGGAAAAGGGGAAGGAAGGTACTAAATGTGGGGTTAGAGAATTGAAATTTAAAATGGTTAAGACATAGAAGTGTGATTTAACATGAAAATGGGAGAAGTAGGATTTAGTGTCAGATACCACTGATGGGAAAACTGAAAGTCAACTTTTAAGTCATTTTTCCCTTCTATCTTTCTTTGTTTGGTAATCATTTTATTTTGTATTTGTTCTTTGGGTTTGAATAATTTGTTGTTTAGTAACGGTTGGTGGTGTGTTTTTGTACTATGTATATTCTTTTCATTATTGTTTGTAGGTACTATTCTGATTAAAATAAAGAAAGCCCTTTCAGATCCAAAGTTGGATTGTGTATACCTCAAATATTCTTGCTTCAGAATAAATCTGAGGAATTAAGTGGCTCTTAGGAACAGGATCTGCTCAGGATATCAGCGAAATACACACATGACATTTGTCAGCTGAAATACCAGCTACAAGATAGGGATATATTTGCTCTACTGTCTGCTGCCTTGTGATATGCCTCTAAATCCAAGCAGGTGCAAGCTAAGCCTTTTCCACTCCACCTAATGGCAAGTACATCGCCAACATGATGATTTCCCAGTGCGCCTTCATCTCAAGTTTCTTAAATTGGAACATGGAATTTGGAACATTGCAGATAACCAATCCATGGCCCTTAGCACAGTAATGAAGGGTTCTGTGTAAATCACAAAGTCTTGGCAAGTACAGATTTTTGTGTTTGAGAGATAAAAGCTGTACCTGCTGAGATTTCTTATCAATAAAAGCCCTCGTGTGCAGGACAACAGCAACAGTGCAAGATAGGAAGAGAATTGTGGGACAACTTCAGAAGCCACATCTACCACATGGAGTTGTGTCACAATAGAATACTGCAGTAGTTCATCAGAATACTAACTTTAATTAGTTTATATAGTATAACTATGCAGCAGATATAGGTGACCATAGTGGGAGAAGGTCTACAGAAGGTCTATTGCCCTACAACAGACCTTCTGTAGGCTCCATTAACTCACAAAACATGGGAGATCAGATGAAAAACAAAAACGTAAATGGCACTCCATTTTTGATTGTTATGTTTGAGGGCTAATAGGTTTTTATAAAGTTTTTGTGTTCAATGACCACTCTAAGAGAACTCCAGAGAACAAGCAACTGACCTCCTGCCCTCCTTTTATTAGCTTTTAACAGGAGAAGCTTCAGAAGAGTCTTTGGCTAACTGCAGGCCACAAAGACGGCTTGCTAAATGGAGCCCATGGGTGCATAGTACTCACTCCATAGTATAGTAATTGGTCACAGCTGCTTTAGCTATTATTATAATACATATTTTAAAAAGTCACTCTCTACCTAACTGTCTCTCAGGTGTAACTGGCATAAAACATACCGTGTCTATGTCCACTGAGAAAACATCATCCTTGTTGTTAAGCCAAGAGTGCAAAGCTTCAGGAATGGGAAATCAACACAAAAACACTTGTTCAGAAACATATTCTTCTTTCCTATCAACAATTCACATTCTACAAATAAGGAAAGCAAATCAAATATCTAAGCTCTTGGGTGCATCCCGAATCTTAGTAGGACTTACATCATGTTAAGCATGTATAAGATTGCAGGATAAAGCTTTGTATTGAATTGCATCCCTATGCCACTTTAATAATTCATTTATAAAATCATCATTCATGGAAAAACTAACACTCTAACTCATCTTGCATTTCTGAAGTATATGTTGTTCCAGTGAAGAAACCATTGTGTATATATTTCAGTCAGTGCCTTGAGATTTTCCTTTCTTGTTATATATATTCTTACAAAATAATAATGCCTGAAATTTTCTACACTCTACCTTTTTCCACTAGAATTTCTATATGATGTGTGCTACATATATCAGGCCTTTTCTATAACAATTTTTGGGGATTTTTAAATGTGTCTGTCCTAGGAAAAGAGCATTGCCTATATCTTTTTACATTGGGCAGAACAGCACCATGTTCTTCTTAACTTCATCTCTTGGAAGTGCCTTGCCACCAATTCTACATATAATAAATGCATGCTGCAGACTTAAATTAGACACCCTAAGTAAGTAATGCATACTGCATGTCATTCATTCTTTAATAAGTGATATTCAGAGTTTACAAAACTCACAAGCTTGTGCTATCCACTTTAAATCAATCATATGTGAATTTAAGTTTTTTTCTTTTTAAACTCTAGCAAAGAGTGTGTGCCTTTTATAGATAACATTTCCTCAAAATTTATAAATCATATTTCTTTTCTGTATTGATATAAAGCTGAAATGTTAAATAATTCCCTTACTTTATTACTCTGCCACACCACACTGACAGAAATCTCATCTTGCTTATCTATTCATCTTGCACTATTCCTCAGACCATGTTTTCTTCCTTCCTGTTCTTTACGGTGTTTCTATCAAACACCAACTTCCTGGAGGCTTTAGCTGACCCAATGTTTGATATAGTGTTTGCTACTGCAAATTTGATTATGAGGTGTCTTCAGGAGGCTGATGGAACAAACATAGAGTTGGCCCTCCATATCAACAGGTTCTGCATCCATGGAGTCAACCAAGCACAGCTCGGAAAAAGAATAAAGCACACAGAAAATGCGATTTTGTTATGTGCCAAGCATTATGTTGATATGGAGACATGCCCTGCTGTAACCTGCTTCTATTTCAGATACTAGGCTCCCTGCTATAATCCATTGATTTGTGTGCCATTTTAAATAAGGAACAACATTTTACTACAACATTGTATATAATGGAACCTGAGCATCCACAAATATTATCCACAGAGAGTCTAGACCAAAACCTGGTGGATACTGAAGGCACACTCTATGTTACTGAGAAGCTCTTATCACAATAGAAACTTTCAAAGCAACTACTACCGTGTTGATCAATGCTCTGCTGATGAGATCCAAAAGTGCCTTTCAGATATTATTTGCAGAACAATTTGGCTTTCACACAGTCTTATGATGAGTTGTGTTAAAACAATCAGAAGGAAGACTTCAGTCACAGCTCCTCACACCACAGGTTGCTTGATAGGAAGGGACTGGTAACATCTTCAAACAGTGCCCTGGTACCCAGCAGAACAGACTTCCACGGCACAGTGTGGTTGTTGTCTGTTAAGATAAGTTTGAGGAGCTTGATCAGGAAACAACACATTGATTACATATTCATAACTTTATCTGAGATGTTGGATCTTAGCTAGCATCTCAGATATATTTATGTATGCAAAAAGCCCATGTGCACATTTAGCACAAAAGAAGTCCTGAACTGAAAAAACTCTTGAAACACTATTCTTGCTGTGAGAAAAAAGACATACAAAATTACACATTGCTTCCTTCAAGAATGGCATTAGCAAAAAAAATGATATCCTTAACTTCAACATAAAAAACAGCATTCTAGAATTGGCCACTAAGAATAATGTTGTCCTTTCTTTCTTCATTTTTAAATAGGTTCCTTTTGTGTCTTGAATACTGTATCATAACTGGGCTGGCCACATTACCAACTTTCCATTAGACAATTCTTTATTTATACTACACATAGAATCTGATCTAAATCTGCTTTACTGATAAAGAACCATCAAAATGTAAGTTGAGGCCTTGAAGTTGCCCACCAGTACTTAACACATAAGCCATCTGCTTTCCGTGTTCTTTATATGGTAAAATCTACAAAATTTCCATTTCTATTATTGGAATTATTTGTATCTTTGCAAACTCTGTACACTTGGCGTATGCAAATGTTATGCAGATTTGTCTCTTCCATTTTGGTGATGCCCAAATGGCATCAGTTGTCACCAGGTTAGATATTTAACCAGAAACATATGCTTGTGCTTTACATTTCAACTTTTCTACTCCTGTTAAACAGCTGTTGTCCTTTCAGTCCAAAGCTGGCTGCATTTCAGTAACATATATGAATCAAATCCTGTGAGAAGTCCTCTCTCTCTTACATACTTGTCAAAACCAGAGAAGAATCAACAGGCATATTTGATGAGTCAACCTACATTTCAGAAGAACAAGATGAAACCACTGACAGAAATGAAAGCTGCAGTGATATTATAAATAGTTTCCCTTTTATCCATACAGTGGTTTATAACTAGGTTTTGCTTTGCTATTCCACGAACTAAACAGGGGAAAGTTAAACCATCTTGAACTATGCCAATGCTATAAGCTAATTAACAGTCAACTTATTTGAGCTGCAGACAACTGTTGTGTTTTAAGTATAACTATTAATTATAATGTTAGCAGAATATTTGTAAGCACTTCAAAATTAACCTCTATATCCTCAGGAGTTTTCATTTTATTTAAGAGTCACTTGGACTCTCATAGAGAACCTAATTAGTCTATGAACGATAAGAATAGAAGAAACACAAATTAGTTCTTTGTTTACTGCTACATGGCAGTACCATATAATTTGTATTGTAATTAAAATGTGCAGCATATTGTCAAGGATAACAAGCAACATTTTAGGTGCTGACAAGGAAGAAAATGGGTGGTGCTATTCTTTAGTGAAGTGGCCAATGAAGGATGTGGCATTCCAGAAAATTGACATCTGTCCATTTCTTAGAATTGATTGAGTTTCACGTAATTGAGGACTGTTATCACATGAAGTGCTACTACATAGCAGTTGTGTGATCATAGATACTGGATATATACTGGGATGAACACATTTGTTAGCACACTATTCCGCTGCGCAATTGTGCCAAACTGCCAATCCATGATCCCACAATTGTATTTCCAATACCCTTGTAACCCTGCCTTCCCGGACTTCCACTGTATTGTAATTTTTTAAAGCAATTTCAGTGTTTCACTAATGCTTACCATTAAAAAGTCAATTATAACTGGAATCATTCAGAAATATCCAAATAATGAGGGGAAGAGGAAAATCCTGCCCCCTGGTGTCACTTTATTGTTAATATGCCAGCAGAAAAGAAGAATGGACCAATCGCAAGGTAGACAAGGGAAGTGTTGTGAGATTACAAGCTATTGACAAGTTCTCCTCATCAATAGTGGGGAGTGAGTTAATCATGGAGAGGAGACATACCGGCAAAACGGGTTCAGGTGTTGTGGCCAGTTCTGACAGCGAGGAAGAGGGACTCTGAGTCACATACATAGGAGCAGCAGCAGCACCTTCACCTAGACAGTGAAGAACCCACCACTTCTTGGGCTACAGGTCAGGATCAGGTGCAGGCCCCTGAGCTGGAAGGCAAGGAGTTAAGCATTCCAATCTGGTTACAGCTGTGGAGAGGAAAAATACAAGTTTGTAGGTCCAGCCATTTGGAAGAGAAAGGGGCTGACAATTGGAAACAGCTGCGAACCAGCATAACTATTTGGGGTTTTGAGCAGTTGCTGGCAGCTGTGTCTTTGATGGAGCTGTGGCCTTGAATCCTTGTGTGATTCTTTGGAATCTATGTCAGGCACTGAATCTAAGATTTTGGCTTTGGATTTCAGATGATACGTTGGACTGTGTTTTTAGGTTATTTGACCCTGGACTGATTCTGGATTATTCTTGTGTTACTTGCTGATTTTCTGCCAACCTAGCAGTTCGAAAACATGCAAATGTGAGTAGATAAATAGGTAGCGCTCCAGTGGAAAGGTAACGGAGCTCCATGCAGTCATGCCGGCCACATGACCTTGGAGGTGTCTTTGGCTTAGAAATGGAGATGAGCACCAACCCCCAGAGTCGAACACGACTGGACTTAACGTCAGGAGAAACCTTTACCTACTTGCTGATTGCTGCAGAGACAATCTTGGGAAAAACCTGACATATAACATCATGTGATCATGCTTCAATGCCAGTTTACCTCCCCCATATGATAAAGTACTGAATCACTGGAAATTGAAGCTATTCTTGAAAGACATCCTGACTCTATCCCACTTTTCTCCTGAGTCGGGACTCAAAGTGGCGGACAGCATATAAAAGCAAGAAGACATGACCTACAATAAAATGAACAACAAATGAACAATTTAGTGCTGATTAGTTCACTCAGGAGCCTCCGGTGGCATAGTGGACTAAAGCCTCATGGCTTGAAGGTTGGGTTGCTGACCCAAAGGCTGCCAGGTTCGAATCCCACCAGGGGAGAGTACGGATGAGCTCCCTTTATCAGCTCCAGCTCCATGCTGGGGACATGAGAGAAGCCTCCCACAAGGATAGTAAAACATCAAAACATCCGAGCGTCCCCTGGGCAACGTCCTTGCAGACGGCCAACTCTCTCACTCCAGAAGCAACTCAAGTTGCTCCTGACACGGAAAAAAAAATTAGTTCACTCGTATGTATTTCATACTAGACTTCCTTAAGCCAGCAGACTGTAGGTGTTCTGTTGGTCAGTCCTGCATCAGTGAAAGACTTATTTTCATTTTGATTGTAACTGAGGATGCCTCTACACTGTCCAAAATGTGGAATGAACTGCTAGTAAAATTGTAGCTTTTTGAGGTCACACACAGAAGCATATCTCTACTTCATTGGAGGCGAGAGGGTGGTCATATTGGGTAGCCATGCCAACATCAGATCATCATGATTAGGCTTGGATATTACCACCTTTCTCTCCCTGACTCCCCTTTTGCCCCCAAAATATAAAAAATGTCTCCTTACCATTGAAGGAGTCTGCTCTATTACTGTATCATGCTCAATAATGATCAATGGAGCTTTAGAGAGGGCACCCTCTCCCCAAGCTTTGTCACATCATTACTTGCAACAGTAAGGAAACAGGAGGCAGGGAGGGAAGGGTGGCCCTACAAAGACAAGTATCCACTGTAGTATCTATTCTTTAAGTTGTTTTTCTGAGGTTTTTTTTATATGGATCGTATAGGGAACATATATAGTGGCTACATGTTATTGCTCAGGTGACTGTAAAGTAATGTAGTTGCTGTTACTCCTGAATCACATTTAAAGGAAGACTTTCAATCTTTACAAGAAACAGTCATAACAGTCAAAAGAATAGACTATAATTCACCTGATGAAGACTCTTTTGAGTTGAAACCGGTTGTGGTTTTGGAGTCTACTATCCATAGTAAAGAAATAAGAACAATTATATATAAGAAGATTAGTCAATTTTTGTATCTGGAACAATTAAAGAACTAAAGAACAATTACTGTTATGAGAAGAGGAGTCAATTCATCTTTCAAGAGAAAAATATTTCTACTGTGAATGTAACAGTCCTTTGTTTGATTGTATAGCAATGCTTTTTGTATCTGTATTCATATTGATGCATTGAACTAAATATAGGTTTAATAGCATCTAAAACAATTTCTGTATTACTGTCCCAGGTGTCTGCCTGGGATGCCTCCATAGCTGAAAAGATTCAGATCTTTGCGAGTTTTTTTTAACCTGGCTATAAGCCACATTAAAAGATGTACCCCAGTTTACTATGCATTTTTTCTAGGTGACTGATACATAATGTAAATGATATTTAGCAAAATAAAAACACACTTGCAAGCCGTACACAGAACTAGTCAACAAATGGTTCAAGGGTGTTTTTGCTGAAACATGCACCCTATTTTACATGAATAACTGAAATCCTATATACAAATGAGGGACAGTTGCTGTATCACAATTGCCTCAGAACCCTCTGATGCACCATTAAGGGTTAGTGAACAATGTCAAAGAAGAATTGAGAATGTCTCATTGCAATTTGTTTTAGTTAAAGTGCTTTTTTTACTATCATGCCTTCTGAAGTAGGCTTCCACTGCAGAATTGCCATCCAGCTGGAGCCATTTGTACATATTTCCATCTATTCAGAATTGCTTTCACAATATTTTCATTATTCTTTCCTCCCCTACTGAATGTTTCTAATTTTACTTGTTAAATTAGGAATAAAACTAATTGCATAGTGGGAAGGGAGCAAAGAACTGATGGTGCAATTGGAAATAATTTCTGTTCCATTTTCAAAATATCTTCAGAAAGATCTGTTCTTTAACTGGGCCACTGGAGAGGTTAATTAAAACTTTGTAGATTAATTAAGCAAATTTTATCCATTTTGTAGCAATTTGCTAATTCTTATTTAGTTCCATTTTATCACTCCAACTAATGTTCTGTATCTATAAAGGCAATAGCCATTTTAAAAATGCTCCCAAGACTGAACAATAATGAGGCAAAAATACAGAATAAAAAGAAAAGCATGTGGCTTTTTATGTTATCCTTTGCCAATCCTTTCCTTCTTTCTGTGGCTGTTATATCATTCTACTGGATGGGCAAAAGGGGACTTTATATATATTCATTTGTAACATCCCAAAAGAGCAAATATGAAAGTGTGCCCTGGGGGAAGTGGAAGGGAGCCTGCCCATTGTTTTTTTCCATTGTTTTGCTATTGAGAAATGTGTGATATAATAGTGAATTGCTGTAATCATTTGGAAAAAAACAAACTGAATAAAAACCATTGTCAACCCTCTCTCCACCTACACAGAGGGTTTTGAAGAGAGTATAAACAAGCTTAGTTTTCTTTGCAAAGCACATAAAACTAACACTGCTTAGGAAAGAGATAATATATACACTCAGCACTCCACATTAGAGGCACATGACCCCCATGAAAGTGAAAAAAACACAAATAAAGAAATTGTTTTTAAAAAAACAGATAATTTCGCTCTAGAATTTTCTAAGCCTTCCAACACAACTATACTGTAGTCGGCATCCATTGGAAACTGTTCTTAGGATCACATCAGGGGGCCTAGAGCAGGCATGGGCAAACTTTGGCCCTCCAATTGTTTTGGAATTCAATTCCTATAATTTCTAACAGCTGGTAGGCTGCTAGAAATTGTGGGCGTTGAAATCCAAAACACCTGGAGCGCCGAGGTTTGCCCATGCTTGACCTAGAGCATAGCTTTCTAAACTATGTGTCACAACACATTAGTGTGTTGGCTGCAGTATATAGGTGCACTGTGCAAAATAATAGAAACCTCTGAGTCTTTCTGAAATAAGCAATAATAATTTGCATGTATTTTTATGCAGAAAAGGTATGTTATTATTTTATAAATCATATATTTTAAAAAATCTAAATGAAAGGTTTTCATAAGATATATTGTGTCCCCATACATTTTGTTATGTCAATTTATGTATGTGTCTGCATCTCTTATAAGGGATTGGTTTAAGGTTCATTTGGCTAGTAAAACTGAATTACTATGTCACAAAATGATGAATGTCTCAGAAGTGTATCACCAACATGAAATGTTTGAAAAGCTCTGGCCTAGAGAGTCCTAGGAATGGGTCATCTCTAAAAATTTCTGTTCTCCTGCATGATTGCAGTAATTTGATGATAAGAGTCACACTAAAGGACCTAGAGATTCCTAAAGCAAACATTTTAAAATCAATCTATGAATGATGAAATCCACAAAATGGAATATGTGGAGGGACAACTATACAGAGAGTTCCTGACTAAAAAACATCCACATTACAAACAATTCATAGTTAAGAACGGGGGTGAGACAACAGGAAGTGGAAGAAATCTACCCCTAGGAAGGGAAATTCACTCCTCAAAGGATTATCATGGTGAAAAGGTGTATCCATTGAAACTTTATCATCTTATTTTTGCAACAAGCCAATTTATTTCAAAATCTAGTTATCAAAGGAACAGAAAATGAGGTAAAATCTTCTGAACAGGGGCACAGACAGCAAAACAAACACCACGGGGTGTTAACCCTTCCTCATGCTAGCCAAAGCATGTGTGTGTGTCTATGTGTGTGTATATATAACTCTGGCTGAGGTTACATTTTTAAAATGTACTTGTTCCAACTTAGATACAAATTCAACTTAAGAACAAACCTACAAACCCTTTCTTGTTTGTATCTTGGGGACTACCTGTATAATAAAACTCTGTGCCCTGTTGTAGTGATTTCAGATTGGACTGTGATTAAGGATGAACTTGGTGGGCATCTGCTAAACCAGATCAGCCAGGACAGAAAAACAAGCTCTCCAGGTTGAAGGCAAAGCCACAGAGATTAATTACAATTCTGCCAAAAAGGATGCAAGTACAAGCAATGTGCTTAAAAAGCTACAAGCATAAACTCACAAAGAAATACATTATATTTTATACAGTTCTGACAGCTATTCAGACTTCCCTCTCCTTTCCCTGATTGGCTGAGAAAGAGGCAGGCTAGCATCCACATCTGAATTCCCATGGCGGGAAGAATGACAGATGCAAGGCTCTAAAGGTAGTGATTTCCAACAATCAAGGGCTTGGCTGTCAGCATAGAAAGTTAATAAATTCATCTACTAAGTCTCCTCTTCCACGAGAGCACCAGATTCTCAGCCTCAAGTGAAATGGACAAACATTTATTTTATTGACAAAGGGGATCTATCTACATATACACAAAGATTTGATAGGTATCTGGCTTGGGCAATAGCTGGAGGGATCCTGACCAGCAGCTCCTTTCCCAACAGATTATGTAAAACTAGGGGCATGGAAAAGTGGCTGCCTTCAAACATCATTTTGATACATGCATTTGATATAGTTTATATACGTCATATTGGGAATTGACACAGTACATAAAAGATACAAATTATACAAAAATCATCAAATTATTAAAGGTTTAATAGAGTTTGTAGGGTACAGCTGCTGCTAGGTCAATTCTGGAAACTTTATCACTTTGGCATTTTGCAACTCCAGGTCCGGGGAAAATGTTTTAAGAAAAAGAAAAATCATTATTTGCTTGAAATCTCTTGATGGATTATAAATAGTTGAGGGGGTGGGGTGCCATGGCTCAATAAAACTGTTACGCAGCAGCATCTGACACATAAACACTGATGCCCTTTCACACCACATAATTGCAGTCCTGTGATTCTTCTTTCACTTCCATGGCTTCATCCTACAGAATCCTAGGGTTTGCAGGAACTCTCTTTATCTGAGCATTCTAAATGGCTCTCCCTAAACTGCAAACCCCAGGATTCCATTGGATGGAATGCTGGCAAAGTGGAATCATACTGCTATAATTGCATTGTCTGAAAGGATCCATAGATCCAACAGTGATGAAAAGGGGAGAGTAGGAAGACTCCTGAGTTCTAAGGAACAAATAAGTGAGCTCTTCTGCATAAAGCACATTGGGCACAAATATAAAAATGGCCCTGAAAGGATAAAAGCTTTTAAATCACGACAGACCTAGTAAGTGTATGAACAACTTCTAGAGACTCTTAGATATGAAAAGCACTGCAAAGAAATTCCAAAAATATGGGGAAGAGACTGAATTTACAAATATGAACATTTTAAAAATAATACTTAGCTGCCTTCTTGAATAGCTTCCTAATTATGGGAAATGAAAGAAGATAACACTATTAACAACATGTGGACTGCAACATATTCTACATAGGACTGAAGAGTAAAATATGGTAATTAGGAGCTAATTAGGAGAGTTTCCCTGAGACCAAAGTAGTCTGGACTGTTCAGTTTTATAAACTGCTTCTTGAACTGATAACGTCCACAAGCAAAAGAAAAAAGTCAGATCCATGGGCCATTGGTCCGACATTAAGAGCTATCTTGTACTCTTAATGTATTATCTATTCTTGTAGGCCAATTGGCATGTACATAAAAGATTCATTATGAAAATCATTCTCATGTTCAGATGTACATTAGTTCAGCTCACATTTAAACTTTTGAAGAAAATGGGTGATATATCATCAAGACATGTCCCTGGTACGACTCATTTATCTCAGCATGCAGCTTTAATCATACAACAGCATCAGCTAGCCTAATAGAAATAAGTCTGTTGAGTATTTCTTTGTCTATGCTGAACTTACTATTTTTTGTTGTGTCTTTTCTATGAATTTGGTTGTGAAATGCCTTCTATGGGCCCTATCACTGCTATATCATTGACTTTGGTTACTTATTTTATGGAATTTCTCCAATACCTCCCAGTAATGGAACAGATGAAGAGACATTGAACATTTGTTCTTATAACTTGTGGTAGTAAAACCTTCATGAAATAAGGCATTCTACTTTCAGCATTATTCTCTTAGAAAACAGCTTGCATCTTTTTTTTTCTCTGATGACTTCACACATGCATGTTTTTCTAGTCAAGTTCTCCATATATAAAACAGAAAAATGCTAAACATCTCAACTCTCAATGTTTTTCAGTGGAAGAGATAGCAAATTAAGTTGTTCAGCTGTTGAGATAGCATTTAATCTACCATATAATTATGACCTTAAAATATTTTATTCTGTTTAGTGGAAATAAAATGTATATGTTTTCCCACATTTGTTCAAAACATAAGTCAAAAACGTGTTGCTGTACTATGATAGTATAAAAAAATAATCATTCAAATTGTTGCACATGCTCAATGATTGTGTAAATGCAATCTCCAATGTAACCAATGTTCTATGTGCACACGTACAATTATTTCTCACTTTTGACATGGTAGGTAAGATTGCACTTAGTTGTGGAATCGATTTCACAAGTACTGTAATTGTGAAACAGTGATATCCAGTTTTAAGTATGCTAATATCTTTTTACAGTATGCAAATTAGCAAATTGCTATTCTAATTTAACCTTTGCTAATTGGCCATATTCAACTCAGTATCTAATCATTGTTTACTCAAAGTCTCACAATGTTCAATGAACTTCACTCTCAAGTAACAGATCTCAGTCTGGTACCTTAAGCTAACATTCAACATCTGCAGTCCTGTGAGATGACATCTAACAGAATACGTTCCTCACAGCAGCCCTGTGCAATTCTGGGATTTGTGATCCAAAAAGTATATTTTCCAAGCTCTACTCTCCATAATCAAAGCTTCTCAGCACATATAATATATTTGAAGACTGGCTTTCCCAAGAGATGCTATGGTTTATTCCAGAGTGGAGTAAACCTTACAATCTCTCACTGTCAACTCTTTTTAAACTTTATTTGATAACCTGTCCCAGATCAGGGAGATTTTTTTTCACACATCTTTATCCTAAAATAGCTTACCTTTTATGATCCCCACATTGCCCCAGTTGATTTATTTCATTCATTCAAGGTAGTCAATTCATGGCCCTTCACTATATTTGGTATCCCAAAAGTGAAGGAGTCCATCAATATGCAGAGTCTCATACCTTGCATAATCTCCCTAGTTTTGCTGTCTTTAGAATAGCTTTGAACAAATCTAAATGACAAGGTGGAATACTCAGGAATCTGCAAATCTGTCAATCACCCTGAAGGATGACAGGAAAAACTTTTTTTCAAAAAAAAAGTTGTAGACAAGTGTGGAGTGGTTTCATCACATTCCTTAGAAAGGTGGGGGATGAATTCTCTTGAAGGTAGAAGAAGAATAGAGGCAATTATGTTAGCCAGTTATATAGTCTGATAGTTGGTACCTGGTGCAGAGGTGAATAGGGAAAAGGAACAAGAGAAATATTAAGAAAAGTTTTTGTGCTTCACATTTAATCAGTATATGAAACCAAGACGTCATCTAACATCGGGTAAGTAGGTGAAAATATAATAATCTGAAATTAGGTGGTTACATTGAAGTGAAATGTTATACAAAAACTTGCCTATCTGCTTGGAAAGGTCTTTGCAAGCATTGTACGACACTTACAGCACACTTCATCTACAGAGCCCCAAACTGCCCGTCACACGATGCACACTCACTTCCAGTGGGGCTCTGTAGATGGACTGTGGTGCAAGCATCCTACAATGCGTCACCCAGAACATGGGAGGCTTTCTGTGTGCCATAGGGAGCAGTAGGGCCAGCGCAGGAAGAAGCCGTGCTGTGACACTTCCCCACATATGCTGGGTCGAGGCATGTAGTCGAGGCATGGCATGGGGTGCCGGGATTGCCCCGTTGCCCTGCAGATTTGCCACAGAGGCTGGCGAATCCCTCTGCTGCCCCTCATTAATGTGATGAGGTCCTTTGTGTAGAACTTCAGCGTTATAGGTATTAGTTGTTAAGAATGACCTGCTTTTTAAATCAGCTGTTTTGGATGGATGAAGTAAAGTGAAAATACTTTGTACTCAGTAATTCTGGTGGTATATTATTGTTGATACAATGAAATAAATCAAAATGTATTTGAAAAAACAAACAGGCACATGTTTAAAATAATGTGCAAAGCCTGACACATCAAAAGGTTTAAAAGTTAGTGTAAAAAAGTAACAATTTATAGGATAGTTATTATCCTAGACAACCTAGCAGTTCAAAAACATGCAAATATGTGTAGATAAATAGGTACCGCTCTGGCGGGAAGGTAACGGCGCTCCATGCAGTCATGCCAGCCACATGACCTTGGAGGTGTCTATGGGCAACGCCGGCTCTTCGGCTTAGAAATGGAGATGAGCACCAACCCCCAGAGTCTGTCACGACTGGACTTAATGTCCGGGGAAAACTTTTACCTTTACCTATTATCCTAGCATAGAATTCAAAAAGTAAGCCTTGCATAACCATTCTGGATGAATGGATTTTAATCTTGGACATTCTTAAAATTTTATATTATGTGATTTTATTTTGTAATGGTATCTGTTTTATATAAACTGTTGTTTTGTAGATTGTTTTATATGAATTGCTGTTTTTACATTGTTTTTAGGCATTGAATTTTTGCCTATTTACTGTAAGCCGCTTTGAGTCTCCTCAGAGAGAAAGGCGGGGTAAAAGTGATGTAAATAAATAAATAAATAAATAACCATCCTTAAAGGAGAGTCAAAGTACATTTCTTTATATGATGTTGTCCCATTCATATCTGTCTCTGAATTTTTGCAGTTTCAACTACTTCATATTGTTTTCAATGGCAAGATTAGGAGAGATCATGGGAGAACAAAGCTTCAGTCTTATTTTTACTATAGAGTCTCACTTATCCAACATAAACGGGCCGGCAGAATGTTGGATAAGCGAAAATGTTGGATAATAAGGAGGGATTAAGGAAAAGCCTATTCAATGTCAAATTACATTATGATTTTACAAATTAAGCATCAAAACATGTTTTAAAATAAATTGACAGAAAAAGCAGTTCAATACACAGTAATGTTATGTAGTAATTGTTGCATTTACGAATTTATCACCAAAACATCACAATGTATTGAAAACATTGCTATAAAAACATTGACTACTAACAAATTGACTACGATAAAGATAGAATTGCATAAAATGAACTTGCAGTAACAACATTGTTGGAAGTTAAACCTGTAAAAAGTTCAGTCCTTGCTGCCTAGAGATATAGTTGTGGATCCGGGCAGGAGACAAACTGAGTTGGATAATCCAGAACGTTGGATAAGCAAAGGTTGGCTAAGCGAGACTCTACTATATATATGTGTGTGTGTGTATATATATACACACACACACACACACACACACACACATACATATATATATACATACACATAAGCGCGCACACGCACACACACTCACACATACACCTCTTTGTTTAGTTTGGTTCCAATTGCATGAGGAGATAACAATGAGCTTTTAAAGTCTTTTGTGATCATTACTTCACACCTTAAAAGTACAGAGATAAAGGTAACACAACTTAAATTCTGTGAAATGATATCACTCATTTGGATATATTGCTGATAATGAATCAAACAAAAAAAGGCAGGAGTTTCAGTTGTGAAAGAATGGACCCTGAAGGTTGATTTCCTGTTTTGGATTTTAGAGGCCACTTGCTTCTAACCATTCAAATCAGAACTGCAGGAGAAGGAAACTAAAAATAAAAAATGAGTAGACACAGACAAAACTACATCTTTGAGGAAGATGAGAGACAGAGAGACGTGCTTCCTCTCTTCTCTTTCAGGGGGATTTCTATCTCAAAGTAGCAGTTTCACAGAATTATAAAATCATAAAGTCGAAAGGGACTCCCATAGCCATCTAATCCAACATCCTGTCAGGCAGGAATCCATAGATAAAGCACCCCTGAGAAGTGGCCACCTAATCTCTGTTTAAAATTTCCACTGAAGAAAGATCCATCACTTTCCTGAGAGGATTGTTGCATTCCAAAACAGCTCTCACAATCAGGAAGCTCTTTCTAAAGTTTAGCTGAAATCTCCTTTCTTGGAATTTGAATGGACTGGCTCTGGTAGTTTCCTCTAAACTGGCAGAAAACAAACTTGCTCCATCTTCTACCTAACATCCCTTCAACTATTTAATAATGACACAATGGTTCCCATTCTTTTATAAGTCAGTCCCTGATTTTTCTTTTATTAATATAAACATCTTATCCATCTCAGCCAGTTCAAGGGTTTTTTCAATCCATTGATCTTTTGTCGGGGAGTTCAGTATTTTTTGATGTTTGAGCATAAATCAAATTTAATGCTAAGATCATATTGTGTAACACTCTGTACTTCTTATCCTTGATTTAATTATTTGTAAGCCTCTGGTGGCTCAGTGTGTTAAAGTGCTGAGCTGCTGAACTTGCAGCCCGAAAGGTCCCAGGTTCAAACCCAGGGAGCGGAGGGAGCGCCCGCTGTTAGCTCCAGCTTCTGCCAACCTAGCAGTTTGAAAACATGTAAATGTGATTAGATCAATAGGTATCGCTCTGGCGGGGAGGTAACAGCATTCCATGCAGTCATGCCGGCCACATCACCTTGGAGGTGTCTATGGACAACGGCTTAGAAATGGAGATGAGCACCAACCCCCAGAGTCGGATACAACTGGACTTAACGTCAGGGAAAACCTTTACCTTTACCCTAAGTCCCAATAAGAATACTTCTGGATTCATCTGTTTTTTTCTTACCAAAATATCTTGTAATGGGATCTATGGTATGAAACATTTCCTGAATGTGGAGTAAAGTCAACAGTTCTCTTCGAAATGCTGCATGTTTGCAATTCTTTGGTTTTGAATTTGTCTTCTTTCCTTTCCCTTCTACAGGATACTTATCATGAATCATAAATGTGTAGAGCTGCAAAGGATCTCAGAGGCTATCCAGACGAACTCTTACTAATGCAGGAATATTAAACTGAAGTATCATTGAGAATTAAACATCCAACCTTCATTTTAAAATGACCAATAAAGGAGACTCCATCACTCTTTGAAGTAATAAAACAGCTTTTACCAACAGAAAGTCCCTTCTATTTTAGTCAGAATTTCCTTTCTCATAAATTGAACCCACTGGATTAGATCAGCTTCTCTGAAGCAGAAGAAAATAAAATTTCCCCACTTTCAATAAATGAGGTTTTTCAAAATGATGGACCCAGTTTCAAAACATATTTCATGATGGCAACATGGTAAAATTACACAAAATGTTCCATTAAAATGGTTTAATGGGTTATCACATTTTACTAACAATTTTTGAGCCTAAAACCAATTTAAATAAACCTTCACAATTTCTGAAGATTTCATTGGGTCTCATGTTGTGGGGTCACCATCCTACGAATGACTGAGGCTAATTTGTGCATTGGGAGAGGCATCTTGTGGTGATCATTTGAAACTCTATGCCCCACCCTTTCAAATGGTATGAGTTTCATTCATAGGCAGTTTATGGTTGTAGAGATATAGAGATTTCAAATCAGGTTCCCCTTTTTGAAACATGCTATATAGCACTTCAGAGATCTGAAAATACACTCACATTACAAAAAGAAAGCTAAGTGCAATCACAGTATCATATCAGTGTAGAAATATGTATCTTGACCTATATCACCCTCACATGTGAAGATGTGTGATTCGTTTCATTTTCTCCCCGATACGGGAGAAAATGAATATATCTGCACAGTTTGCATTTGACATTCACACAGTCCAAAAGACCATTTTTGCACAAAAAAGCATGTGTGGAAATACTAGAGAAGCATAAATATATAAAAAGAATTATAAAAGGGAAAGTGTTGGGAAAATGTTTATTTTAGGCAGATGTAGGTACAAAGGGCATACAAATTTCCATAATATTCCATAATAATATTTTATGTGTTTTTAAACAACATTATGTGGAAAGGGGGCTAAATGAAATGAATGCTCTAGAATTGGAAACAGAGAGAAAATACAATTGATGAAATCACCCAGGTCTAGTGGCTGTTCTGTATTAATTAGAATTGAGGTTACAGGTCTTCATCTCCTGGAGTTTCCTGGAGCCTTGTAACAGAAAGAAATTGACTACAAAGGGTAAACTCCCCCCCCCCCAAGCCTCCTGGAAACATGGTATTTTAAAGGCTATTTGGACTAAGCAGTCATGTTTCAGGCTCAAAATGTTTTTGTAAAACGGGAGAAGTGATTTTCCAATAATTTTTGTACAGGGCCTGAGGTCCAAAGAGAGCTGTCCTGTTTTGTCTTTCAAGAAAAGCCTTAAAACAATGTGGTAAGTAAATGAAGACTGCTTTACTTCAGCAAAACATAATAAACAGCACACTCAGTGGTATAATGCAAAAGAAAGGAAAGAAGTCTTAGGGTAAACACAGTTCTTAAGTCTCTGATCAATTTCCAAATCAAATAACAGTCTTACTTCAGACAAAGAAACAGCAATAAATCCTTAGAAGCAGTTTCCCAGATGCAGACTCGAAGCAGGCACAAGAGGAGCTTAGGCTTTAAAATCAGTTTGTTACCAGAAAAAGGTGACTGCACCTGCTTCTGATTTATAGCCCTGAATTCTCCCACAGTTGCTAGGGCAGTTCCCAATTACTCAGCTGCATTTCTGGCAGCTATTCTAGCTGAACGCCTCTGCTCTGTTTCCTTTCACCTCTCCTGAAATGTGGGAACTTGCAAAATCTCCTCCTCAGATTCCAACTCCACCTCAGATTCATGAACCTTCCTTTTCTGAAGCGGAATCCCTAACAAGAACAAAAACATAGTGGTGGCCCTGAACACTCAGCAATAACCCACTCCTGCAATTTCTTAGCAAGCTATGAAACATAGTGCACTTCCAGACTTAACTTAAACCTGCTTCAGCATGGGTTTAAGTCCCCACACCTCCCCTTAAAACCTAGGTTTTACTGGGGGTTGTCCCCATGCCATCCTGAAAACTTTCAGAATGGCATCGGGCCACCCAACGTCCTTCGCCCAATCCTTTAAATAAAGAAAAACGTACTGAGCCACCATTGAGCTTCTCTGGAAGCCTCCTGGCATGTAGAAATAATGCTCCAGGAGGCAGGCGGCAGGAGAGATTTAGTTCCTCCCCCCACTTCCTGGACTGTCATTTCTACGCACCAGGAGGCCTCCGGAGCAGCCTAAAGGCCCGGTGAGTTTTTCTTTATTTTTGAAGCTTTGGGGAGAGGCGTTGGAGAGGGAGTGGGTGCCCTCCTCATTTCAGCTAACACCTTTCAGTAAAGGATTCTTCCATGTACTAACCAGGCAGACCTTGAAGCTGCATGCCTATTCAATGCTAATCAAGGACATTCATGGCAATATCCACACCTCCCTCAACCAGACAACAGTTCTTTCTACCACACTGGACGTTATTCCACACATAGATCAACCCCTTTGTGGCCCACCTTCATTAACACTGAACAGCCTTGCAGCTTCAAAGCCAGGCTGCCTCCTAGACCAGAGCAAAAAAACAAAAACAAAAAAACCCACCACTTCAGTGTGGATTTTAAACCATTGTGTAGAAGGGGCCTCATATAATCCTGTTCCAGGCAAATCATATAACATTATAAATATAATGTGTAATAATTACTGTGCTCTAATAAGAATACATAACAATATAATCTCTAAAACCAGGACACTAAATAAACAACAACACTCAGAACACAGGGCAATTCCAGACAGGAAACAACCAGGCCCAGCTAACACCTCCCAACAAAGGATTCCCTCAGGCAGGAAGCAGCCAGGCTTGGACGCTGCAAGACCATTCAATACTAAACAAGTTAAATAATCACAGCCAGCTAACACGTCCCAGTAAAGGATTCTTCCAGGTACTAACCAGGCATACCTTGAAGCTGCATGCCTATTCAATGCTAATCAAGGAGATCCATGGCAACATCCACACCTCCCTCAACCAGACAACAGTTCTTTCTACCACACTGGACGTTATTCCACACATATATCAACCCCTTTGTGGCCCACCTTCATTAACACTGAACAGCCTTGCAGCTTCAAAGCCAGACTTTGGAAACCACGAGGCTACTCCATCTCATTCAACCTGGCCTAGCAAGGATGCCCTATGTAGAAAACGGCCAGGCTTTGAAGCAGCGAGGCTATTCACTGCAATTCCAATTGGCCACAGCAAAGCATGGCAGGGCACAGCTAGTATGATATAGGAAATTATTTTAAAGAGTTCTACATGCCAGACCAGTATGCTAACATTTGCATCTGATGAGCAGACAGAGATTCATGATAGTAGAACAATTTAGATGCTAGTGGAACAATTTAGAAGCTAGTGGAGCATTTTTTTAAAAACTGCAAGCTTTCATGAGTTTGAAATACTGCATTTCTTCCCTGAAATGTAAACATAGCAGCCTATAAACCTATCTGAAATGAGACAATCACCATAATTCTTTTAAAAGCAAACAAAGTAGCTTTATAAACCTGTCACTGCTGAAGTTTCAATTGCTTATGCCACATTAGGGAGCTACATTACTCAAGGTTGTACAAATGTATACAGTGCCTGTCAATTCCCTAAGACAAGCAACTTTAGAAAGAGACTTGAGAAAGCCCTGCCTTTCCTTACACCAGATGTAAATTTTTAATGCTCTTGTTGTCATTTGTGACATATGAATTGTGGGTTCTTGATAAACAACATTTATTGGACAGGTTGCACAAAGACAGTGAGAATAATCAAGGAAAATATAGCAGGTTAGAATTTGTTGTTTTATCTTTTCCCAATTATTACTAGCTCTACTCTATTTTGACAACAGTATCAGGGTACTGGACAATTATGAATAAATAATAAATACCATTAACATACTAGAAGCATGGTGTCGTGAAAAAGCAAAGAAGATAAAACAGGTGAAACAGAAACAAGAAAAATCTGTCTTAATTATACTAAGATACAAATAAGACAGCCAAAGAAGTTCCTACAAATATGATTCCACATAGCTGTGCTTGTTACAATTCTCATTGTTGAACAAGGAACGATGTGTGTGTGTGTGTGTGTGTGTGTGTGTGTGTGAGAGAGAGAGAGAGAGAGAGAGAGAGAGAGAGAGAGAGAGAGAGAGAGAGATATCTCAGGACAGAATACGAAGAAAATAAGTTCAAGCAGTTTAAAATAATGTAAATAGGTATGTAATGTAAAAAAGTAGCATTTATCACAGGCACCTGTTCCCGACTGTGTTGCCTCAGGTGGAAAGGAAGTAGCAGAACTAGAAAACTGGAGAAAGTCTATAGATGTTACCTTTGGGGCTGAGTTACAGGAGGATTATTGGTTGTGAACAAGAACTTTTGGGCCTTCCTGATTATGAGTTGGAAAGATATAATTATATCTTTAGCCAAGGAGGGCAGTGGTCCCAAACGTTGGTCCTCCAAGTGTTTTAGAGTTCAGCTCCCAGAATTCCAGACCATTGAATCAGCCAGCTGGAGATTCTGGGCAGTGAAGTCCCAAATATCTAGAGGACGTGTTGTCGAAGGCTTTCATGGCCGGGATCACAGGGTTGTTGTATGTTTTCCGGGCTGTATGGCCATGTTCTAGAAGTATTCTCTCCTGACGTTTCGCCCATAGATGTGGGTGAAATGTCAGGAAAGAATGCTTCTAGAACATGGCCATACAGCCCAGAAAACATACAACAACCCTATCTAGAGGACCAAATTTGGGGAACCATTAAGTTAGTGTGAACTGACATCTACATATGAAAAAGACAAACGAGTTAGTAATGGAAAGAAAATACTTGGGCTGGCTGATATGACCCACCTCTTAGCAGTTACCTTCTTTTTATTTACTTATTTATTTTGTTTCTTCCTAGCACCTTGGGCTGCTACCCTTCCCAACTGATCACATCCAGGCCTTCTCATCCTGCAACAACTTACCAAGATCTGTATCCTATAACTACCAACTATATGGCCCTGAAGCTCATTCTGTAGCCACTTCCATTGGTGTGTTGGCCATTTTCTATTTCTGGGGGCCGTCAACACATTGAGGTCCAAAAAAGTGGGCAATAGTGAAGTAATTCACCAGGCAACATGGTGAATCTGGCAGGCAGTGGGGAAAAGTTGCCCTGCGTCCTGCATTGCCTGCATTGCTGCTTTCCCCATCCCATGGACATTACTGCCCAGCTTACCTACTTCCTGGCCCCATTCTTGTCAATGAGAACAAAGGGAGCCTCCTCTGTGCTCTGGACAGCGTCCTGGGACACTGCCAGGATCCTGGGTGGATGCAGCCCTGCCAAAAGTAGCTGTGCGTCATCTGATGGGATATGGCAAACTCGTCCTCCCAGTGCCCTAGGATGCTGAAAAAGTGTAATGTGATGAGGTCCTAAATCAATTATTTATTATGTATGGCTCTCCAGGCATCTGTGATTCCAACTCCCAAAAGCTCTAGCCAGCTTGTTCAATAGTCAGGAATTCTGGGAGCTAAAGACTAATACAACTGGAGGGCCACAGGTTGTACACCACTACTCTAAACTTACACAATGCCTTTTACTGCTATTTTGCAAAGCTAGTCCAGTATAATGTAGCAAAACCTACGGTGAGATCTAGACAGATCAACAAGATAACACTCTGCTGCTCTACCTTCCAGAGAAGATTGTTAATCAGAATAACCAACACAATTTCAATGCCAAAGTGAAATGGACCTTGATAGCCTGTTTCCTCCAAGAACATCTGAAGTTGTCCAGTCACCACAAACTCAAACTTAGAAGGGATACCAGGGAGATCATTTAAGAGATGAAACCTGGACACAGCTAACCAAGCAATATCAGTTTCATCAGGATGGTAAAAGTTATTAATAAGGAAACATACACAAGCTAGAAGATGTTGCAGGAGTTTGTTTTTTCTTGAACCTACTGTGAAGGATAAAACTCCCCCTCTCCTCCCCTCTACTGAATTAATTAAACACTAGTTTCTTTTGCATTTTCAACTCCATTTATATCAGCTGAGGTAAGCTGAGGACAAAAGTGGAAAGTGGAGAGAAACACTAGTTGAGGAAGGCCTTTTTCAGCAGAATGAGACAAAATGAGACTTTTGACATACCCACACAGTCACTCCCACTGTACTAGATATTAAAAGCCAAAATGGGAAAAGAGTAAGCTTACATGTGGTGGGATGGCAAGTATCATGTTACATCAGGCTGCAAGAATTGAAAGTTCTATTAAAATCCTGAACTAGTGGATGTCAGGTATATGCATGCCACTTTTTTCATTGAGTATCTGGCAAAGTTTTCACATAGCCAAGTGCTCCATTCCTGGTCCCTCTGAGTCCATTCCCTGACACCCTAAATAAATGTTGTGTTATGCATCCAGTCTTTTCTGATTTATACCAACGCTAAGCTGATATCTTGGCCAGAATTGTTTGTGTTTGGTGGAGGGTGGCTTTGCCTTTCTCTGAGGCAACCCCTCATCTCCAGAGTTATAGTCCAACACTCAAACCACTACACAGCACTCAAACCACCAAAGTTTACCAGGTATAAATATTATAACTATGGTCAGACTATCCTCATCCAAGAGAGATCATAGCTAAAAAAACAACTAAAGTTGCTAAAATCATAGAAAGGTCCTGAGCTCTTACAATGAAGGACCAAGGTATATTAGGTTACATACCTGCTACTTCAAGGTGGTCAACCCATCTAAACTAGTCTGGATTTCAAAGCCACCTACCCACAAAGCCTTTGTCTTGTCATCATTCGACACCATTCTAATTTAGTTTGGAGCAATATGTTAACATAAACCTAAGCTCCATACATACAAGTCTTTCTCATTCTACTCTCTGTGAGTCAATACTTTATTAAAGAGGATTGTCCATTTCATCATTGGTGATAGGGAGTTTATTTTTATACTCATCTCTAGTCATATTTTATAGGGACAAGAACCTTAGGTTCAACATTTTTTAAATTTGCATCCTTGAAACATTCCCCAGAAGGAACCGTTCAGTGTATATTCTGTGCGCATTATTAGAAAGGTGTTATGATTGAGCCTCATGGCTCTGTTACTGACAGACGTGGGCGTAAGACTCCTCGAGAGTCAGATACTCTCGAGGAGCGAGAGAGAAAAAGACTGCGAGACATATTTGCAGCACCATCTGACGAGGAGTCTTTCGAAGGGTTTACGGAGAGAATGGAGGAGGGGCTGGTTAGCTCAGAGGAGGATGAGATGGATTGGACTCGGGTAAGGGAGGAAGTGGGTGCCACTGGCCATGATGGGACAGAAGATGAATGGGGACCTTCAGGATTAGACCCATGGTTTAGCTGGAGGGATGGGACGGGATCCACAGCTGGAGATGCTGTTGGGCGTAGTCAGAGGTGTTCCAGCTCTGACGAGGAAAGTGATGAGGAAACGCCCGGGTTAAGGAGGACAGCTGACAGTGATGAAGATTTGTAACTGGCATAAAATGGGGCTTGAGAGCAATTGCAAATTGCGTTGGGCAAGGTAATCTGGGCAAACGCTTGGGATCCGTGTGTGTGTGGGACGCTTCCCTGAAGACTTGTGTGCTTTCCTGTGCTGTGACGTAAGTTGATTGGAATCCAGGGTCAGACGGCGGGAGGGATTGTGTGGGCATTTGTTTGTGCAAACCTGTGCTTACTCTTATTAGCTTGACCTTCCGTCGTCTTCTTGACGGACGCCATCTCCTGCTTTGAGAACTCGGACTGAACTGACCACGGCTTGTCTTCCCCCCTTCTTGGACTTGGAAAAACTACAAACGTCTGCTTCTGGCTTTGATCTACGGAACGGAACTGGTCTACTCAACTGCTACAATCCTTGGCTGATTTACTCGTGTTGGAGATCCTGTCTGCTGTGTGTGTGGGGGAGCGACGCAAGTTACTCTAAGCACAGTGTTGGCAGCAGAGAGGAATCTGCTGCCAATTAGTTGCATTCTTTGTATCTTTTGTTCCTTGGCTTTCGTTTCGTTTATACCCAGGCTGAAGCAAGCAGTTTGTTTTTACCCGGATTAAACTCCGGTTTAATCCGGTTTATCTTTTGTACATTTACTTTTGCCCCTTTTTGCTCCTAAAGGCAAAAACTGCCTGGCCCTTGTGTTTTACGGGCATTTTTGAGTTCTGTAATCTAATAAACTCTGTTACTTTGAATCTTGTGGCGTTCTGTCCTTGACAGATTGCCCAACGCCCTTAAAAAGTTTATTGCAGCAATAAACCCGTCAGGAAGACGATGGATGAGTTAAGGGCCAAAGTAGACCAATTGCAAACGGCTTTTACCGTTATCCAAACAGCTCAGGCTGTGAAAGGACATGTTTTGACTCCTGAACGCTTTGACGGAACCAGGTGCAAGTTGCCAACCTTTTTGGCACAAGTGGAGCTTTATTTTTCTCAGCTCAGTGCTCATGCTTTTCCTACAGACACTAGCAAGGTGGCCTTTATTTTGAGTTTGTTGACCGGTCCCGCAGGACAATGGGCCACTAATTTAATTTTGGGAAATGACCCAGTCAAGGACAATTTGAATAATTTCAAAAAGTTGTTAACTGATACTTTTGGGGATCCTCTCCGCACGGAGAACGCTGGGTGGGCTCTGTATCGGTTGAAACAGGGAAAGGGGACTGTTTTGGATTACTTAAATAAGTTTAACCTGTATCGCCACCAGCTGGATTGGGGGGAAAATGCATTCATGCTTTTATTTACTGCCGGGTTAAGTGATATGCTCCAGGATGAATTAGCACGCTTGGAGCCGGCTGAAAGCTGGGACGCCTTAGTAGCTAAGGTGCTGCGTTTAGACGCAAGGTTCGAGGCTCGTAAACACTCAAAAGCAATGTGTGCGCCACCCATGCATGTAACCAGGGCACCTGTGGTGATGGGGGAAGAGCCCATGGAGCTTGGGGTCTTTAAAAAGCTGTCTACAGAGGAAAAGAGCCGTAGGAGGCAGCTGGGCTTGTGTTTGTACTGTGGGAATGCTGGGCATTTTGCCAAAAATTGTAATGTGAAACCTTCCCAGCTTTCGGGAAAAGGCCAGCCCTAGTGCGACGTGAGTCCAACGCACTAGGGCTCCTCAAGCAGTCAACTGAGGGGAGGAAGCATGTTTTCGTACCCATTACATTATCTGTTGGGGGAAGGGAACTTGTTTCTACTTTGGCACTGCTGGACTCAGGGGCTACGGTCTCCTATGTAGATATTGAGTTTGCTAAGAAGCATGGCATTCCTAGAGTGCGCAAGGCATGCGACGTGTGGGTGGAAGGAGCAGATGGGAGACTGCTGGAGACTGGGGTGGTTAACCATGAAACCTCAGCAGTAACGTGGGAGGTGCAGGGAGTAACGGGAACGTTTGTGTGGGATATTACGAGCTTGCCTAGATATGATGTGATCCTGGGGATGGATTGGCTAGCTGTAGTAAACCCACAAGTAGATTGGGCAACACGTAAAGTGATCTTAAAGAGGCAGGATTGTTGCACTCTAAATGTTACTCATTCTGATATGGAGGGAGTGCCTGCTGAGTATGGGGAGTTCTCTGATGTATTTTGTAAAAGAGAAGCGGACAAATTACCACCGCACAGGCCATATGATTGCGCCATCAAGTTGGCAGAAGGTGCGAAACTGCCAGCAGGGAGGCTGTATGCCTTGACTGTACCGGAAAGGCAAGCTTTGCGGGAGTTTCTAGATGAAAATTTAGCCAAGGGGTTTATTCGCCCATCTAGTTCTCCAACTGCGGCACCGGTATTCTTTGTAGCCAAAAAGACTGGGGAACTTAGGTTGGTCTGCGATTATCGGATCCTAAACAAATACACCATTCGGGATAGGTACCCGCTGCCTTTAATCTCGGAACTGTTATCAAGGGTGCAAGGGGCTAAGGTCTTTACCAAGCTTGACCTGCGGGGGGCCTATAACTTAATCCGTATACGGGAAGGGGATGAATGGAAGACGGCATTTAACACGTGTTTCGGATGCCACGAGTTCCGAGTCATGCCTTTTGGGCTTTGTAATGCTCCTGCGGTATTCCAGAGGTTCATGAACGATGTGTTCAGGGACCTAATTGACCAATTTTTAGTGATTTATTTGGATGATATCTTGATTTTTTCTAAGGACGAGAAAGAACATCGTCAACATGTCAAGCAGGTTCTGCACCGACTGCGGGCTAATGGGCTTTTCGCCAAGGCTTCCAAGTGCGTCTTTCATGTGCCTGAAGTGGAGTTCCTAGGTCATGTAGTGTCAGGTAGGGAACTTAAAATGGACCCACATAAGGTTGACGCCGTCAACTCATGGCAGGAGCTGAAGACTAAGAAGGATGTACAAAGGTTCTTGGGTTTCGCTAATTACTACCGGGAGTTTATTCCGAATTTTGCAAAGCTCACGGTACCTTTGACGCAGCTTCTGCGCAAGAAACAGCCATTTGTGTGGGGGCGGGAAGCTCACGAGGCGTTTCTACAACTAAAGTCTAGTTTTCAATCGGACAACATACTAACCCATCCTGATGTTGACAGACCGTTCGTGGTAGAAGCGGACGCTTCTAGCTACGCGTTGGGGGCTGTATTGTCTCAGAAGGATTCCTCAGGGACCTTGCGTCCCTGTGGATTTTACTCGCGGCAACTAACACCCTTCGAGCAGAACTATACCATATGGGAGAAGGAGTTGTTGGCGATTAAGGTGGCGTTTGAGGTGTGGCGGCACTGGCTTGAAGGGGCACGGCACCAGATCGTGGTCAGATCTGATCACAAGAACTTAGAGCACTTGCAAACAGCAAAGAAGTTAAACCAGCGTCAAATCCGCTGGGCTTTGTTTTTCTCCAGGTTTAACTTCAAGGTGCAGTTCGTGGAGGGGAAGGCAAACTTGCGGGCCGATGCTTTATCCCGCAAGCCGGAATTTAAGACCAATGAGCAGGTAGTATGTCAGACCATCTTGCCTACTGCCTCTCTGTGTGTTGTAGATAATGAGCTTGGGTTACATGACCAGATCCTTGAGGCTCAGAAGGATGATGTGTGGACTCAGGAGCAACTGATGCTGCTCTCTGCAGGTAACCGTACCATATTGCCGCATCTCCAGGATCAAGACGGGGTATTGGTGCGTAGGGGGCAGGTTTACGTACCAGTAGGGACCCTCAGGTTGGAGGTGATTAGAGCCCACCATGACGAACCCATGGCTGGGCACTTTGGCAGGTTCAAGACCGTACAGCTTATCACCAGGAGCTACTGGTGGCCAAAGATGCGGCAAGACATTCTGCGCTTTTGTGACAGCTGCGCCGTTTGTCAGCAGAGTAAGACGCCTGTTGGGCGCCCTAGAGGGTTGTTATCGTCTTTACCTGTTCCGGAGAGGCCATGGCAAATCATTTCCATGGATTTTATTTCAGATTTGCCTAAGTCTGGGGGTTATACTTGTATTTGGGTGGTGGTGGATTTATTTAGTAAACTGGCTCATTTTATTCCTTGTTCAACCATTCCGGCGGCCCCTACGTTGGCCTTACTATTTACAAAGCACATCTATCGTTTGCACGGAGCACCCGAGGTGATTATTTCAGATAGGGCTCCGCAATTTGTGTCACGCTTTTGGAAACACTTCCATGAGTGTTTGGGGACTAAGTTAAACGTGTCTTCAGCTTTCCATCCGCAAACGGATGGACAGTCGGAACGGGTTAATGGGCTCTTAGAGCAGTATCTGCGTTGTTTTTGTTTAGATCAACCCACGGCTTGGGTAAAGTGGTTACCGGTGGCGGAATTTGCTTACAACAATGCGGTGCACACGTCTAGTCAGCATACGCCATTTGAGCTAACTTATGGTTTTCACCCACGGGGAGGTGTGGCGCCGTCGACCAATGTGGTCTCTTCGGACCCTGTGTACCGCTCTTCGGAAATGGCTGCATTGCATGATGTTGCCCGTCGCTTACTGTTGGAAGCTAAGGCAACGCAGAAGACTCAGGCTGACCGCCACAGGCAGGCAGGGGAGGAGTTGGAAGAAGGGGATTTGGTGTGGTTATCTTCCAAACATATTAAACAGGCTGGGGGAAAGTTTGCGCCTCGGTATTTGGGTCCCTTTCCTATCGTTAAAAAGATTTCTTCTGTTGCGTTTCGTTTGCGTTTACCGTCTAGTTTAAAGGTCCATCCAGTCTTTCATCGTTCGCTGTTGAAACTTGATACCTCTAGTCGTCGTGGTGCTATAGCGGAGGGTATCACGGCCACTTCTCCGCCATCGGGGGAGGAGGCCTTTGTGAGAGGGGATAGTGTTATGATTGAGCCTCATGGCTCTGTTACTGACAGACGTGGGCGTAAGACTCCTCGAGAGTCAGATACTCTCGAGGAGCGAGAGAGAAAAAGACTGCGAGACATATTTGCAGCACCATCTGACGAGGAGTCTTTCGAAGGGTTTACGGAGAGAATGGAGGAGGGGCTGGTTAGCTCAGAGGAGGATGAGATGGATTGGACTCGGGTAAGGGAGGAAGTGGGTGCCACTGGCCATGATGGGACAGAAGATGAATGGGGACCTTCAGGATTAGACCCATGGTTTAGCTGGAGGGATGGGACGGGATCCACAGCTGGAGATGCTGTTGGGCGTAGTCAGAGGTGTTCCAGCTCTGACGAGGAAAGTGATGAGGAAACGCCCGGGTTAAGGAGGACAGCTGACAGTGATGAAGATTTGTAACTGGCATAAAATGGGGCTTGAGAGCAATTGCAAATTGCGTTGGGCAAGGTAATCTGGGCAAACGCTTGGGATCCGTGTGTGTGTGGGACGCTTCCCTGAAGACTTGTGTGCTTTCCTGTGCTGTGACGTAAGTTGATTGGAATCCAGGGTCAGACGGCGGGAGGGATTGTGTGGGCATTTGTTTGTGCAAACCTGTGCTTACTCTTATTAGCTTGACCTTCCGTCGTCTTCTTGACGGACGCCATCTCCTGCTTTGAGAACTCGGACTGAACTGACCACGGCTTGTCTTCCCCCCTTCTTGGACTTGGAAAAACTACAAACGTCTGCTTCTGGCTTTGATCTACGGAACGGAACTGGTCTACTCAACTGCTACAATCCTTGGCTGATTTACTCGTGTTGGAGATCCTGTCTGCTGTGTGTGTGGGGGAGCGACGCAAGTTACTCTAAGCACAGTGTTGGCAGCAGAGAGGAATCTGCTGCCAATTAGTTGCATTCTTTGTATCTTTTGTTCCTTGGCTTTCGTTTCGTTTATACCCAGGCTGAAGCAAGCAGTTTGTTTTTACCCGGATTAAACTCCGGTTTAATCCGGTTTATCTTTTGTACATTTACTTTTGCCCCTTTTTGCTCCTAAAGGCAAAAACTGCCTGGCCCTTGTGTTTTACGGGCATTTTTGAGTTCTGTAATCTAATAAACTCTGTTACTTTGAATCTTGTGGCGTTCTGTCCTTGACAAAAGGAGTTGGGTTACTGCTTTATCATGTTTATTCATGGAAGTTTCTTTTGTTGTTTTGATTATCACAAAATATCAAATAAATCTCTTGACCCCTGGTTTCCTACACAGATGAAATAATGTTAGAGTTAGTCCCTTGAATTGATAACAACTAAAGAAATGCCTCAATAAACACCGGTATCTGTATAAAGAGAAAATATACTTAATAAGCATCATCTTAAAGCCAAAAAATTATTTAAAAGAAAACAAAGCAAGATCCCATACCATGTAAAAGTAAAACATAACAAGACCTGAATGAATACATTAAAATGTGTTCAAGCATTGAGATCCTGTATTTTCACATTCATTATCAGGTAATTATTTGTTAGGTCATAAATGTTTTGGGAAAGGAGGTTTACATTTTCTGTAAATATATGCAGTGTTAAAAGAAGTTGCCATTCTCTGGTATATAGCTATTTGTTTATCATTCATTCGTTCAAGTGTTTGTCTATTATTCATTCATTTGAGTGCACCCATTCCCTTCTATTACTTTCATTTTCGTTCTCATGTTCTTGATTATTTGATTCATTCTAACCCCTGTCAATGAAGGGATGATTAGTGTCTGAATGTGGAAAGATTCAGTCTTATCCACACATCCAGACATACTGATTTTGTTCCTTCTCTTTCCAGTTTTATAGGTAAAGGTAAAGATTTTCCCCTGATATTAAGTCCAGTCATGTCCGACTCTAGGAGTTGGTGCTTATCTCCATTTCTCAGCTGAAGAACCAGTGTTGTCCATAGACACCTTCTAAGTCATGTGGCCGGCATGACTGCATGGAGCTCTGTTACCTTCCCGCCAGAGTGATACTTATTGATCTACTCACATTTGCATGTTTTTGAACTGCTAGGTTGGCAGAACCTGGGGCTAACAGTGGGTGCTCACGCCGCTCTCTGAATTCAAACCTGTGACAACGCTCAACGCTTTAATACGCTGCACCACCAGGAGCACCTTTTCAGTTTTATAGCTGGTTAAAATAAAAGGACCTGGGGAGATGGCATAAAAAGTGTCTGATCATACCAGGAGCTGATAGATAAATAAAAAGTACTATGGATCTCCAATATAAAAATGGAAAGAAGAGGAGCAAAATTTGGGGATTTCTGGAAATACTCATTCCCAAAGGTTTTGTTTCTAACCCTTGTTGTTGGAAGGAAAGGATCAAACAAAGATGGCTCAAAAGAAGCTGCCACCTCATGGGGCTTTGATACGGTTCCTAATCTCCTAGAGCAGTAATTCTAACCTGTGGGTCTCCAGATGTTTTGACCTTCAGCTCCCAGAAATCCTAACAACTGGTAAACTGGCTGGATTTTCTGGGAGTTTTAGGTCAAAACACCTGAGGACCCATAGGTTGAAAATCACTGTTCTAGAGCCACTGTTATCACATGAAATTCCATGCTTCTATGTGGGTCTGATAAATGAGGAGAGCCATTTTAAAGATGCTGTACTGAGGATCCTTACAGAATAGACAAGAGGATTCTCAAGTTCATCAGAAGCAACTCTCAGGGAAATTCTATCAGTTTTATCCAACACATGCAAAATTATGTGCTCCCTCATTGGAAAAATCTGTGTGTTTCTCTCTGTGTGTGTGTGTTTCTTTCTCTTGACACTTTCCAGAATAGGAAAAAACTTCCTCCAATATATTAAAAAACGAGGCTATGGAGAGTCTAATGTTTATCTAATTTAAAAGCCAGTATACCTTTCACAGCGTAATGCTTCAAAAGCAGAAGAAATTTCCGCACCCTCCATATTATACCAGATAAAACTAATATAAAGAGAAGCTGACACATTTTTCAGGCTTTTCCCTTTCATCCTCCAGCCACTTGTTACATTTTCTAAATAAACATGCTGAGGGTATGGAGTACATTACTGTTTATTCAATAAGAGTCTTTGCGCATTTCATTCATATAAATCTGCCTTTTGGAGAAAAAGAAAAGGTTACCAAGATAACATGACTCCAAATGGGCCCCCAAAGAAAAAACTAGGAAATGTTAGAAACAGATAAGAAAAAAGAGGAACAAAGAAAGGAATGAAAGACAAAAAGAGAAGAAAAAAATATTCCTTCCTAAAATTCTGACTGTCACAAGAAAGGACTGTAACTTTGTGGGGACTGCATGTTATGTGCCCAAGATAAATTTGTTAGAAAATAATGTAGCATACAGCAAGTTGAAAAATAGAATGAAAGAAGGGGGGAATGATAAAAGTTATAGTTAAACATAGAGAATAAAAGGTTAAGAGGGGACATGACAGCCTTGTTTAAATATTTGAAGGGACATCATATTGCAGAGGGACAGGGGCGGTTCACTCACCAGGGTGAGTGCCTGTGGAGCCATTTTGTTGGGGGTGCCAGAAAGGTGTTCTGCGCTTCTCTGCTCAGCAAAGCACCGAGGAACGCCTTCCTGATGAGAAGGTGTTCCTCAGCACTTTGCTGAGCAGAGAAGCGGGCGCCGCTTCTCTCCTCAGCAAAGCGCCGAGAAACACCTTCCTTCTAGCCAGGAAGATGTTCCTGGGTGCTTTGCTGAGGAGAGAAGCAGCACCCGCTTCTCTCCTCAGCAAAGCACCCAGGAATGGGGGACTTCCGGCCGGCTGCAGAGCGAAGAGGCTGTGTAACACCGAGGCTCCGGCTGATTTATGAGACAGTGGTGAGATAACAAAACTTCTCCCCATACAGATCTCAGTCTGTTGTGCAAACAGACTGAGAGGAGATTTCTGGAAACCTGAAGCAGTTTAAAGTACAGGACGGAAGTTTTTTATTCCCTTTCTGTTAATTTAAACAGCAACTGGGTGCCAAAGGAACTCCTGTCTCGTTATCTCTTCTGCAGAGCCTGCTGCCGGTGCATAATAAGGACATTTTCTACTTTTTTTTCTTTGCTTATTTGTTTCACCACTCAATAAGGATCTGTTTGTTTTCAAACCCTGGGCTAACGACAGTTAGACTGATTTATTCCCTTTGTGGGCCGAAGGGAGGAAACCTAATTGTCTGGATTCAGCGTTTTACAATATACTCCAAACCTAACCCTTCCAGAAGATAGAAAAAAGATCTATTGAATTGTTTGTATGGGGGATTTTATTATGAGCTAAATAAGGCTCCACAGAATATGGTCATTTCGTCTTGCTAAAGCAAAGCACCCAGGAATGTCTTCCTTCTAGCCAGGAAGACGTTCCTGGGCGTTTTGCTGACGAGAGGAGCGGCGCCTGCTTCTCTCCTCAGCAAAGTGCCCAGGAATACCTTCCTCCTCACCAGGAAGACGTTCCTGGGAGCTTTGCTGAGGAAAGAATCGCGGAATGCCATCCTGGTGAGGCCTTCCTTCTGGGTCGGCCCTGATCCTCCCCTCCCTGCTGCTCAGCCCCACCACAGTTTGGGGGGGCACCAAAACTGCAGGGGGATCACCAAAATTCTTATTGCCTACTCTGGAAAATTATCTAAGGACGGCTCTGCAGAGGGAGCAAGCTGGGCTCCTTCTGCAGAGCCCAACTTGAAGGGAGATGTTGACAAGCTGGAATGTGTCCAGAAGAGGGCAACTAAAATGATCAAAGGTCTGGAGAACAAGCCCTATGAGGAGCAGCTTAAAGAGCTGGGCATGTTTAGCCTGCAGAAGAGAAGGCTGAGAGGAGACATGATAGCCATATATAAATATGTGAGGGGAAGTCATAGGGAGGATGGAGCAAGCTTATTTTCTGCTGCCATGGAGACTAGGATGCAGAACAGTGGCTTAAAACTACAGGAAAGGAGATTCCACCTGAACATCAGGAAGAACTTCCTCACTGTGAGAGCTGTTCAGCAGTGGAACTCTCTGCCCCAGAGTGTGGTGGAGGCTCCTTATTTGGAGGCTTTTAAGCAGAGGCTGGATGACCATCTGTCAGGGGTGCTTTGAATGCGATTTCCTGCTTCTTGGCAGGGGGTTGGACTGGATGGCCCATGAGGTCTCTTCCAACTCTTATTCTATGATTCTATGAGCTGGTTTTGTGCTGCTCCAAAGACAAAGGGCCCTTTTACATTAACAATATATTGCAGATCAAAGCCAAAATGCTACCACCAATGCTTGCTGCAGCATGCATCTAAGGGTATATAATGAATTAAAAGATTTCAGGAAAGTCTTGAGTTCAGCAAAAATATCACTGCAGCAGATGTCTGTGTATCCCAAAATCGACACTGCAAAATGTGGAATGCATTGTAGACACCCGCTCCTGCTGAAGTACAATAAAGGATCCAGAACAGGGCTGCCGAAAAATGCTCTAAGAACATCGCTGGGCAGCAGGTGGCTAAGCAACCTCTGAAATGGGTACCAAATTATCTCCACTGCTGTCACTTTCCTCCTTTTTGAAGCCTCTGGTGCACTGCTGTGCATCTCCCAGAAATGGGAGGGGGGAGCCTGCAAAGCAGTTTGAGGCCAGGTTCCATGTTCAATGGCATTCCTGTCCTCATATTGGTTCCAGGCATGGCAGTCTGATCACCAGCACAGCAAAACAGGTTCTTCTCAAACCTGTTCCAAGATGGATTATAGTGAAAAAGTTCCCTAAGTCACTGAGCAATGAAAAAAAGATTCTACAGGAAAGAGATGTTGTCAACATAGGCATATAAAGATAAGATGTGACTAGAACATATTTATCAACAAATGAATATGTGACATCAACAGCTAATATCAAGGACTCTTCACTTTTTAAGGTGTTATTTCTGCTGGTGTTTCAAAGACTGCTGTGGATTGATTTCAAAAAGGAGCCTTTTATTATAGGCCTACCCTTTTGGATTACTCATTTCCTATAATGTATTTATTTTTTTATTTGCCCTATTTCTATCCTGCCTTTCTCTACCCTGCAGGGGACACAAAATGGCTTACATATGGCAACTATTAGATGCCTTAAAACACATACAAACGGTAAGCTTAAAATAAATTACAATTAATACATATTAAGCATTTAAAAACATTACATTCAATAGCATGGCTGGAAATTGCTAGAAGATGTAAGGACCAGCAATCTGATTTTAAGGTGTGTAGAATTGTCCTGTGTAAAAAAAAACCCAGCTGCCAAACCCAGACTGCAAAGGCAATTCAGATACAGCCAGACTTTGTACTAATCAGCATTGCTTTATTTTGAATATTGTGCAGATGGTTGCAATTAAGCTTTCTTTTCCTGTACTTTTCTCCCCACTTCTCTGCTCCAATCTTCTTGCAGTCTTTTGTACCACTCTGGGGAGAATAAACAGGCTTGGAGGCTAATCCTCTAGATTTGATTTTTGTGGGCACACAGGGCTTGCTATAGGGAATTGGGATTGGTCCTTCCATGTTGTACCAATCCTAGTGGAAGTCCTCAAAATCCTTTCTTCCCTAAGTTTACCCTACATAACAGTCAAATGGTTATTCAACAACCTACAGGGTCACATACCACATTGTAGGTCACTTTAAAAAAAACTGTGTCTTTTTGCAAGATTCCTATATCTTTTCAGTATGAGAGCATCTCTTTTTTGTTGTTCTCGTATGTCAAACAAGGGGTTGTGTCTGTATTATATCTTCAGCTTTTCTGGCAAATGCTTGGTGGGAGAGAGAAAGAGATGCCAATGGTATGTCTGAAATATATAGTCTTGGCTAAGCTCAGAAAAATATTCCTTTTCTCTTAAACTTAAATTCATGCATTTCCTCATCTTTGATCACAGACCCTCTTAATTATTGATGGTAACTATTTGCTAACTGCCGGCACAACCACTGAATCACTATTTTATCTTCTTTCAATTATATTTCAGTTATTAAATTTACTTTCTCGTGTTAATTTCCTGATCTCTCTTGACTCATGGAAGACATTTTCATTTGCAAGAGTTCTATTTTACATATTAATCAATATCTTCAAGTTTATAATTGCTCTTCTTGCCACCAATTACTTTAAATTTCATTCCCGTTTGATTTTGTCATTTATATGCCCAATCCCCAGGCAAACCTTGTTATGCTATAACCTGATATAGTTTATAAGCAAGTTTGGTGTGATTCATAACTAGGATGATGGCACTGACACTCATATATTGATATTAAGTAACATTTGTAATATAGAAACCAAATGGACATCATTGGCTGAAACAATCTTGTAACACTTTACAAACTATCAATATTATTAGCTTCTGTGGACCATTACACATACAGAGCGAAAGAGAGAAAATTGTTACATTTTCTATTAAGCATTGAAATAGGGGAGATATTTTCTTCCATTTCGAGTCAAATAAAGTAACTGAGTACATCATTGTAATTGAGTTGAACATTGTGTGCTTATTTCCTTATCGTTTTAAATAAATATTTCTGTTGACATTAGTCTTGTAAAGTATAACTGGGAATGCATTACAAGATAAGAGAATTGTCCCAGATTCTCTAAGTGGGAGCTTGTAGCTGAGTTATATTCAGATTTGTATTTTTCAGAAAAATATGCTTTAACGGCAGCTTTTCCTTTTGTGTGATAAATGGCAATTTCTCCTGGATTAAGAATAAGAAAGCTTAGCAAAACGTAACACTTATTAGAGAAACATTGTAGTTGGTTGCAAAGCCAACCAACTACAATGATATATGATAAATGGAAAAGTTGAAGAATCCAAAAATCAAATGTTGTCTGGAAAGTGATTTGACAAGAAGGGCAGAAGACTACTTTCTTCCTTGTAAATCTTCTCATAGTTGAAAATTTTTCTCAGGGGCCACCAGCAAGCAAGTTTATGCATCTTCCCTTCAACATATTTACACCAAGTTCGAATACAACTGAATTGACTGTGATTTGGGGGAGTGGGGGGGGGGGGGTTGTGTTGCAAATGTACTTAAAATCTAAATTTAAAAAGCCATTTTTAAAAAAGCAAGCAAGTTCATATTGACTTACAAGACTACTATAGGGTCAAGAGCCCCTAAGGTAAAGGTAAAGGTTTTCCCCTGACGTTAAGTCCAGTCATGTCTGACTCTGGGGTTTGGTGCTCATCTCCATTTCTAAGCCGAAGAGCCGGCGTTGTCCGTAGACACCTCCAAGGTCATGTGGCCGGCATGACTGCATGGAGAGCCGTTACCTTCCCGCCGGAGCGGTACCTATTGATCTACTCACATTGGCATGTTTTCGAACTGCTAGGTTGGCAGGAGCTGGAGCTAACAGCGGCCGCTCCCGCCGCTCCCGGGGCTTGAACCTGGGACCTTTTGGTCTCCAGCTCAGTGCTTTAACACACTTCGCCACCGGGGCTCCTTAAAGAACCCCTACAGGACCACAATCCTCCAATGGACCAGTGATTAGCTTTTCAATGTAAGTGCCCCAACTATGGACTTTGCTCCCTTCTTTTTTCAGTTGATCATGTTCCTCAGATGTTGCCTTTCACATGGTATTGTAGTACTTTATGTGTGTTAGCACGGTACTGTTTCTTTTCTTCTTCTTTGCTCTTCTTTACTCCATTTGTGATGCTCTAACATTTTTACATTGTATACCTTTTAATTGTAAATGACATAGATGTTCTAATTTGGGTTTTTTAAAAGCTCATAAATGCATCAATTGAATTAAAATATGAAGACAAGTTGAAGTATTTTGGTCACATCATGAGAAGACAGGAAAGCTTGGAGAAGATCATGATGCTGGGGAAAATGGAAGGAAAAAGGAAGAGAGGACGACCAAGGGCGTGACGGCCGACAGGGAGCTCTGGCGTGGACTGGTCCATGAGGTCACAAAGAGTCGAAAACGACTGAACGAATAGAAGAGAGATGAAGACAAGTACATTATTCTTAAAAGGAATATCCCTTCCAAAAGGAAGTCAACCTTTTGGCTTACCTGGGCCAAAGAACTTTCTGGGGCCACACATAAAATACACTAATATTAACAGTAGCGGATGAGTGGCATTGCAACAGCGTCCTCGTGCTCATTATTTTATTAGTTAATTTTAACAGTTTTTCATTTCTTTTGGAAGAACTATTTGAAATTATAATGTGAATTATGGATAATACTCTGATATTTGTGGACATAACATACTCTGATTCTGTTGTTGTCTGCAAAGTTTGTGCTTGAAAACCATAGCATTGAATTACAAAAAAAAAAATTCATAAACAAATCTCATAATGCTTTAAGTAAGTTTATGATTTGTGTTGGGCAACATTCATAATGGTCCTGGGTTGTATTTGGCTCATGGGCTGCAGGTTGGACAAGCCTTCTTTAGACAAATCTTATTCCTACATACAACCTTTCCCAACTTAACACCTTCCAAATATTTTAGGACCTCAGCACCATATACCAACATATCTGGAGGCTGGGTAATATATATTACAAGAAAAATATATAGGTGTGATGTCTTACTTGGCTTTCCCTCTCTCTCCATTTGGCTTTCCAGTGCAAAGCTTCTTAGAATTATCTGGGTTCCTTTTGGCCTGGCAAATCAATACAGGCAATTCTTGTCATGTACTTACCACATAGTTATTACAGCTTATAGTTTACCTCATAACCATTATAGATAGTGCTTATCATAGCCTTGTAATTACCACATAGTCATTTCATAGCTTATGTACTTACCTTATGTACTTACCTATAGTTTGTATATATCACAAAGATAATAGCTTTAAGTATTTACTATTATAGTGTTCATCATAGCTAGTAATTACCACATAGTTATTGTAGCCCGGGGTACTTACCAAAAGCATAGCTTATAGTTCACCATAGCTGATACTTACCTCAAAGATAGCAAAGCTGATAGTTTACCTCATAGCTTATGTACTTACCATTTTAGATAGTGCTTATAGTTTCTTCACAGCTAGAACTTATCTTATAGTCTCCTCATAGCTTTAGGTACTTAACACCATAGCTGGTACTTACCTCAAAGATAGCAAAGCTGATAGTTTACCTCATAGCTTATGTACTTACCATTATAGATAGTGCTTATAGTTTCTTCATAGCTAGAACGTATAGTCTCCTCATAGCTTTAGGTACTTAACACCATAGCTGGTACTTACCTCAAAGATAGCAAAGCTGATAGTTTACCTCATAGCTTATGTACTTACCATTATAGATAGTGCTTATAGTTTCTTCATAGCTAGAAGTTATCTTATAGTCTCCTCATAGCTTTAGGTACTTAACACCATAGCTGGTACTTACCTCACCTCACAGCCTAGTACCTACCTTTCCTCATAGCTTGTGTGCTTATCTTTTATAGTCTTTATAGCTTTCATTCTCAATCAATATAGTTTTATTTCTGTATAATTTCAGTGATTTTACCTCATATTTCTAATACAGTAAAACGTTTATTTTCTGTGTAATTAAACTCAATCTACAATCTTTGTTTTCTATTATATGTTTCTGATTCAACATTCCAGAATCCTGCCTAAAATTACCATTTCCTGTATTCCAATAAACATATTTTGGTTATCTTTACCCAGCTTCAAGAGTGATTACTTTAAGGTTTGAGGTATAATAAAAGGGTAAACCGACCGTCGCTTGGGTAGCCAGACACAATAGCCTTCCCTTCCTCGAGCATGCTATCACAATAGGAATTAAACATCCTTCAGCAGGAAACATGGACTTAAATCCAATGTTACATGGGCTTTGCCTCAGGATTTTATACAGTCTTTCCCAAAAATGTAAGAGCTATGTAAGAATTATGATGATTATTTGAAAGCTAAGTAAATACATTTATATTGAAGAATAGGTGTTACAATAATGATTTAATCCGAGTTATAAATACAATTATAACTCTGCTTGCATTGTCAAAGCACAATGTTATAAACCTCACTTAATGTTTCTCTTGTAATTTTGTGATTACTCTTCTATTATAATCTTTAATCCTGTTAAGGGTATATACATTGAGGGGGAGATTGTAAAACAATTCCAGAATTAAAAACTGTTACAGGTGCAAACAAGTTTTTGAACACCCTGTATATTTCTTTCCCCCTCCTTTTTTTCAGTGTTGCAGATAACTTGGCTACAGAGAATCTCCTAGTCTTTTGGGGCAAGTTTTTGGGGGTGCAGTGAGCAAGGGAGATTGCTGTCTTAAAGTTCTTCTGAAGGAAGCATTTCTGTTAGTGGATATGTTTATAGATCCCATTCTTTTTGTTTAAATCAGTGTGTGTGTGTACTTTTTAAGAAGCCATTACCTTGTGCTTTTAACACAGTATGTTAGCAATACTTGTGTATATCAATACTGCCAATCACTATCCAAATGTATATCTATATCCGTTGTAAACAGATACATAGGGAGGAATAAGGTAATTATGATCAATGTTCACCTTAATTTCAGTTGACTTAGGCATGACTGATTTGATCTGGATCCATTTCATAGTTACAAAAGAAATACACATGCAGCCAGCAAAGGAAAATAATCTTGTTTACAATTTCAATCTTTCCAGCTTTACACATTCCACAGTTTTCTCTCTTTAGTATAGAAGACAGCTTACAATATTTAAAACATAAGTAAAAACACAATACATGCTACATCAAGTGATGGTTTATATCTGTGAAATACTATTTATTTATTTGTTTGTTTGTTTATTTATTTACAGCATTTATATTCCACCCTTCTCACCCCGAAGGGGACTCGGGGTGGATCACATTACACATATAGGCAAACATTCAATGCCTTTTAACATAGAACAAAGACAAACAAACATAGGCTCCGAGTGGGCCTCGAACTCATGACCTCCTGGTCAGAGTGATTCATTGCAGTTAATTGCAGCTGGCTTGCTCTCCCACCTGCGCCACAGCCCGGGCCCAGGCCGTTTATTATCATTTAAACATCACAGACACAGTACTACTTCAAGAGTGTCTGGTAAGGGGAAACTATGTAGAAATTTGCAAGAAGATGCTCCATTATCTGAAACAAGAGAAAAGCCATCTCTGAATTTTTACCCTTTTAATAAGCTAAGAGTGTTGATTTCTTAACTAGGATTGCCTTTTGGATGTGGAGGCACACTTTTAATTGGGATATGGTACACTGGATCCAAATAGCATCCCAAAACCAGGTTTGCCATTCATATCTACACCATCCCCTGGGAACATAAACTAATGTGTATAACTCTTGGACTTAACAATATCCATATTTATTATATCATTCATATTTATTATGATTGGATGTATGGGGTGTATATGTACACATGCAAAGCATCTCAGAACTGTGCTACTGTGTAACTTCCTGAAGAAATATTAACAAAACATGAAATGACAGACTTTTGTGATAACACCTCAACAAGGATCGGGATAGGCAAAGCATGAGTTGAAAGGAGTGGTCTACAAGATAGTGCTTTATGAACACAGATTGTGCTATTAGGAACAAGGGCTAATGCCAGCATGTTTCAGCTTTCTCCGAGAATGGGTTTGCAATGCTTAAACATGCTATTAGACCATGTTGCAGTAATTTCCTGAGTCATAACATTCCTTTTTCAGATATTCCAACTGTGTAATTCTATTTTGAATACTATTAAGTCATTCACACAGAGACACATACACACAAACACTAATTGCTTTTGTGACTACAGAGAATATTTAAATTTTGCTCTCAAACTATCCTGATAGTTTTTCTCTTAGGGAAGAAATTAAACAAAATGGTTATTCCTGGGGAGAAAGTAAAGGTACACAATTTGAATTTCGCCTTTAGCGATGCAGTTCACATCACAAACTGCAAGTGAAACAGAAGACTTTTCCTTTTTTATATTGTTGTTTCAACCTTTGCTTTTGTGTTAAAAAGAAACATATCAGCCAGCATGTAACAGTCAATAGCATTTCTCCCTATTACTAAGTTATCGCCAAAGTTTAAAGCTAGCAGTCCCTCATTTATTGTAAGAGGCTTAACCATTCCTGAAGCTTAGACTTTCCTCCTGCTCAATATCAAAAGCTACTGCCGTAATCTCTCACACCAGCACCACAGAGAATTTACTAATCCTGACCCTCCAACTGAGCTAATACGCTGCAGCACTTTTGTGTCTCCTGTTACTGAGAATTTCTTAAAGTACTTATTGATTCAAGCATTCTATTTTCTGGAATGGGATAGGGATATTCCAATATTGTTAAGCATCTGTATTAATTGATACATTTACTGAGCAATTAGCAAAAACTTTGATTTCAACCAATCATTGATAAGAATACCATGTCTGCATTTATTAAAACTTTGGGGCATTCCACCAACCAGTTCAGAGGAGTCTTGGTTTCACCAATGTTAACCTGTCAATATACAATATGCTTCAGACTATTGAACAGAGCTGATGATATAGGCATGTGAATATCTTGTTACAACAGATTCACTGGTTACCCACATGCTCCTAAGTGCTGGTTTTGAACTACACCGTACATGATGTAAAATCAATGTATATGAAATATTACATTCTCCCCTATGAACCAGCCTAGGTTTTAAAATATACATGAGATCCTTTGCTCTATCACATCATCATCCAAGGCATATTTGTTGGAAATGTGAACAGTGGCTGTCACCAGACTCAGAAATTCCCTATCAAGGCACACTACAAGAACTTCATTGCTATTGTCCTTTTTCTGGTGGGGAATATCCTTCTACTAATATTTTTAGCATTTGCATTTCAAATTGATTTGTATGTTGAGATCGATTGTAATCAAATTCTGGGGGGGGGGGGGGGGTTGTTGGTGTATTACTGAGGACTTCATAAATTTATAGTTGACATGTTCATTTTCTAATTATAGTTTTTAATTTTATAGGTATTTATCTTATTGTTTGCCAGTCTGAACATTATTTTGAGTAGAACATCAAAACAATGGTGTGGTCTTCCAGCATCTTCAGAGCTACTTGGGCCAATCAGAGGCTGTCTTGGTGGTGCATAGGGGATAGAGATGTCTCCAGCAAACAAATAAGCTCTTGGTGCCTCCTTGCATGACCTTTGAAAAGATACAGGGAAAATCACCATTATTAGATTCCAGCTTTGTATTAAAACTCCTGAAATTTTCCAGGAATCTGCCTAATGTTCATATTGACTAGGGAATTCTGTGAATTGTAGGCTACAAGAGTGTCCATTCTAAACTCTGATCGATTTCACTTTAGGAAGATATGACATGGTGTGCTATAGGAAGATTGTCTTACATTGTAGAATTAATATAGTTTGACACAACTTTAGCTGCCATGGCTCAATAGTATGGAATCATTGGAGTTGCAGTTTTATAAGGTCTTTAGATTTCTCTGCCAAAGAGTGCTGGTGCCTCACCAAACTGCAAGGCAAAGTTCAATAATTTTTTTAGATTCTAGTAGCACTGAATAAGGACTGCATAAGAAAGATATATCAACACCTATGCAGAGGAAAGAATTACCAACAACAACAGACCAGTTTGCCCTGTCAGTGCAAAGCGTACATTCTCCAGTATATACAAGGGAAATTTGTCTCATCCCAAGCAATTTGCTTTCTTTCCCCTTAAAATGTTTTTGCACTGGCAAATGTCCCTTTAACAATGAGGATGAAGTTCCAAATTAAAGAGTTGAATTCACTGATATGCCAAAGATTAGGAATTATGTAAGCATTCAGCCAAAACCAAACAAAACACAGACTGGCCGTCAATCTGCCTAGTTGGGTGAAATGCCTGTTGTAACAGCACATCAGAAAAAGTCACTGCAAAATGAGAAGCCCCAAAGGCAACACAGCTAAACAAAATGCAGTAGTCAAGTTGATGATCCTCTATAGGTTACCCTCAGCACATATGAAGTGGTACACAGAGTCCTAACTGCATGAGCAAAGTGCACATTGATTCCATAAGAGTAATTACTCAAAATTCCTTTATGACCCAAGGAATAAGAAAAAAAAATGATCTCTGACAGCTACAGCAAGGAAACGGAAATTGTAAAACTCAGCATGTTCTGTCTTTATGTTGAATTGAATTCTGTGTACTAGGGTCTTTGTGATCACAATCATCACATTTGGTAACATTTGGAGTGATGGCCAAAGTAAGAGTGGGCTGCAGGAAATGCAGCTCTACTTTGAAACAAGGTACACAATCATCACATACCTTGCTTGTTTAACCACAGAATATTTTTGGAACCATTGAATCCCCCTCCAACCACTTCTGTTTTCACTGGGAGGGTTAGTAAGCCCTCTGATAGATCCTAGGAAGAATGAGCACCTACATCCAATAAAGTTGAATACCCCTAAATTAGAGAACTCATTAGGATCTGGGAGGACAAATCTCTGCTTAGGGATTCTGGTGACTATGCAGTCTTGGCCTAACTATCTCTCAATCTAAAATAGCTCACAAGGGTTCTGGTAAATTATGGGCACCACAGTTCAAAAGCAATATTGACATGCTAGAAGGTGTTCAGAGGAGCAATATGAGGAGCATCTTAAAGAGCTGGGTATGTTTAGCCTGCAGAAGAGAAAGTTGAGACGAGACATGTTAGCCAATGTATACATATGTGAAAGGATGTCATAAGCAAGAAGGAGCAGGCTTCTTTTCTGCTGCCCTGGAAACTAGGACTCAGAGCAATGGGTTCAAATTACAGGAAAGGAGATTCCATTTGAACATTAGGAAGAATTTTCTGACTGTAAGAATTTTTCAGCAGTTGAACTCTCTGTTTCAGAGTGTGGTAGAAGCTCCTTCCTTGGGGCTTTTAAACAGGGGCTGGATAGCCATCTGTTGGGCGTGCTTTGATTGTGTTTTTCCTGCAGGGCAGGGGGTGGGAATAGATAGCCTACGTGGTCTCTTCCAATTCTATTATTCTATTAATCTAAAGAATAATATGGTAGCAAGAGAATCATGTATGTTCCTCAATATTCATTTATTTAATGATTGATTTAAGAAAGAGATAATATAAACCAGTAAGAAATTATTGTTATTCTGAGCTATAAAGACTTTTTACAGCACAGACAATGGTTGACTGCATTCAAAGTGAAATGCTTATGAAATGCAATGCTAATACATTTGTTAACATTGCCATTTTTCGGAAGTAATATTTCCAGAGTGTAGGGTATTTTTCATAGCACGTGGAAATATCCTACCACAAATTATCTTAGTTTTGGTGGTACTAATATAAAAGTATATTATTTTCTTGTAACTGTTTATTCTATTTTGGTACCCTCTTTCTTCCCTTTCCCACCCCCAAGTTCAAGTTCAAGTTTAAGGCAAGTTCAAGTTAATGTTCACGCCCTTATTTTGTTTGGTAGATCACACAGATATTGATTGGTAACATATAATAAAGTTGCCCTTAGTAAACCCACAAGTGTTGTGTTGTCTCTTGATTTCACTGGTAGGAGAGCAATTCTCCTTTCTTTACCAGATCGTATTTTTGAATGCTTGAGAACAGCATTTGGATCCATGTAGCTTTCTAGAATTCAGCCCTTCTCTCCAGATCTGGTAATGAACATTGATTATTGGGGGCTTCTGACAGAAACTTTCATATCAGTTATTGAGTAATACAAGCAAAGAGATTCCTCCTTCACTGTAACTGCTTCTAACATTCCTCCCTACCTCACAAGAAAATAATCAAGATTAATGGGTGTTTGTGAAAGATGCTGTCTTTGTTAAAGCATTGTTAAATCATTTCAGCAGATCACAACGGGTACCACTGGTTATGCAATGGTCCCTTTAAAACTTTTCAGCTCTTATTTAGCATGCCCAAAATACTAGCATCAACTGTTTATTTTACTGTTTGTTCACTGAAATATTTTAGTTTGACACTTTGAGATTGAGCTACTGTCCAGCAAAAGAAGATTTTGAAGATATGATTTGTCATACCACCCCCGGTGTATGAAAATACTCAGCCCAATGCCAACAACCATTAAATTTATCAACTTGCCATTTTCCTTGTGTCCTGGAAAGAATCTGACCTGGATTCAGTGTGCGGGGATGTAGCTGTGACATATGTAAATATGTGCCCACACATTTGTGCTCTCTCTCTAGCATTTGTCTTCTGTGTACTTGTATACAGAACTTGTCTTCAGTGGTAACATGAGATCAGCATGCAATTTAGTGGAGATACAATTAGAACTAATGTATTGTTTTTAAATCTTTCTCAGTAATCTTCATTGAGACTGACTACGAAGGACCACATTCCACATTTATTTCCCATAATAACCATGGTTTTATTTTCAGGTCTTGCTCCCATGCTTTTCAGGCCTTTCAGCTTTATCATATTGCCATATATTTTACCTGTCAGATTTTTCAAGCTCTTACTTTCAGCTGGCAGAGTCATTATTTCATATTGGATTAATGGTCTTGGGTTTTGCTTTGGAACTGTAAGAATTGGATGAAAAACATATACTTTGTTGTAAACTGGAACCAATTTGGCAGAACACCTAACAATTGTGATTGCTATTTTTATATGCTTCCTTGTTTTCTGATATTCCATTATACAGAAACTCTATATATACCTCAAGAAACTTAGCAATTTTTCTTCCTTTAACAGTGTTAATGAAGGAGGCAAAGAGAAAATGTGGGAAGAAAATTTTATAACAATGCTTTATAACATTTCTTTGTGTCAAAAGGGGTCCTATATTATTATTATTATTATTATTATTATTATTATTATTATTATTATTATTATTATTATTATATTGAACAAGATTTCCCTAGCCTAAAATTATACATTTTAATATATTGGGTTTATGGTTCCCGTCCCCTTGATCTGATCATGTAAGTGTTATTTATTGTTATAATTGTATTATTTTACTTTGTTTAATAATGTGTTATTATGTTGTTATGTAATGTTTGTGTTGTTTTTATGACTATAAACCGCCCTGAGTCCCATCTGGGAGATACGGCGGTATATAAATAAAGTATTATTATTATTATTATTATTATTATTATTATTATTATTATTATTATTATTCCTTATCGTACCCAGTTCAAGTGGAGTTGCTTTATATTGCTGTGCTGAAGTCTCATGAGACTCTAAATTACCGATCCTGAAGGTTACAAATATATATAATTAGAATGCATCTAAGTATTGCTTAAGGTGGAGGATTCAGTCTGTGTTCCTTGCTAGCTTCCTACTTGCTGTGTTTTTTAAGCATTCTATGATACTTTGTGAATGAAAAAGAAACAAAAAAGGAAATCAACAGAACTGTGGACTTTGATCTAGAACAGTGGTTCTCAACCTGGGATCCCCAGATGTTTTGGCCTACAACTCCCAGAAATCCCAGCCAGTTTACCAAATGTTAGAATTTCTGGGAGCTGAAGGCCAAAATCAGCTAGGGACCCCAGAACTCTTGGGGTTCTGTCTGCTATGGAGGCTACCGATCCTGTCGATGCCTTGGTCGCTCGTTACAATACCGAGTTGTCCAGGGCTATTGACATGATCGCTCCCGAACGTCCCCTCTCGCTGCGTGGAGTTGCCCCGGCTCCCTGGTTCACCGGGGAGCTGGCGGAGATGAAACGTGAGAGAAGGAGACTAGAGTGGCGCTGGCGGAGAACTCGCGACGTTTCTGACCGAGCACGGTCTAAAGCTGCTATTAGGGCTTATTCCGCGGCGTTGCGGGCAGCCAGGAAGGTTTTCACGACTGCCCGCATCGCGTCTGCAACAAATAGATCTTCTGAGTTGTTCAGAGTTGTTGGGGAGCTCCTCCACCCTTCTCAGGGTGGGGGGGCACCTGACTCCTCGGCAACTCGGTGTAGCGAGTTCACTCACCATTTGGCAGACAAAGTCGCTCAGATTCGTTCCGACTTGGACGCCAGTCTTGAAGCATTGCCAGGTGAGGTAACCGAGGCATCTGTCTGTTCGATCTTGTGGGATTCGTTTCAGTTTGTGCAACCTGATGATGTGGACAAGATTCTTGGAGCGGTGAGGGCGACTACCTGTGCCCTAGATCCCTGCCCATCTTGGCTTTTAAAACAGGCCAGTGGTGGGTTAGTTGATTGGTTTGTGGCAATAATTAATGCCTCTTTGGGGCAGGGCAAATTTCCATCCAGCCTAAAACAAGCTGTGGTAAGGCTTATTTTGAAGAAGGCCTCATTAGATTCGACCAGTCCTTGTAACTACAGGCCAATCTCTAACCTACCATTCTTGGGCAAGATCTTGGAGCGGGTGGTTGCCTCTCAGCTCCAGGGATTCTTGGAAGATACGGATTTTCTGGACCAATCACAGTCTGGCTTCAGGCCTGGGTTCAGTACCGAGACGGCTTTGGTCGCCTTGGTGGATGACCTCCGCAGGGAGCTGGACAGGGGGAGTGTGACCCTGCTGGTTCTCTTGGACATCTCAGCAGCTTTCGATACCATCGACCATGGTATCCTTCTGGGGCGGCTCTCTGGGATGGGCCTTGGGGGTACTGCACTCCAGTGGCTCCAGTCCTTTCTGGAGGGTCGCTCCCAGTTGGTAAAGCTGGGGGACACCTGCTCGGACCCCTGGCCATTGACATGTGGGGTCCCGCAAGGTTCTATTTTGTCCCCCATGCTTTTTAACATCTACATGAAACCGCTGGGAGAGGTCATCCGGAGTTTTGGAGTGCGGTGCCATCTCTATGCAGATGACACCCAACTCTACTACTCTTTTCCACCTAAATCCAAGGAAGCCCCTCGGATTCTGGACCAGTGTCTGGCCGCTGTGTTGGCCTGGATGAGGGTGAACAAACTGAGACTTAATCCCGACAAGACAGAGGTCCTCCAGGTCAGTCGTACGTCTGATCGGGGTATTGGGTGGCAACCTGTGCTTGACGGGGTCGCACTCCCCCTGAAGGCGCAGGTCCGCAGCTTGGGGGTCCTCCTGGATTCAGGGCTGACACTTGAGGCTCAGGTGTCGGCCGTGACCGGGAGGGCCTTTGCACAACTAAAATGTGTGCGCCAGCTGCGACCGTACCTCGAGAAGTCTGATCTGACCAGGGTGGTCCATGCCTTAGTTACCTCTAGACTGGACTATTGCAATGCGCTCTACGAGGGGCTGCCTTTGAAGACGGCCCGGAAATTACAACTAGTACAGCGTTCGGCAGCCAGGCTTCTAACCGGAGCGAATTACAGGGCACGTTCAACGCCTCTGTTTAAGGAGCTTCACTGGCTGCCATTTACTTTCCGGGCCCAATTCAAGGTGCAGGTTATCACCTACAAAGCCCTAAACGGTTTGGGACCCACCTACCTTAGAGACTGCATCTCCCTCTATGAACCCACACATTCTCTTCGCTCGTCGGGGGAGGCCCTTCTCTCGCTCCCACCACCCTCACAGTCGCGGTTGGTGGGGACGAGAGAGAGGGCCTTCTCCGTCGTGGCCCCCCGGCTTTGGAACTCTCTACCTAGAGAGATCAGGCAGGCCCCTACCCTCCTCTCCTTCCGGAAGAGCTTAAAAACCTGGCTGTTTCAAAAGGCCTTCGATGTTTAGTTGTTGCTGGATTGATCTATCTGTCCATTCCATAATAGTCCCATTGTTGTTGTCTTGCCATTTTATACTGCACTTTATTGTCCAACTGTGAAATTTCCTTTTCCCATTTCGTATCACTCTGCATTTCGCCTGGGATCTACGAATTAGTCTCCTGTTTTTAACACTGTATCCTGCTTGTTGATTTTAATGATTGTTTTTATTGATGTTGATGTTTTTTACTGGGATAATTGTTTTATTGCTTTGTTACTGTTTTGTTTGTTTTATCGGGCCTGGCCCCATGTAAGCTGCCCCGAGTCCCTTCGGGGAGATGGGGCGGGGTATAAAAATAAAGTTATTATTATTATTATTATTATTATTATTATTATTATTATTATTATTATTATTGTGGGTTAAGCAGGTTATAACCAGCAGTTAGAGTACTTACTTTTCAAAGTGCCGATCTCAGAATCTCCCAGCCATTAGGGCCACTTGGTAAGGATGGAAATAATTTTATTTTATTTTTTCTTAGAGAAAATAATATTCCTGACACTTGAGAAGCCATCTCCTAAGATTATTTGACCAAAGGCTTTTGAGAAGAACAATGCAGTAGCAAGATTTCTGTACAGCTATTCCTTGTGCTATCTGTTGTTTGAAAATTCTCTAGAGGGGCTATTCTTTACACAAATACATGTGAAACACTATGGACCTTATCGCACTTACTAATTTAAGTGTCCTAGGATGCTTGCCAGCCAGTTTAGAGATGGATGAGCATACAGACCATCATGTGATGCCCCTCAGCTTCGGGTGGAGGCCCTGCCCTCAACCAGTGATGGGGAAGTGCAGCTGCTCCAGAGTCACCCCACATACCTGCCATTTCTCTATGCTTGCTGGTAAAACTACACCAGGGGTGGTGGACGTATGATAAGGTCATGTGCATGTGAAAAATAAACTCTTTACTGAGCAGAGAGTTTGCTCAGAAAACTTTGCAAGATGGGAATACAAGGATAATACTCTTCAGAATTCTTCCTTCTCTTCAGTAGTGGTGTGAAAAAATTAGGGGAATTATTCATCTTTGCATATAAGAAATCTATAGGTGAAGGTTTTCAACCCATCCATATCTGGAGCTATAGTCCTGAAAATAACCTTTTCTAAGCTCTAAGTCACTGTTGTAATACATTAAAAGCAGAAGCAGAGGCTGGGCACCTCCTGACCTGACTAGCAGTTAATGGGTAGACAAGAATATCACTCCTTGTCTTTGGGCACAGATTCCCCTTAGGTCTCCCATGGGCACTTCTGTCTTATAAAAAGCATAATTTGTTCCTCTGGGAAAGTGACACTGATCTTCACTTCCAATCTTCTTTTAAAATTCTGATTGTTAAGTTTTGTTTAACAAAGGTTTGGTGGAATGCTACTGACTGGTTAATTAACCCTCTAGGGATTGCAGATGTATATTGTCTTCCGAAGCACACTGTAAAATGCCAGCGTTCCAATTAATAGTTTGTAAATGCTGTTTTAAAGTTTAGTCAATGGTGGCAGAGGTCTCCAGGCAGCGGTTTAATTTCATAGGGCCAGGAATTGATCTCCCTACAGTATCAACTCAGTTATGTTAATCCACTGTTTCTATATGCATATTTCTTTCCACAGAAACCAATATATTACTATCAAGACAGGGAAACATGTCAGTGAATAGTCTGACCTTGCATTTGCCTTGAGAAGAAATAAATTGCCCCATATTCAGAACTAGGCCACGAATTATCTGCATACATGCCTCAAGATTATACTGGTTGGGTCATACTCACCTAAGCCAAAAGTCAAAGTAAAATTCATCAAAGGGAAATTGTGCAGCAAGATAAAACTTTTGGAGCCAAGCATTAGCAAAGCACAAAACATCATTAAGTGAAACAGGTGAATCTCAGTGCTTATTCCAATAAATGCCATTTCAAATGATTGGCCACAAAGTTGTCATCATCATCATCATCGTGACTATTACAATAACAGATGTACCAGGAAAATGTGAGGGTTATTTTTTCAAATATTAATAAAAGTGGGGGTTGCTTTACATTTTTGAAACAAACCAAAAATCCTTGAGTGCACCTTTGCCTGCTAGGAAAGAAACAGAGAGAGAAAAAGAGAGAGAGATAACTCTGGTGTGATAATAAAATACAATATAATATTTGAGCACTGGCATGTTGAGCTGACAGAGTAATCACATAGAAATGTGGTGGTTCCATCTGAGCGCTCGGTCTGACAAGAGATTTGTATTTTCTTTCATAGCCTAATTCCAATGAGCTGTATACCTGCTTTAGTAGTATTATCACTGTCTAAAGAGGAGAGAATCAAAATGTATTTTTCTGGACTTGTGTGCAGATCAAACTTATTACCAAAAAAAAGTCAAATTTTTTATTTTATTTTTGAAAGTTTTCAGAAAGAATACCAATATTATATATTCTACTCTACAAGCCAACAGGAGGAGGTAGTGGAGGGGAGGTGGAGGGGGGAGGAGGAGGAATAACAACAAGAGCAACAACAACATACAATTTGTAAGATAATCAAGACAGAAATATGTGAGAGAGGAAAAAGAGGAGGGAAAAATCAATCTGCCAACATCAGCTGTTCAGTTAAAACAATACTATCCAAATCATGGCTTTTCGCCAGGATATTGATATTACACTACACTTTGATATTACAATTTAAACCAGTATTGATATTACACTATACTACACCGATTTTATAGGTAATTGTAGGCTTCATTTGGGGAACCAGATTACCTCATAGCTACTGAGCTATTATATCCATTTGGTAAGAGCTCTTTATTTCCTGCTGATCCACTTTCTTTTCTGATGCTATAATGTCAGTGTAATATAATGGTTTGAGTATTGGACAGGGACTGGGAAATCATGGTTTGAATCCCGCCATGGAACCTTGGGCGACCTCAGCCTAGGGCTACCACAAGTAAAATGACTTAAACACACATGACAACAATAGCAATAACAAAGTGCATCAGAACCAAAGTAAATTTGGACTGATTCACTGTTGTTCCTGATGTGAATAGAACACTACCATTGTGCATTGAATGGTTTTGTTGGTGTCCCCTTACACATCATTGCAATTCAGTAAAGGATGTTGTTAGCACATTTGCTACCTAACTAAGTATTCATAAAGGTATGTAGCACAAAATGTGACATAGGATTCTGGTGCAAATATCAGAAATGAGACGACCAGTTCTTGACTGATTTGTGTGTTACATTTTGTGATGAAGATCTACTTCTACCCAGCTCAAGAAATGAATCTTTTTCAATTCTTGAAACAAAATCTAAGTAAAGGCAACTGTGTTCTCCTTCTCTTATAGTACTAGAATCTGGAGACATCTGCTGAACATGAATGTTGGGGACTAACGACATATAAAAGGAAGTACATGTAGCTTTAGATGTGGGATTTGCTGCCTCAGAATTGGAGAGTGTGGTAAATATATGTTGATTTCATTCTCAATTGAAGTAACAAGTAATTTAAGTAATTTTCTTCCCATCCTAAAAAGGTTTTCAAAAACTTCATTTTTAAAACTTATTTGTAATTTGGGAGTTATTTCTGTGGTTTCCCATCCTGGGAGAAAAATAGGATATACATTAATATATTTATATAGGGGGGGGGGGCTGAAAACCGCATTTTCTCAATAATATGATTTTGTAGACATAAAATGCTATTTTCTACAAAGACTTTGTCTAGAAAATATCCCAAACTGTGAAAATTCTTATCAGTCCAGGATTCTTCTCATCAGGATTTCCTGATACTTAAGAATTATTTGGCCCCTTTAAAAAAATACTTTCCATGTTTTCCTCAGTGATGGCCACCAACTTGTCCTAAAAATGCTTATATAACTTTATGGGAGCTAAGTATATGAACAGCTATTAGTCATGACCTAGTCATGACAATATGTTTCTGAACACAAGATATTAGGGAACACAAATGGAAAGATGCTATTACACTCAGGTCTTGACTGTGAAGTTTGCACCACATCAGCAATCCAGGAATATATGAGACCCAGGTCTGAACACTTCAAGGGGGCACCAACAAGGACACTCAATGCACAATGGTAAAGCCTGATGCACACCAGGGGCCTATTGAATCATTTCCAATTTGCTTTGGTACCAATGCACCTTGTTAGTTCTGCTACATAGTTATACATCAGGAGTTCTCTGCTGAATACAAACATTATGAAACAGCCCTATTCCATAAATGATAGCCCACTTATGAAGAGATAAGACCCCATCATTTTCAATCAAGGGTTAAAATTACATTGATTGCCAGGATTCAGTGCAAACCATCAGCACTGGAAACTCTATTTCAATCACAATAAATATTGGAAGACTTAATAGTTGGTGGCCACAATAGTTTTTAGCAATTATTCTATTTCAGATACCTTTTCCCCATGATTCACAATATTTACTGTAGCATTAGAAACCCAGTATAAGTTAGTCCTCAAAAAATTCAAGGAAAAGTTTTGATAACTACTCACCTTTTATACTGAGGAACAAACTCAATGCTTTCCAAAGCTTCAGTCACTGCATCTTACTAACATAAAAGGACAAGCCAGTGATGTGTGCAGAACAGTGTATTCTGAGGGCATCACACATTTTAATAACCCACCAAACCCAATATATCTAGAGACATTTATGACCACCGTGGTGCTGTTCACCACACAATGTTAACTTAAAGCCAAATGCAGAATTAATGCTACACAGTATTTGTTGCAGGAAGAAAAAAGCAGAAATATCTAGATTTCATTTTTAGTTTCAAGATATAAGAATTATTTCTTCTCATAAAGGTAAAAGTGACAGTAGATGAACTATTCTCAGAATTACTTATATTCTCCAAATATAGCTCTGTTTCTTTGATTATACTCATCTTAATATAACATGACATTCTTTTTAAACAAGAAATACTGTTTTATGTAGTGTGAGAGGCACAATATGAAAATGATGGATAAATTCCATTTCCTCTTCACTGATTCCATTAACTCAATGTCGTGTGTGTGCAAGTAAAATCTCTTATACACAGCAGTAAAGACATGTGTGCAAATGAACAATTTCTGTGTATGGGTAAATAATCTAATGGGGCAGACATTGTGGATCCCCTTACATAGATTCATAATATGCACAGTTATATCAAATTCTACACTTTTTTTTGAAAGTGTGTAGTTGTTGCAATTAGGAGTTTTCAAGCATGTCTCCACATGTTGATGAATGCAAGAGTGTTCCTTGTCCTCTATTCCATCTATATGATACTAGCTTTGCCCGGCCACGCGTTGCTGTGGCTTATGGGAATCCTTTGTTGGCCAGGTGGAATAGCAGTGAATAGCCTTGCAGCCTCAAAGCCTGGCCGTTTTCTGGAGTACCTGGAGCTTTTTGTTGTATGAACATAGAGGCATGGATGAGGGGTTGTGCTGCCAAGTTTAGTGTTTCTGGGATGTGTAGTTTTGTTGTTTTGTCCTAGGCCGAAATTTCATTACCCTTTTATATATATAGATGAAACTTAGACCACAATAAATTGAGAGGGAACAGCCTGGTGAGCTATACAAACCATAATTTAAAAATAAACTCAAAGTTCCAGATTTAAAACTCACCAGTGAAGCAAAGGCATAGGACAAAGGCATTTAAAGCATTTTAGCCAAAATTGATGCAAGTAGGGCTCCTGCCCAAAAGGTACAACCACATAGAGAGCATGTGCCTTGTACAACAGTTTTTAGACAACCAGGTTCATTGTTCCAGTTTCAATCCTCCCTCTTGATTCTGGTTGGCTGAGCTCCGATGATGTAGCTAGAAATCTCCTTCCAGCCAGGTGGGGAAAGCTCTGCTGGTGGAAAGGAGGATTCAGAGGGTGCTGGCATTCCAGGCTAGCAGTGGTCCAGGAATTATGAAACCCAGGCCCTGGAGAACAATGGCCTGGCTTAGCTGGGTAAACGAAGATGCCTATTGAGGAGCTATCTCTATCATTTATTATATCCTTTGCTCAGGACTGGAAGCATTCCTGACTGATGACCTTTGGCTTGTCAGACAGTTTAGTTTCTTATATTCAGTAAATAAAAGTACTGTTTATACATTATATAAAAGGATAAAAATCATACAGCAAGGAATGGATAAATATAAGTGTTGACTTTTGATTTCTAAGCATGATTATATCCTTTTTAATGCCAGCAAGATAAAATATACTGCAATGACCCAAAAGTCTCCTTTGTCTGAAGCCATGCGTTGGGGCCACTTCTCAATTCAAAACAATAGCTGGAATTTACTTCTTGGCCGAGGTCAGGAAGAGGTTAATGTTTTCTGTCCCAAGTAAAAATGGAACATGTTTTAATAGATGTATAGGAATTAAAGTGGAATAAAATATAGTTTATAGAGGAGAGGGGTGGCCTGGGGTGATGGGGTGGCCTGGGAGCTTGTATCCCAATTCTGGCTTGTTGCCTTTGGAAAACTATAAATCCCTAACTAAAAAATTTTTTTCTTAGGGATGGGGGAGTGGTGTTTGATAACATATATATCTACTGCATCTATATATTATAGGCTATGTAATTTTACTTTGGAATGACACTTGAATCCCATTGGTTAGTCCAAACACAAGTTGACTCACTAAATCAAGAGCTGAGTGGTGTACACATAAATAAGTCACATTTGTTAAATTGTCTACTCTAGTAGAGGGATAGCTTTATTATAAATAGCCACTTGGTTCCATAACCAATAGTTTTTACAAATAGCAGGATGATCAATGCCTTTGGTACCGGCTGAACATGAAGAGCTACCTTATATTATTGATCCATCTATCTCAGCTCTGTCATTGGTAGAACTTATACTGTGGCTTTAATGCAGTTTGACACCACTTTAACTGCTACGGCTCAATGCTATGGAGTCATGAGAGCTGTAGTTGTACAATGGCTCTAGACTTCTCTACCAAGAAATGATGATGCCCCATCCAAACTACAACTCCCATCATTCCATAAAACCAAGCCATGTCAGTTAAAGCGCTGTCAAATTGTGTTAATACTAGAATGTAGATGCACCCTGTGACAAGAGTGGGCAACCTGGTACCACTGGTTATTTAAGACTTAATCTGGAGTCCCAGCCAATATGGGAAGTAGTCATTGGTTATGGAAAAGATAGTCAAAGACTGTGAACAGTTCTCTGGGGTTTCAGACAGATCTTTGTCTTTCTCCTACCTGCTTATTTACAGAACAAGCAGACCACATCAAAGTTGTGTGCTTCTTCCATTTGTCAAAACAGCAGCCAGGTTTTAATTCCAGATGGCATGTTAGGGGGTATTCAATAGCACTGCGATTATAATTTGAGATAATATAGGCGAGGTGATATGATGGATATACAGAGATTGAGAAATACAAAAAGAAAGATAAAATATACCTGGACTTAAAATTAAACAGTCATGTCTGAGAAAAGCACAATTCTAGCATGGTTGTTTTGCCTATTACTATGCCTCTTCCTCAGTCTTTCCTCCCTCAGCAATTACTTTTCCAGAGAGGAAAATGCCAGTCTGTTTTTTTCTCAAATAGAAGAGTGGGATGGTTCATCATGATCTTCTAAGCACTTTAAGTACTAATGGAACTGAGAATATAAATAGCTACTTTCAGATTGGCCAAGGGATTCCTAATGGACAATATCTTCCTATACCATATATAATAAAAGAAAAGGGAAGAAAGAAGGATGGAACACAAACATCACAAACAATAAGGATTTACATGCAGACAAGATTTAATGTAGGAAGCACAAAAGAAACATCACCCAAGGGAAATATCAGCTATTTCAAAAGAAGAAAGGCTAGTGGTAGAAAGGAGAAATAAATATCCATCTACAGTGTAGAAAGTATATGCAAGTGCATGCCAAGTGGTTTCTTCATTTTGATATCTTCAAACAACCAAGAGGAGCAAAAAGGAAACATTATCATTTAGCATCGCTTTCTAATTAACAGTTTCTAATATGTTGTTGCTGGCGTTGTTGCTGCTGTTCTTGTGTGCCTTCAAGTCATTTTTTTACTTATAGCAAATCTTTTATTGGATTTCCTTGTTTAGAGAGGGTTGTCCTTTGTCTTCCACTGAGGCTAAGAGAGTGTGACTCATCCAAGGTGGCCCGGTGATTTGCTGGGAAGGAGCAGAGATTAATACCCAGGCCTCCATAGTTGTAGTCCAGCACTTAAACCACGACACCACAGAGACACTCTATACACTGACCATCACTTACCATGAACATTCTCCTGGCTCCTTTTTGGCCTCAGTATTGCCCAAATTCCAGAGGCGCAGATACCATTCTCCCCTTTCTGACATACTGCAAGTTAAACGATATTGTCACGCCCTGGCCGCAGAGCACTAGAACCAACACACGGAGGCCAATAACAGTCTAATATCTTTATTAAAGAAATGAGTAATTAGAATAAAAACAGATAGGAAATAAAGTTAATCAATAGACCTTTCAGGAAAGGTCAGTTTTAGTCCAGAAATATATTGTCCAGTATTTAGTATTAGAGTTCAAAGTTATAATCCCAAACCGAAACACACTCAACTTCCAAGCAGTTTGAGTGGGGAAAACGTCCAAGATTTTACTAGAGTCCAAAGTACGTCCAAGGCAGGAAACTGGAGACAAGGCAGGATACTTGGCACAAGGTACAAGGCTGGGAACACGATGAGACGGGTCAAGAACACAGCAAGGCAAGGCACGATGGAACTGGAGTTAGCGGACTCAAAACGCAGTCCACACTTGGCTGGAACCGAAGTTAATCCTTGAGCTGACTTGTTGACTCCGCACAGGCTAGCCCGTGCGGGAAGCTTTTAAGGAACTTCAAATCTTTGCAAACAGGTGTCCAGAGCTTCTTTTCCCAAGGGAAAAGAACTGAAACATATCCTCATCCAGATGCGTTCCTCCCTGAAAGCTCTCAGGGGAAACTAGCTAATTAGCACCCTGTCTGGCTGCTAATCTCGCACTTTTCCTTGTTTGTGCTTTCTGAGAGCGACTTGTCTCAAAAAACTCCCTTCTCGCGAAAGGGGGAGAAGCGCTGGGAAGAACTTGTTCAAGGTCCGTTTTAATGAGTTCTTGGCAAGAATTGTCAACAACAGGCATCTGGAATGGCACAGTCTCTTGCTGAGACGGCAGAAATCCCATGTCTTCATCATCATGAGCCATGATGGCGCTGGGGTCAGGACTCAGAGGCCCATGGGGCATCTCAGATATATTGGTGCTTATATAGGTCTAATTCTCTCCCCTTATCATTAACTTCACCATAGATGAGCATGCCATATATAATCCCCCTTCTGCTACCAATTTGCAAGATGCAGACAAAAGTTAAAAGTAATAAACACTATGATCATACTTTCCAAGAACAGCTCTTAGCCCTCAAACAACTCTCTCACCTTCTCTCTGAATTATAAAGGAAGAGGAAGAACAAGTTAAATTAGCAGCACTGTTCATACAAGCTGAGGAGCTGATGAACTCATATCCAAGCACCAACACCAAACCAGAGTAAGAATATCTTCTGTCTTGAACGGGCCTCCAGAAACAGCACTAACAAACCATATACCACCATAGGAATGGTCCTCTTTTCTCTATAGAAGGATCAGAAAGGCAAAGTATACAGTAGAAAGTAACTATAAGAGCCCTGTTCTGCTTATCTTTTGAATAACTATTTCTTTAATATTGAGGAAACCCAATTGGTAATCCATTTCCTTTCACCACCTCCAGTACTATCTGTAATATTGGACTTTCCCATTATCCAGGCAATACAACTGAGAGGAATAGTCTCGTTCAAAGTAAACAAAAGAGTGCCACTTATCTACCACACAATACTGCACCATCAAAGTTATCATAAATTATGAGGGGGGGGGGGGTCATTCTGTTTTATCTAATTACATCTTGGCAGGTAATTCCTCAGTTTTTCTGAGCTTTACACACATCTTGAATCTTCATCATTAAGCTTCATTAAATAATTCAGGTTTCAGTATTATAGAATAGTCTGATAAGAAAGATAAGGGAATAGGAGTTCTATGGGGTCGAGAGAAACTCGTATGGACTAATTGAACTGAAAGGAGAAAGGACATGTTATTTTCTGCTCCATGACTTCCCACACACATATTTAAAGAGCTCCAGATTTATCTCTTAAGACTTTCTACTAATTAATTCCCTTATTCACAGCCACAATAATCTTTGTTTCATTTTTAGAGCAGTGGCATTTAGTGTGACCCTAGAGACTACACGGATTCAAACTGCAGAAAAAAGATATTCCACCTGAATATTAGGAATACTGGGAAAGATCTCCTAATAGCTGTTTAACAGTGGAATATGCTGCCTTTGAGTGACATTAAGGGCCATCCTGACAGGGCCCATAACACAGGAGCTCCCACAGTTTTACCAGAGGTGTCCAAACAATTCCTGAAAGACCCGGGTCCAATGTATGGGCCTGGGGACTGACCCCTCAGTAGTCCTGGGTCTACCGAGGGGTCAGGCCACACAGACCAATTTGCTTCTTTGAACCCCTTAAGTTTTTCTTTTATTCTAAAGGTTTTAGGGAGGGGTTGGGTTGTCCCCATTGTAGTGTGGTTGTTACACGGGAAAGCCCACTTCTTTTGGGTGTCCATGTGGACAGAAACACGGGAGAAAATTCTCCCATGACAAAATGCTATCTGGAAGCAGCCTGAGTCTTCTCTTGAGGTTTTAAACAGAGGCTGGTTGGCTCACTATCAGGAGTGCTTTGATAGGGTGTTACTGATAGTAGAATGAAGTTAATGTGTCTTTTGTTCTCTTCCAACTCTATAATTCTAGGATTATATAACCCAATCTTTCTTCCTCAGCTCTAAGTTTCACCCAGCAGCTGGTAACTATTCTTTGAGTGCACATATATATCAGTATGTTCCATCCACACAAGTAATGGCCCAAAGGGAACCATTCAGAATACATCACAACTTTTAAAAATTTAAACTTCACTGATCTGAAAAACAGTGGATTTTTTTATACAGGCAACTGTTAAGTGAGCACAAAAACACTTTTTCATCTACAGCTGCAGTGGTGTATTTCATAGGCAAAAAATAATTTCACAAGAAACTTTCCTTTAAAAAGTAAGTGATACTTATGAAATATTACAATGGCAAAGCAGATGCTGGTTCACCTGCTCAGTTTGTCACTTCACATATCAAAATCTTAAGAGAAGGAAGCATTTGACAGGATGCACCTTCCAGAAATATGTTTCTCTTCTATTCGTTCCAATGGAAAATACCCTGAGATGTTATGTGTACTAAAAAGAGACCAAAGCACCATGAAGGAAGCTCAAGAGAATAACCACATCATTACAATGTCATATAGATGATAAAACTAAGTGTGGCTATTGCAAAATAACTTCCAATGGAAAGTAACTTACACTATTGCTTTTGTTGTGTTCTTTGCCTTAGGATCAGTGTTTATTGTGTCAAAAAACTTTGAGTGATGTATACAATTAAGATTAAAAATAGATATGCTGATAAGAATAGCATAAATATAATTTTGTGCTAGCAATCACAATAGAAATTTATTCTCCTTTTCCCATTACACTTCAATTCACAACCCTAAAGCTGGCTTCCATATGGGGAATGGCTACAGTGGGGATGTGATGTCTTCTCTCAGCTTTTTTTTTAAAAAAAAAACCAAGTGACTTACCACATATTTTACCTCATATTATTTCAAATACAACAAAAAGTTTATTTCCTGTGTGACTAAGTTCAATCAATGAACTTCTTTTCTGTTATATGTTATTTTGATTCATTATTCAAGAATCCTGGCCAAAGTTAACATTGCCTTCATTCAATAAACACATTTTGGTTAACTTTATCCAGTCTCAAGAGTATTTATTTTAAAGGTTTTGAAGTACATCATAGGGTATACCAATTGCCGCTGGGTAGCCAGACATATAGTTTCTTTCTCTCCCGGTGCCATCACAGGGGAGGAAAGTCCACTGTGTTCCCTTCTACACTGCCAAATAAAATCCAGATTATCACTTTGAACTGGATTATATGGCAGGGTAGACTCATATAATCCAGTTAAAAGCAGATAAAGTGGATTATCTGCTTTGACAATCTAGATTACCTGGCAGTGTAGAAGAGCCCTGAATTCATTTTTATCGCCTTTTAACAATTATTCTTGCCCATCACACAACACATGGCAGTTTAACTGAGTAAACACTCAGTTAAAATAATGTGAAAGTTGAGAGAGATAGCGTTTGATCATCTATTAATACCTATTTTTTATACTCTCATCATCATAAAGTAGACTGGGGAATTGATTTTCTAGCAATTTTATTGGAAATGTGCAGTTTGGAATGCACATTTAATGCTGACATTCCTGCACTGGTCTCCATAGTTAAGTCTGAAGACAATCTTAAAGCTGACAGTGTGAATTAGAGTTTACTGCTCTTTTGATGACCAAGGTTGCAACCCACCTGCCATTCTCCTGGCAAAAGCACCACTCACTTCAGGAGAATGTGTTCTTAAAGCCTTTTCATGATTAGATGATAAGGCTTCAGGGTCACCCAGATTAGGCCTGCATTCTTCACACAATATGTTTCTCATAGAAAATATATTTGCATGCTACATGTTGCTGCAGTTTATCGGACAACAAAGAACAAAGTTAATATTTTTTAGGACTGAACAATTCTGAACAAAGACAAAAAGTGGGTTTAGTGATGGCTTCCTATAACACAGCATTTCATTTGCAAGTCAGTTTCTAAATTCTCAGCAATTTTCCTTCAAAGAGAGCTATTACAGTCCCCGTTCATCTAGCTCCTATATCCTCCATATCTGTGGTTTACAGTTTAAATTGCAGCTTGTACTCATGTTCCTTTTAGCTTTACAGTAACTAGATTTTGAGTGCAACATAGTTCAAGATTCACATTTCAAATGGGATTAAATATATAAAATTCTTATATTATATTTCAGAGCTAATCCTGGCAATTAAAGGACATTTGTTCAGCTTTGTGGAATATGCTAAGCCAATAACTACTAAGAAGTTAAATGCAATTTTTGCTATCTCACATGAAGTATCATGGGTTTTTCCCCATCTCCTCTGCCCTGCCAAGTGAAAAAAGGTCTGGAAGCATGTCAGCACACAAGAGAGGTTTTCCCTGTGCCACACAAGCACTTATAGAAACACAGAATTAAAAGGATTACCATGGGCTATTATGCCAGGTTCTTGACATGGGGAAAAACACAGCCATACAACTCTAATAATCATCATTTTGCTGTAGTTCAAGGTTTGATCTACCTTTCTGTAAGAATGGACATGCAATATACAAACTGAAAGATTAGTGATCAGTTGATTTCTCTTATCTCATTCCAAAATAAAGCTGAAAAGACATACACATTTTTTAAATGCTCTTTCCTTCCCTTTTTAAAAAGACCGTTACCTAATTCAGATCTTGTGGTATATATGAAGACAGGAGATGGAGGAGCCATTGCCAGATAACCACTCTTCCAACCCCATCTGCAAGGTGAGCTCTCAGAATGTATCATGCTGCCATTTTCCTATTTCAGGTTTACTGAATAGAGATGGAGGCAAGTAGGTCATGGCATCCATTCTCTTTTTCTCTCTTCAGGACTAGCCATAACATACTGCTACCTGAGGGCAGACCTTTGGTCACCCAACTTAAAATGACTGAAATCAGATCTAGGGCAGTAAAATGGACCAAGAAAATGAAATGGAATAGGGCTGTGCTATTGCGCTGGCAATTGCTGGTGAAAGGTGCCCCACTGCCCTTTCCTCCATCACACAGGGAAATGGGGAGGAAAGTGTGGGTAGCTCCACTGGACCTACCCAAAATACACTTTCCTTCCCATAGTCATGGAGGAAGTGCCTTTTGAGGCTTCCATCTGACTTTGGGAAGAAAGGGGAAGAGCCTGCCATGTATTGTGTGATGGTGCATGGCAAGCCCCGTCCTTGTCACGAAGCAAAGCGGCAAAATGGAGCAAAAATGCCCCGCGTGAAGAAGGTGATAAGAAAGTTAAGAACTACCTGAGTTGCTGATTCACTCTAGCTAAACTTTAGTGTAACTAACTATAGGAAAGCACAGGTAGAAATCTCTGGCAATCTACATATATTACTAAGATGTGGTATTCCTCTCGTCATACTTACTGGAGAACCACAGCAATGGATCACTGAGAAGTTTCAGAAGGATCCATCTTCACATTTCTTATTCCTTTTCTTTTTGATTTCTAAGATGGTCATGATTTCTTTCTACCAACAAGAATGGATGTGATCCATTAAAAAGTAAAGGTAAAGGTTTCCCCTGATGTTAAGTCCAGTCGTGTCTGACTCTGGCGGTTGGTGCTCATCTCCATTTCTAAGCCGAAGAGCCGGCGTTGTCCGTAGACACCTCCAAGGTCATGTGGCCGGCATGACTGCATGGAATGCCGTTACCTTCCCACCGGAGCAGTACCTATTGATCTACACACATTTGCATGTTTTCGAACTGCTAGGTTGGCAGAAGCTGGAGCTAACAGCGGGCTCTCACTCCGCTCCCTGGATTTGAACCTGGGATCTTTCGGTCTGCAAGTTCAGCAGCTCAGCGCTTTAACACACTGAGCCACCGGAGGCTCCACAGTGATCCATTACAACATCTCAATTACTTTCACTATTCGTGATTAATCTGTTATCATACCACTGGTTCATTACTTGTGTCTTATCTCAAAAGTGTTCTTCAGAGAAAGCAGAATTTGTCTCTTTAGAACAAAGGAAGAATGAATACAAGAAGAATGTGAATTGAACAATGTGTGAATAGGTTAAACCAGCCTTCTCTACCTGGTGTCTGCCGATGTGATGAATTATAGCTCCCATCATCCCCATCCATCGCACACAAAGGTCATGCTAGCTGTGGATCATGTCTGAAGGACAGCATGTTTTGGGAGGCTGATTTCAGGACTTTTAATGTAAGACTATTCCAATTGTCCTGCACTTCTCTCTCTTATCGTATCTCTCATGCACTTCTCTCTCCCATCTCCCATCTTGACAACTATCTAGGGGTGGGTCACATCCATAAAACATCCAGGCACATCTTTCCTCCTTCTTGTCAAAAATTTCACTGTAGAAATGTATTGGTAAATAAAACTGCATAATTTCAAGATAAAACAAATGCAAGCTATTAATGCAAAGAAAATCATTCTTGCATTTAAAAGTTGTTTTCAGTTTTGACACCAGCATTTTTGCATCAACCCAAGAAATGCTAGCAATTTCTGCTTTTTTAAAGGATCTTTCAACTTGATCAAATTGTTGGACCTTATATCTTGATCAAAGACAAAAATGTGGTGGGTCTTAGGTCCAATACTGTCTCTCTGAACAAATTGAAGTTGCCCACCTCTGATATAGATGTTGATTTCAGAAGGATGAAGCATTTCTTTCGGCAAAAAGAAAAGGGAGACTGTCCCCCATGAGCAATTAGAAGTTTAAGCAGCTGCTTATTTTATTCCAAACTGCACCAAAGAGAACAAGAAACAAACATTTTTCTATGGTGCACAAGAGCAAGTTAAAGCCAAGGTAGTTCTTTGAGGAAGATCAAGAGAAGAACATCTAATCAGCACTTTTCAGATTAAGTGCTAATCATCACACTCTGAGGGAATTCACTTCTCTTGTTTCATTCTTTTCAAGGATGTTTTTGGAAGTAAATGCAACTGAAACAGAACAAGAATAGAGAAGCAGACAATAAAAACAGGAATGTCAGTCCTCGGAGAACTTCCATGACTAAATGGGAATCACTTGTTCATAATAACTCTCTGCCCTGGAGTGTGGTGGAGGCTGTGTCTTTGGAGGCTTTTAAGCAGAAACTGGATGGCCATCTGTTGGGGGTGCTTTGAATGCGATATCCTGCTTCTTGGCAGGAGGTTGGACTGGATGGCTCATGAAGTTTCTTCCAACTCTATGATTCTCTGGTTCTATGATTCTACCTCATCACTCGGGGAAAGCATTAATAAGCTGGCTCTTTCCTTTGATTTCAATAGGAATCAAGATAGGAAGCCACACATCTTTCGCCACCAGCTTATTTTTGGTGGTGACAGGATTTTTTTCCAGTTCCAGCATAAAACCAACCCCGCAACTGAAAATAAGACCATGCAAAGAGGTCCAAAGACACTACAATAGAAAGTTCCCATTTCACATTACAAAAACAAGATACATGTTTAATACTAGTGTGTTAGTGTCTTACATCATGATTCATACCAGAATAGTACAAAGAGAAAGCTATGTAGATTCCAGAAATATTGACATTTTTAGAGACTTCTTCAGGCATTCACATGATAACACGTGTGCCTAAAAGTCTGGGCTGAGAACATGTTCATGCACGTAAGTCCTGTCCTCAAATGTCACTTATGGCCAGATGTATGCTAGCACCCAGAATATTACCCAGAATTAAATTGGCGCACAGCAGGCCCCATCCTTGACTGTAGAGGCTTGATGTGGATGCTACAATTGTATTCAGTGGAACATGATTATTGTCAAAGAGATCCCATGATAAGCAAGCCTGAAAAAGCTAGTCAAGGTTACAAAGTTCTCTTCAGATCTTTTCACTCAATGTATGAAGGTCGACATGTTGACATTCTGAGTGCTAACCTACTCCTTGGCACTTCACTTCTCTAGAACAGGGTCTTATCTCCATAGTTTGTTAAAATGAAAAACTGCAGTGTAGACTGTGGACAAAATGTCTATATGTGCTCTTTTAGCGGCATTGCATTAATGAAGCTAATTAGGTGCAGCTTCTGAATGAAGGGTTCACCCAAGTAGAACACTAAATGAACTTTTAACAGCATTTAAATGATAGCTATGGCCAAAATGAAAGCTTAAAAACATATAGAGCATATAGTAATCTGAATACCTATTATTAATATAATTTCTTCATACTTCTAAAACCAGAAACATATGGTTGGTTATTTCAAGTTGAAATATTACCTGATGCGTTATGTATTACAAAATAACCCCCATATCCACAGGGATACTTTCCTATGTAGAAACAGGAAACTTTAGATAGTTAACCCTACTGAAATAAAGGTCTGCCAGAAGTTACCATGGAGTCTCATTAGATGACCTAGGATAGTCCTAGAAAGGATGTGTTTTGATAGATACAAGTAGGTAAAATTGTGGGTACCGGTCCTGCGGTATGACTGTCATACTATATAGAAGTACAGTAGTCTCACTTATCCAACACTCGCTTATCCAACATTCTGGATTATCCAATGCATTTTTGTAGTCAATGTTTTCAATACATCGTGATATTTTGGTGCTAAATTTGTATATACAGTAATTACTACATAGCATTACTGCGTATTGAACTACTTTTTCTGTCAAATCTGTTGTTAAACATGATGTTTTGGTGCTTAATTTGTAAAATCATAACCTAATTCAATGTGTAATAGGCTTTTCCTTAATCCCTCCTTATTATCTAACATATTCGCTTAACCAATGTTCTGCCGGCCCGTTTATGTTGGATAAGTGAGACTCTACTGTATCTGAGAGCAGGACCAGAAAGCCTACTGCTTGAGGGTGATGGAAAGGAAAGAAAAAAAGGAGGGAGGGAGGAAAAGCTGGGAAGTAACACAGGTAAAGTGACAATAGCAACAAAGGCAGTGATAAAGATCAGAAAGCAGCAGTGGAAAAGTTTTTGAAAGACCAGAAAAGAGAGAAATAGTGGCAGCTTTCAAGCCAGGGAAAGTGACTAAACTAGTATTTTGGATATATTATGAATTGGAATGACTCACAATAAAAGACAATAGTGCTTGGTAAGGTAGAAGGCAGTAGAAAAGGGGAAAGACTGCATTCCAGTTGAAGAGGCTGAGTCAAGGGAACTACAGGCATGAGTCTGCAAGATCTGAGCCGGGTTTTGATTATACGGGTGACTATCATTCACGGGGCTGCCATAAATTGACGTCAGCTTGATGGTAGTTGACAACAACAAGGCTAGGATGTCAGACAGCTGTGAATTGAGTGGGGGAAGGAGGAAAAAGTGGCACAGCACAATGCAGATAGAGAGAGGGGGAACACAAAGCAGTGGCCATGACAGCATCATCGAAGGGGAGTATTTAACCATGCTATTTGGGAGGAAAGGAGGGATGAGAAACCAGTGAATTAAACAGTGACATTTTGGCCGAGGGGAGGCACAGAGGGATGCAAGAGATTTTCAGGGGCAACATGCTGTTTTCTTATGCTTCCCAAGATAAAATAAATATATCATGGTCTCTAAATCTAGTTTTAAGCGCAGTAGACACATTTGGCTCTGTTCCCGAAGAAACAGCTGAAAGCTATGGTTTATAGTGATAAAGTTTCATAAACACACAATGCTGTCTATATATTTCTGTTCTCAGCTTTCAAAATTGCTATTGAATCATACTTCAGTATCATGACATTCCAGTACAGTGCATCGTATGTTATTTATCTGCTGATTTATTTCAGAAAGAGTGATGACTTCCTATTTATAACTAATTCCTAAATTAGTTTTCTGTTATTGTTGTGACCATAAAGCAGGATAATGCTAAGAATTAACAGAATTGTTCAGACTGGAGTAGATTTTATAGGCAAACTTACCATTGTACAAAGCAGTTCTAGTCACCAATTTATGATCTCATTACACGGACCTCTGGAAGTGGGGGGGGGCATGGGGAACCCCTCACTCCAGGTACTGCATCGCTGGGCTCAACAGGAAGTTGATCTTACAGGGGAAAATTTTGACTGTGCGACTTCATTGCTTCCTGCGCAACACGAGAAGCCTCCTCCCCCCGTATTGCCACCATGACAGCATTTACTGGCTCCCCTCTAGATGACCTACCTAACCCTGCCGGAAGTTCCTCTGTGCTGCGAGATGGGATCCGGCAGGTTGTGTGGATCATCTAGGGCTCAACTGGCATATGCCGCCAGAAAAAGCATTGTCTGATGAGGTCAGTGTCCTTGAGTACATCATGTCTTTACCTCACTGTCAATGGAGGTTGCCACTGAGAAGTTCTCAAAAACTGCTATTGCCAATGGGAAAATATTGTGGTAAAATCTGACTGATATTTATGAAATCTTGCATCAAATTGACATAGGTGGCTTTAAAGTCTTGATTCTGAATTCTGCTGTACAGTTAATAAGTACAGTACTTAAAATGGGAATTACCATCCCCATTCCACTGTCTTGTCAAAAAGATTTTGAATGTTAAATATGAAATGAACTCAACTGCTCCATGTTTTGTGTCAAATGAATAATAATAATAATAATAATAATAATAATAATAATAATAATAATAATAATAATAACAACAACAACTTTATTATAACCTGCCTCCATCTCCTCAAAGGGACTCAGGGTGGCTTACATGGGGACCAAGCCCAAAAACAAGTAATTCAAAATACAAGAATTAAAACATAATCAAAACCTTATAATTAAAACTGTTAAGCATTCAAGGAGTAAAACATATTAAAATACATCTAAAAACATCAAAGACTGAAAGTGGGACTGTTGACACTTATAAGGGAAGGGCAGGGCTTGTGCAAAACACAAGAAAATAAGATCAGGAGTGGGAATAAAGTGCTGGAAAATTAGGACTGGGCAGTGATGGTTATGATGTGATTTGTTATTCAAAGGCACATTGAAACATCCATGTTTTCAAGTCTTTATGAAATATGGATAGGGTGGGGCTAATCTGATCTCCCTGGGAAGAGAGTTCCAGAGCCGGGGGGTCACCACCAAGAAGGCCCTCTCCCTCGTCCCCACCAACTGTGCCTGAGACAGTGGTGGGAGCGAGAGAAGGGCCTCCCTAGCAGATCTTAGAGCTCGTGCTGGTTCGTAGGGGGAGATATGGCCATGAAGGTAAGCAGGACCCAAATCGTTTAGGGCTTCATAGGTCATAACATGCACTTTGAATTGGGACAAGAAGTTATTGGCAGCCAGTGGAGCTGCTTCAGTAGAGATGGCATGTGTTCCCTGCAACTAGCTCCTGTTAGCAACCTAGCTGCTGACCTTTGCATCAGTTGCATTTTCTGGGTCATCTTCAAAGGCAGCCCTACATAGAGTGCATTGCAGTAATCCAGTCTTGATGTAACCAATGCATGGACCACCATGGCCAAGTCAGACTTCTTGAGGTACGGTTGCAGCTGGCACACATGTTTTAACTGGGTGAAGGCCCTCCCGCTGTCTTGTTTGGATTAAGCTTCAGCTTGTTCACCCTCATCCAGTCCATCATAGCAGTCAGACACTGGACCAGAATCCGGGAGGCTTCCTTGGAGCTAGGTGGAAAAGAGTAATAGAATTGCATGTCATCTGCATAGAGATGACACCGAACTCCAAAACTCTGGATGACCTCGCCCAGTGTTTATGAAAGACACTAAAAATGAAATACTATTGCACTGGAATGCAATATTTTTCAAATATCTTGTCTCAAGTACACCAACAGTATTCTTATCTTGCCTTAGAGCAGATAAAAATTAGACCAGATGCATGTCAGATGTTATGATTGAGCCTCATGGCTCTGTTACTGACAGACGTGGGCGTAAGACTCCTCGAGAGTCAGATACTCTCGAGGAGCGAGAGAGAAAAAGACTGCGAGACATATTTGCAGCACCATCTGACGAGGAGTCTTTCGAAGGGTTTACGGAGAGAATGGAGGAGGGGCTGGTTAGCTCAGAGGAGGATGAGATGGATTGGACTCGGGTAAGGGAGGAAGTGGGTGCCACTGGCCATGATGGGACAGAAGATGAATGGGGACCTTCAGGATTAGACCCATGGTTTAGCTGGAGGGATGGGACGGGATCCACAGCTGGAGATGCTGTTGGGCGTAGTCAGAGGTGTTCCAGCTCTGACGAGGAAAGTGATGAGGAAACGCCCGGGTTAAGGAGGACAGCTGACAGTGATGAAGATTTGTAACTGGCATAAAATGGGGCTTGGGAGCAATTGCAAATTGCGTTGGGCAAGGTAATCTGGGCAAACGCTTGGGATCCGTGTGTGTGTGGGACGCTTCCCTGAAGACTTGTGTGCTTTCCTGTGCTGTGACGTAAGTTGATTGGAATCCAGGGTCAGACGGCGGGAGGGATTGTGTGGGCATTTGTTTGTGCAAACCTGTGCTTACTCTTATTAGCTTGACCCTCCGTCGTCTTCTTGACGGACGCCATCTCCTGCTTTGAGAACTCGGACTGAACTGACCACGGCTTGTCTTCCCCCCTTCTTGGACTTGGAAAAACTACAAACGTCTGCTTCTGGCTTTGATCTACGGAACGGAACTGGTCTACTCAACTGCTACAATCCTTGGCTGATTTACTCGTGTTGGAGATCCTGTCTACTGTGTGTGTGGGGGAGCGACGCAAGTTACTCTAAGCACAGTGTTGGCAGCAGAGAGGAATCTGCTGCCAATTAGTTGCATTCTTTGTATCTTTTGTTCCTTGGCTTTCGTTTCGTTTATACCCAGGCTGAAGCAAGCAGTTTGTTTTTACCCGGATTAAACTCCGGTTTAATCCGGTTTATCTTTTGAACATTTACTTTTGCCCCTTTTTGCTTCTAAAGGCAAAAACTGCCTGGCCCTTGTGTTTTACGGGCATTTTTGAGTTCTGTAATCTAATAAACTCTGTTACTTTGAATCTTGTGGCGTTCTGTCCTTGACAGATTGCCCAACGCCCATAAAAAGTTTATTGCAGCAATAAACCCGTCAGGAAGACGATGGATGAGTTAAGGGCCAAAGTAGACCAATTGCAAACGGCTTTTACCGTTATCCAAACAGCTCAGGCTGTGAAAGGACATGTTTTGACTCCTGAACGCTTTGACGGAACCAGGTGCAAGTTGCCAACCTTTTTGGCACAAGTGGAGCTTTATTTTTCTCAGCTCAGTGCTCATGCTTTTCCTACAGACACTAGCAAGGTGGCCTTTATTTTGAGTTTGTTGACCGGTCCCGCAGGACAATGGGCCACTAATTTAATTTTGGGAAATGACCCAGTCAAGGACAATTTGAATAATTTCAAAAAGTTGTTAACTGATACTTTTGGGGATCCTCTCCGCACGGAGAACGCTGGGTGGGCTCTGTATCGGTTGAAACAGGGAAAGGGGACTGTTTTGGATTACTTAAATAAGTTTAACCTGTATCGCCACCAGCTGGATTGGGGGGAAAATGCATTCATGCTTTTATTTACTGCCGGGTTAAGTGATATGCTCCAGGATGAATTAGCACGCTTGGAGCCGGCTGAAAGCTGGGACGCCTTAGTAGCTAAGGTGCTGCGTTTAGACGCAAGGTTCGAGGCTCGTAAACACTCAAAAGCAATGTGTGCGCCACCCATGCATGTAACCAGGACACCTGTGGTGATGGGGGAAGAGCCCATGGAGCTTGGGGTCTTTAAAAAGCTGTCTACAGAGGAAAAGAGCCGTAGGAGGCAGCTGGGCTTGTGTTTGTACTGTGGGAATGCTGGGCATTTTGCCAAAAATTGTAATGTGAAACCTTCCCAGCTTTCGGGAAAAGGCCAGCCCTAGTGCGACGTGAGTCCAACGCACTAGGGCTCCTCAAGCAGTCAACTGAGGGGAGGAAGCATGTTTTCGTACCCATTACATTATCTGTTGGGGGAAGGGAACTTGTTTCTACTTTGGCACTGCTGGACTCAGGGGCTACGGTCTCCTATGTAGATATTGAGTTTGCTAAGAAGCATGGCATTCCTAGAGTGCGCAAGGCATGCAACGTGTGGGTGGAAGGAGCAGATGGGAGACTGCTGGAGACTGGGGTGGTTAACCATGAAACCTCAGCAGTAACGTGGGAGGTGCAGGGAGTAACGGGAACGTTTGTGTGGGATATTACGAGCTTGCCTAGATATGATGTGATCCTGGGGATGGATTGGCTAGCTGTAGTAAACCCACAAGTAGATTGGGCAACACGTAAAGTGATCTTAAAGAGGCAGGATTGTTGCACTCTAAATGTTACTCATTCTGATATGGAGGGAGTGCCTGCTGAGTATGGGGAGTTCTCTGATGTATTTTGTAAAAGAGAAGCGGACAAATTACCACCGCACAGGCCATATGATTGCGCCATCAAGTTGGCAGAAGGTGCGAAACTGCCAGCAGGGAGGCTGTATGCCTTGACTGTACCGGAAAGGCAAGCTTTGCGGGAGTTTCTAGATGAAAATTTAGCCAAGGGGTTTATTCGCCCATCTAGTTCTCCAACTGCGGCACCGGTATTCTTTGTAGCCAAAAAGACTGGGGAACTTAGGTTGGTCTGCGATTATCGGATCCTAAACAAATACACCATTCGGGATAGGTACCCGCTGCCTTTAATCTCGGAACTGTTATCAAGGGTGCAAGGGGCTAAGGTCTTTACCAAGCTTGACCTGCGGGGGGCCTATAACTTAATCCGTATACGGGAAGGGGATGAATGGAAGACGGCATTTAACACGTGTTTCGGATGCCACGAGTTCCGAGTCATGCCTTTTGGGCTTTGTAATGCTCCTGCGGTATTCCAGAGGTTCATGAACGATGTGTTCAGGGACCTAATTGACCAATTTTTAGTGATTTATTTGGATGATATCTTGATTTTTTCTAAGGACGAGAAAGAACATCGTCAACATGTCAAGCAGGTTCTGCACCGACTGCGGGCTAATGGGCTTTTCGCCAAGGCTTCCAAGTGCGTCTTTCATGTGCCTGAAGTGGAGTTCCTAGGTCATGTAGTGTCAGGTAGGGAACTTAAAATGGACCCACATAAGGTTGACGCCGTCAACTCATGGCAGGAGCTGAAGACTAAGAAGGATGTACAAAGGTTCTTGGGTTTCGCTAATTACTACCGGGAGTTTATTCCGAATTTTGCAAAGCTCACGGTACCTTTGACGCAGCTTCTGCGCAAGAAACAGCCATTTGTGTGGGGGCGGGAAGCTCACGAGGCGTTTCTACAACTAAAGTCTAGTTTTCAATCGGACAACATACTAACCCATCCTGATGTTGACAAACCGTTCGTGGTAGAAGCGGACGCTTCTAGCTACGCGTTGGGGGCTGTATTGTCTCAGAAGGATTCCTCAGGGACCTTGCGTCCCTGTGGATTTTACTCGCGGCAACTAACACCCTTCGAGCAGAACTATACCATATGGGAGAAGGAGTTGTTGGCGATTAAGGTGGCGTTTGAGGTGTGGCGGCACTGGCTTGAAGGGGCACGGCACCAGATCGTGGTCAGATCTGATCACAAGAACTTAGAGCACTTGCAAACAGCAAAGAAGTTAAACCAGCGTCAAATCCGCTGGGCTTTGTTTTTCTCCAGGTTTAACTTCAAGGTGCAGTTCGTGGAGGGGAAGGCAAACTTGCGGGCCGATGCTTTATCCCGCAAGCCGGAATTTAAGACCAATGAGCAGGTAGTATGTCAGACCATCTTGCCTACTGCCTCTCTGTGTGTTGTAGATAATGAGCTTGGGTTACATGACCAGATCCTTGAGGCTCAGAAGGATGATGTGTGGACTCAGGAGCAACTGATGCTGCTCTCTGCAGGTAACCGTACCATACTGCCGCATCTCCAGGATCAAGACGGGGTATTGGTGCGTAGGGGGCAGGTTTACGTACCAGTGGGGACCCTCAGGTTGGAGGTGATTAGAGCCCACCATGACGAACCCATGGCTGGGCACTTTGGCAGGTTCAAGACCGTACAGCTTATCACCAGGAGCTACTGGTGGCCAAAGATGCGGCAAGACATTCTGCGCTTTTGTGACAGCTGCGCCGTTTGTCAGCAGAGTAAGACGCCTGTTGGGCGCCCTAGAGGGTTGTTATCGTCTTTACCTGTTCCGGAGAGGCCATGGCAAATCATTTCCATGGATTTTATTTCAGATTTGCCTAAGTCTGGGGGTTATACTTGTATTTGGGTGGTGGTGGATTTATTTAGTAAACTGGCTCATTTTATTCCTTGTTCAACCATTCCGGCGGCCCCTACGTTGGCCTTACTATTTACAAAGCACATTTATCGTTTGCACGGAGCACCCGAGGTGATTATTTCAGATAGGGCTCCGCAATTTGTGTCACGCTTTTGGAAACACTTCCATGAGTGTTTGGGGACTAAGTTAAACGTGTCTTCAGCTTTCCATCCGCAAACGGATGGACAGTCGGAACGGGTTAATGGGCTCTTAGAGCAGTATCTGCGTTGTTTTTGTTTAGATCAACCCACGGCTTGGGTAAAGTGGTTACCGGTGGCGGAATTTGCTTACAACAATGCGGTGCACACGTCTAGTCAGCATACGCCATTTGAGCTAACTTATGGTTTTCACCCACGGGGAGGTGTGGCGCCGTCGACCAATGTGGTCTCTTCGGACCCTGTGTACCGCTCTTCGGAAATGGCTGCATTGCATGATGTTGCCCGTCGCTTACTGTTGGAAGCTAAGGCAACGCAGAAGACTCAGGCTGACCGCCACAGGCAGGCAGGGGAGGAGTTGGAAGAAGGGGATTTGGTGTGGTTATCTTCCAAACATATTAAACAGGCTGGGGGAAAGTTTGCGCCTCGGTATTTGGGTCCCTTTCCTATCGTTAAAAAGATTTCTTCTGTTGCGTTTCGTTTGCGTTTACCGTCTAGTTTAAAGGTCCATCCAGTCTTTCATCGTTCGCTGTTGAAACTTGATACCTCTAGTCGTCGTGGTGCTATAGCGGAGGGTATCACTGCCACTTCTCCGCCATCGGGGGAGGAGGCCTTTGTGAGAGGGGATAGTGTTATGATTGAGCCTCATGGCTCTGTTACTGACAGACGTGGGCGTAAGACTCCTCGAGAGTCAGATACTCTCGAGGAGCGAGAGAGAAAAAGACTGCGAGACATATTTGCAGCACCATCTGACGAGGAGTCTTTCGAAGGGTTTACGGAGAGAATGGAGGAGGGGCTGGTTAGCTCAGAGGAGGATGAGATGGATTGGACTCGGGTAAGGGAGGAAGTGGGTGCCACTGGCCATGATGGGACAGAAGATGAATGGGGACCTTCAGGATTAGACCCATGGTTTAGCTGGAGGGATGGGACGGGATCCACAGCTGGAGATGCTGTTGGGCGTAGTCAGAGGTGTTCCAGCTCTGACGAGGAAAGTGATGAGGAAACGCCCGGGTTAAGGAGGACAGCTGACAGTGATGAAGATTTGTAACTGGCATAAAATGGGGCTTGGGAGCAATTGCAAATTGCGTTGGGCAAGGTAATCTGGGCAAACGCTTGGGATCCGTGTGTGTGTGGGACGCTTCCCTGAAGACTTGTGTGCTTTCCTGTGCTGTGACGTAAGTTGATTGGAATCCAGGGTCAGACGGCGGGAGGGATTGTGTGGGCATTTGTTTGTGCAAACCTGTGCTTACTCTTATTAGCTTGACCCTCCGTCGTCTTCTTGACGGACGCCATCTCCTGCTTTGAGAACTCGGACTGAACTGACCACGGCTTGTCTTCCCCCCTTCTTGGACTTGGAAAAACTACAAACGTCTGCTTCTGGCTTTGATCTACGGAACGGAACTGGTCTACTCAACTGCTACAATCCTTGGCTGATTTACTCGTGTTGGAGATCCTGTCTACTGTGTGTGTGGGGGAGCGACGCAAGTTACTCTAAGCACAGTGTTGGCAGCAGAGAGGAATCTGCTGCCAATTAGTTGCATTCTTTGTATCTTTTGTTCCTTGGCTTTCGTTTCGTTTATACCCAGGCTGAAGCAAGCAGTTTGTTTTTACCCGGATTAAACTCCGGTTTAATCCGGTTTATCTTTTGAACATTTACTTTTGCCCCTTTTTGCTTCTAAAGGCAAAAACTGCCTGGCCCTTGTGTTTTACGGGCATTTTTGAGTTCTGTAATCTAATAAACTCTGTTACTTTGAATCTTGTGGCGTTCTGTCCTTGACATCAGACATTGCCTTCCTGTGCCGAGACTCAGTGAGACTTCCTTCAGAAACTAATATTCTAAGATAAGTGGATTTCACATTTCTGAGATATTGCCTAAATATTGTGAATTACTCATTAATTTTCATATCATTCTCAAGCTAAAATTCTTAATTTAACAGAGAGATGCAAGACAGATCTTTATGTCTGCAGCAATTACTCAAACTGACTAATTTTAAAAAGAAAAGGTATTAAGCCCAGGCAGGTACAGATTTAAATTTTATTATACTTATGCACAGGTTGGATATAGACTGAGTCATATTTAAAACAGACCTTGTGAACTCAAGGTGGCTTAAATGAATCATGATTAATTCCAGTCTCATGAATTTCAGTAGATCTACTTAAAGTATGTCTAAATCTCCATTCAATACATAACAAGCGGGATGAAGAACGATTATCTTCAAAATTACTCCTGTTTTGGTCAAATGCCAAAGATCCTGATGTGGCAATAATATTACTGCAGATCTATTTCTTTGTGTATTTATAAAGTGTATATTTCACTATTAATAAATTTATCCCAAAACAGGTTACAACACACTAGCCAGCAGTGCAAAATTCCAATAAAATAAGCAGGTGCCAGCCAGTATCAAAATACACCATCTTTCCACTTTCTCTAACTCATCTTTCTAGTAAGAAGTTTCTTGGAAAATCATTGTCTTCACTCCTACACTCCAGGGATATAGAATTTTACAGCCAAAGTGTGAACACTGAGTTCCAGCAATTTGTATTTTAACAATCTGGTACTGTCAAAACAGCCTCTAGCAGTGTCCAAATAATAGTGGGTTCACACAGAAAATGTGTTCCTTAAAGCAGCCTTGGATATTGTGAAACTCCGCAGGACCTTTTCATGCCCAAGTGCAGAAAAACATTTCAGTTGTCCAAACACAGTCTGTTTGTGATTTCAGGTGCAAAACCAAACATCCATAGAAAAGGCTCTTATTCTTTCATAGGGCTGTAATTCTTCATTAAGTTTCTTCTTGAAGTTAAGCAACAAGTAATTTTAGCAATTTTCTTCCTACTTCAAGAAAGACTTTAAATACTACAATTTTCAAAACCTTCACAATTTGATAACTGTACCATGCAAAATTCACATGATGAAACAGTATTTTTATAAAATTATGTGTTTAAAAAGTCATTTTCGGTGCAGAATATATTGTTTTCAAAGCAGATCACTCATTACGAGTTTTGTGCAAAATTATAGCATTTTCTGTTGAGGAAATATTTGCACAGAAACATCATTTCCTAGAGAGAAATTGCTGTTTTCTGCATAAAAGTACCACATCATGCGTGTGAAGTCCCAAACAATGAAGTCTTTGTTCTAGTGTGTGGAGGTGACCCAAAGCTCTTTGCACTAAACAATTATAGCACCTGATTCCACTTAAAGTGCCACAGTTACCCCTTATGGATTCTGGGATTTGCAGTTTAGTGAGCTAAAGAGCTTCTGCTTTTCACCAAACTTCAAATCCCACATTGTTTGGGATGTAGCCTTGACAGTTGGGATGTAGCCTTGTCAGTAGCCTTGTCAGTTAAAGTGGAATCATGTTACATCGTTGGAAAGGTCCCTATATCTTTCCCGCTGATGTTATAGTAACAAATCGTCTTGCTTATTCTTGCTTTAAACCAAAATTATATTGGCTAAATGTGCAAAGTATTAATGTTTTGAAAGCCATTGGCAAATATTGTAGAAGATACCACACATTCCAATCAGTTTGAAATCATCATCTTGATAGATTATCTGACACACAATCTTCCAAAGATTCAATGTATAATCAAACAAATTGTGTTTCTTAGAGCCTATGGGGTGGATTAATCCTGAAGAAGCTTTTACAAATCATCAGTTCTTTCAAAATCTACGGAGTAGGATGCCATATTAAGCTCTAAATGGACTGACATATTTATTTATACATTAAATTAGAAACGTACAAAACTTAACTGTTGCCTAGCATATTATAGACAGAATGAAAAGATATGAATTTAGATCTCATCAATTGTACAAGTCATTCCACAATTGCACATATCATTCTCAAGCTCGGTTTGCTGTATTTAAAATTGCAATACTTAAGGCCCTTCTACACATGCCCTAAAACATGGAAAAGACCAGGGTAACAGGGGGTGCTAAATGATGTTTCAAGAAAATGCATGCTGATTCAGATTAACAGCTGAAAAACGCGTGTTTAAAAGTGTGCTTAAAACCCAATTTTTACTGAAAATGTGCATATTTGCATGACTGTATATCCTTGCAGTCAAGGAAAACATGTGATTTCATTTGTATCCCCTGATGTGGACTGCCCCAGCACATGTGCACATTTTAAAATCCCAAAACAGCTAATCTGGGCTGTAAACAAATGGACACACAGGTGGTTAAATGGAAGCACAATAGAAAGCAATTACAATGATATCTCCCTGCAACCATTCATTTGTTCTGATTCTTTATGAAATTAAACAGAACTTGAATTAACAGTAGGGTGACGAGAGATTATAAGAAATCTGCTTGTGTGTACATTTAGATATCCACATGGGTGCACATGAGTTCCAGCGCATCTCAGAGAGTCCATTTTTAAAAAGTAAACTTCAGCTGGAAGTCCCCCATCCATTTTGCGGATTTTAGAAATCTGTTAAGAATGAAAGTGTCAGGATGGTGGGTGACCATTTACCAGGACTCACAGGTCTGTATTTGGACATGCTGTTAGGTCATGCAGTTTTCTGCCCCACTTATTTGTCTCACATTTTGATGCTGTCTGGAAGTGCCCTGACATTCCTCCCAGCACTACCATGGGACACAATTTGATCATTACTATGACCAAATGAAATCTTCAATTTCAAAAGGAGTGAATAACTAGAAATTGGCTGATTTATGAATCCTAAGGTACAAAATGCCACATTCTTATGGTAACTCCCTATTTTAGCAAATAACCATAGAAACAGCAGCAGCCCTGGGTTTTTTCACTATTTACAGTGTGAAATTAGATTTCCTTTTGGAAGATGGTCCCAACAAGGTTTGCTTGACATTCCTTCCTCTTGGCCCATTTCTTCCTTTCTCCCTCTCTTTGTGCCTCTTCAAAATCCATAGCACTGTTGGTTACAACTGACCTCCTCTTAGTATTACAGATCTCCACAATATAGGATTCCATGAACAATGATCTCCAACATCTCTTACTTATACTCTCCACAATATAGGATTCCAGTCTACAGCCCAGTCCTTTTTCAACCCAACATTTTCTGCAAGCACTTGACAATATTGTGTCTGTGTTTTTGCACCACAGAGTGTGAGCATATCAAAATATTTTAAAGGATATTTTAAAAGTTATTAATAAAGTTGGGGTCACTTGTGCTCAACTGGATGTGTTTCTGTCTTTTAAAAAATCCCTCAATACAAGGTTTTGTTGTGTGGGTTGTTTGGGTTTGATGCTTTTTTTGTTACAAGGTCTGTTGTGGTAAAGCAGTTTAAAATCTCATTTCCTTAAAGGATATCTTTGTGTTTAAGGTAAATTATCTTTGTATGAAAGTTAAATGCTTAAGGGAGATTAATTGCCTATTATACTGTGAAATAGAAAGTCAAGCAACCCCCCTCTGAAAAGTGGGCCCCTTTAAATATGTCCCCAGTTGATAAGATTTGGCAGGTGAGTCTTTCTCTCTCCTTGTGAGCAGTCATGTGAAAATAATGAAAGCAGCAAGTGATACTAACAAAAAATCATTTTAAACTTTAAAAAAGGCACAATGCTTAATCTTAATACAGTTTCCATTTTGAGTTTCTACTCACCAGGGGGACGTGTTTCGGTGCTTAGCACACAGAGCCCGTGCTAGGCAGAGCTGATGGATATAGGATATAAGTTAGCTGACCGAGTGAGCTGCCACAACATCATTTCAATGGAATGAAACCAAACACCTGGGACCTGCATGTCTGATAAGCTTTACTTGGGGACGTCCTCAATTCATTAAAGTTTCAGTGTTAATAGTTGATCAGGGTACTGGAAAAAAATATCAGCCCACAATAGCTTGTTTAAACAAGAATTTCAAAACAGATGACAGGCAGAGGCAGACACCAACATGATTAACATGGTCTCATATAACTTGCACATTGACCATCACTGGCATTGGTTGTTTTCCTTTTTTTTTCCAGACTATGGTCTCTTCTTGAATTCCAGACCTCTACCACCATATCTTTAGGTGTACTTTCTTTTATCACACTCCTGCTTTTTTCATCCTTTTGTCCACTTGTACAGGGGTGTGTCATCCTCAAACTGCTTCTTCTGGATTCCTGCTCAGCCAAAGCTGATGAGAATTAGAACCTTTGCACATCACTATCTTATATGAAAAGATTTTCCCCTGTTTAATTCTATATCCATCAGTTGATGATCTAGTCTTCTTAGGAGTAGCAAAAGGATTTAGGCTTAATATCTAAAACTGCATTGAGCAGTTATACATTGAGTCATACCAATAAATTAGAGTGCAAAACACCAGAGATGGTTTATTAGCCCTACTTTAAAAAGAAACAAGTCTTCTCCAGTTTCTCTTAGTCCTCAAATTGGGAGCCAGAGGTCGTAAATGCAGAAACCAGATGAATCTGAGAGAAGCCCCTCTAATTCTCTCTTAAACCAGAGAGAAATTGGGTTGAGAACAAGTCCCTGTACTCAGCTGACTAATTACCTTGCAAACAGCTGCTGAGAAATAAGTTCAGAAGTTGTCTTCATGGTGCCATGCTTCCAGAAGTTCTAGACTTCGGTGATTTTGTTCTTCTTCCCTTTTGGAAACTATTTGTCATCCTTTTTACTCACAGAGGAAAATGTTGTGTCAAAAATGCACAAATATCAAATACAGATTTGAAATTCATTTTAATGCTATGAAATTTAAATGTTCTAACACAAACTGCCAAAAGCGTGTATTTTAGGGACTCAATATCCAAAAGGAAAATAAATGCTAACACACTCTCTCTTCCAAATTGCTGGGATTTATCACTCAGAAAGCAACTAAGCCATTTTCCAACTTTACACATCTTCTGGGAAAGCTTTGTTAGACAAGCTACCAACCGTACAGTCACGATGTACAGAGGAAGTTTGACAGAATGGTTAAAAGGTGGGCAATCTAGCTGACAAGCACTTTTTCATTTCCACTAACAAGCCAAAATTGATGGCACCATGTCAGGTATATTTCTGGTAAGATGTCTGAAAGAAAGGAATTAACAAAAGAGTGAATTACATACTTTCTATAGCACCTGATTGGTCTAACTGTGACTTGTTTTCTTTTAATAAACTATAACATGTATTGCTTCAGTATTTGACTTTTGACAGTATTACTGGTTCATTCTAGTTTGTAAAATACATAACAGATGAGTAACCCATTATAAGGCTCAGTCTTGGATATGAACAGTTTTTCAGAAGCTGTTTAAACATTTCCTTATTTCTTTTCTAAATACAAATGCTCTCATTAAGCCAAACCTGACTGCTGCACAAGCTGAATGTCACAGTTGCCTAAGGCTTACATGTGCATACATTTAAATGTGCCCAGTCTCTTTTATAGATCTGCACTTACAATATATAGTATACAAATATATACACATAGTGCTTAATTGTGGATGAGCATATGAGATATATATATATATATATATATATATATATAGAGAGAGAGAGAGAGAGAGAGAGAGAGAGAGAGAGAGAGAGAGAGGTTGTAGTCCTTCTGATGATCTCCACTTGATCCTATATGTCCTTCATCATCTCAGCATAGTACACCAACCAGGAGCTCTTAATGCCAATGGAAATTTGAACATGTGGGAGTGAGAAAGCAGTGACAGCAGACACCATGCGGGCACCATATTTGCATTTGTACATTTAATAATTTCCTGCTTATCTTGGTTGCAATTTTCCAGAAGGTTTTAGACTCATCTGAGGTGCTAATGTACCTGACTTAATTTAAGAATTCCTGGGAGTCACCAAGTTGCTGGCAGGGGCTATTGATCTTTCTGAATGACATTGCATAATTCCTGCAGTCTGTAAAGAAACTATTCATTCATTAAATAAAATGTATGGATACAAATCAAGATATCCATGAATTACAGAGGGGCAGCCTCTTTTAACATCGGACTCTATTGATTGCAGATAACAAAGAAGCACAAGGCTCTAGGCAACAATCCCATTCTTATTGTCCATGTTCAAGTGACATATGATTAAATTAATCTATCCAGCCTTACTGTGAAAATACTGGAGTACATCACATTTAATTCCTTTACTTCTAGTACAGTTTTGATCCTGATTTAGTACACCTTTTTGACCCTGGTACTTGCTGTCACAGTGGGATGGAGTCAGCCATTTCATTTTCTCTAGGCTCTATTAGTAAATGTTTAGAAATGCTCACAGAGCTATCAGTGTCATATTTTTTACTGTAAATTATTAAATTTGAGACTCTGTTTTGCCCAGCTCCTTGGGTCTCTTCTCTTTATTTCTGGTTGTTGTTGCAAATCATGTTGCCTTTCCATGAGTTATTTTTCACTGTTGTGTAAAACTGTTTTATTCCTTCACAGCTTGAATTAGACTCTGTATTAAGAAGGAGCACAAAAGATCTGCCATTGTCTTTATGTATTTATTGCTGGGCTCAATGCTGAGAATTTAGAGTTTGTGGTGATGAAGGAAAGTGGTCGGAACAAAGGGTCAGGTTTCTCATATGTGTGTACATTTGTCAGTAACTTCCACTATCCCCAAATAGTAGAGAAAACATGATAACATTATCAGGAGAATTTGTGTGATTTAAAAACAGCAACTATCTGGATGAAGCAGTTTGTCAGATTATGAATTACCTTTTTTAAAAAAAAAAATCTACCCAGAAAAAGTTTAAACCATTCATTTCACAATAAGTATATAGTGAGAATTAGCCTCAGAAAATGCCACCTGTATTTATTAACAACCAACTTACATGATCAGTACTTTGCCTTGCTGGAACTTAGGTATACATTGGAAACAAGATGCAGGGAATCAAAATTACAACCGGGGGGGGGGGGGGGTAGAAACTGATTAAACTGAGGGATCTTATCATATGGAGCAGATTTAGGTTATGCCATTTAATATTTAATTGATTGTAAGAGTCAGCGATGGGTAAAACCTATTAGATCTATCTTCATTAATGATCAGGGAGATGAGGTTAACCAGCATGCTAATTAAATTAGGAGAGGATAATAAATTAGAAAATGTAGCAAATGCCCTTTCCTTTGTAAAGACACTTCAAACATAGATAGGATCCATAGCTGTTTAAAAATGCCAAATGAAAAGAAAATGAAATGTAGCATCATCAAGAAGGGTGCAGCCATCATATTAGGTACAGGGTAAAATATGTATTATTCAATGTAACAGGTGAAAAGGAAATAGTTTCTATAACATCATACTTAGATATTTATGGTAAAGGAATGTCAGTTGATGTAAAATATCTCCACTAGAAAATAAAGTGGAACAAACTAATATTAATTAACACTAGGCATGTCCTACAAAAATTGATTTCAAAATCACTGCTGCCCTAGATTTTATTTCTGTGCTGGCATTGTTTTCATCCTCCAAGTATGATGGCTTCCATGCATGCACATACAGGGACTCTTTCAAACTACCCAATTATAGCATAATGATTCCACTTTAACTGCCATCTTACAAAATCCTGGGATATGTGGTTTGGGGAGGTGCTAAAGCTCTCTGGTTGATCATTCTAAATTTTAAAGATATAGAATGTGTCGGGGTGGTGGTGGGGTGGTTTGAATGCGATTTTCCTGCTTCTTGGCAGGGGGTTGGAGGTCTCTTCCAACTCTATGATTCTATCTTCCTAAACAGCAAACTCAGTAGGATGAAAACATGGCGATTAAAGTGTAGTGTGTGAAGGGATCCAAGAACACTTTCATATGTGTCATAAAGATTCTGCATGGTGTAGTGGTTTTAGTGTCGCATAATAATAATAATAATAATAATAATAATAATAATAATAATAATAATAATAATAATAACAACAACAACAACAACAACAACAACAACAACAACAACAACAGTGCAGTTTTCTGGCATTGTATTTTTTGCCACTTCTGTGACTGTTCATTTGTATTTTGATTCTGTAACCCACTTGTTGGTGGATGTCCAGAATCAGCAGCATTCACCATGGTCCTTTTTATCCTGGGCTACGGCCAAGCCAGTATAGACTTTGTTTTGGTTTGTTTCTCCATAGTGCTAATGAGTTAAGTGTTCTTAGTTCCACTCCTCAACTGAGACCTCTCTGGCCTGGTTGGACCTTCCGGTAGTTACACTACCACCAGCACAGCTCTCAGCATCTTTGGAGCTGACAGATGGCACAACAAAGCATTGCATTGACAGTTTCTCGACAAAATTGAAGGCAAAGTTGATAAGGAGCAAACCTGGCTATGGCTCACCAATGGAACATGGAAGAAGGAGCAGAAGGCCTGATTCTTGCAACCCAGGAGCAAGCAATCAGAACAAATGCAATTAAGGTCAAGATCGAAAAATCAGCTAATGACCCAAAATGCAGACTGTGCAAGGAAGCTGACGAAACTATTGATCATATATATCCTCAGCTGCTGTAAGAAAATTGCACAGCTGGACTACAAACAGAGGCACAACTATGTGGCCCAAGTGATCCATTTAATTTATGTCACAAGTACCACCTGCCAGCAGTAAAGAATTGGTGGGATCACAAACCTGCAAAGGTAGTGGAAAATGAGCACGCAAAAATACTGTGGAACTTTTGAATCCAAACTGACAAAGTTTTGGAACACAACACACCAGACCTCACAGATGTGGAAAAGAAAAAAGTTTGGATTATTGATGTTGACAAAAAAACCACAGGAAAAACTCAGACATTATCAGGACCTCAAAATCAAACTGCAAAGGCTCTGGCATAAACCAGTACAGCTGGTCCCAGTGGTAATCGGCACACTGGGTACCATGCCAAAAGATCTCAGCCGGCATTTGGAAACAATAAACATTGACAAAATTACGATCTATCAACTGCAAAAGGCCACCTTACTGGGATCTGCACACATCATCCAAAAATACATCACACAGTCCTAAACACTTGGGAAGTGTTCGACTAGTGATTTTGTGATACAAAATCCAGCATATATATCTCGTTTGCTGTGTCATACTATGTCTTTGTGTCAATAATAATAATAATAATAATAATAATAATAATAATAATAATAATATATTTCTAACCCACACCTCACTAGGTTGTGAATATCCATTCAGCCATGGAAAACCAATGGGTAATCTTCAGTAAGTCACTCTCAGTCACAGGGGGAAATGGATTCTAGAGCTCTCTAGCTGATAATTCTGAATAACCCACCCAAACTTTGAATCCACCAATTCTATAGGATGGAACCATGGCAGTTAAAGTGTAATCGTAATACTATAACAGAGTAGTATGAATGGGCTCAGAACATTTCCATATCTTCTGCCATCATAATAGATTAGATACTCTGTTGTTCAGTGATTTGAGTGTTTGACTAGGACCTGGTAATACTAGGGTAAGAATACCTATTCAACAATGTAAAGTCCCTGGGTGACTGTGGGCAAATCTCATCTCTCAGCTTTAGAGAAAGACAGTGACAAACCTCCTTTGAAAATATCTGGTAAGAAAATCCTGTGAAAGGGTTACCATACATCAGAGTCAACCTAAAGGTACTTGGTCTTTACAGTTAGTGCTTTATATAAACTGATATCCTTACCTTGCGTAAAGATACTTATCATCTGGCCACAATCCAGCATAACAATAAACTGGAGAACTACAGGAACCTCATCTATTTTAGGACAAGGTGAATGCCAGTGCATGCTGCCCAGAAATTCCTGCTTTAGCTTAAATAGCTGAAACTTGTTGTAATTATTTCTTTGATACGATTTCCAAACCTGCCTTGAGTAAACAGAATTTCACCAAAAATGAATCAAAGGCAGTACAGAAACATAACAGTACAAAAATACAAACTACCAATTAATGTATTGGAGCAAAGAAGAAAAATTGGTTCAGGGTGTTAAAGATCATTTTTCCTTATGCACTGCATTGAGCATAATGCTATCAGCTCTAATCAATTGATACTAACAAATTTCAGTGAAATTAAAATATTGTTGTGTTTAAACCAGGTGGGAACCTGTTTGAAGAAAAGATTGGAAGAGTTAAATATCTCGTACAGCATGAAGAGGGCTTGGCATTGTTCAAAACAAATAAAATTAAAGATAATTGATTCAAAAGATATAGGCAGATATTGGCAGAGGGGAAATCTACTGGACTGTAAACAATTTTTGGCTTCAGGAAAAGCAACACTCATCACACCCTGGAGAATAGAAAGGATTGGAAAGGTTTGTCCTTACAAGCAGAGTAGAATATCAAATCTCTTGGGTTTACCTCCCTCTAGGGGATTTGGAGCAGCAAACCTAGAAAAATGAAAGGAGCAAATAAGCAATAATACTGGTATTGTACCTTTCTGTACAAAATTGAAAATGTATCAAAATTGCCAATAGAAACCTCTGAATCCTCCAAAGGTGCAGTTGGCCATGATGGGGAATTTTGTAGGAGGTTATTTTAGATCCACACTAAGCTTTTTCCAAAAAAAAACCAAAGTAACCATGGATGTCAATTATGGCATGTTTGAGGGGGAGTCCACATGTTGAAAATAGTGCAAGGATACAATTATCCAAAATAGCCAAATGCCCCAAAGTCTCCAGGGATACTCTTGGCCATTGCTTTCCTCTTTTTTGCCAGGGGAAAAATTTCCACTGTTAAATATGGGTAAGAAAAGGGGGTACTGCAGCCTTCTGTGGTTTCACAATGAAGGCAGCTATCTAACCCATGAAAGCCCCCACCTCTTGCCCTATATTATAGACAACTCAGATAATATGAAGAGACTGGTCCAGCTCCGATGAACCCATACTCAACCACCACAAGCACACATGACTCATATTTATAGTATACCTTTTGGCTGTTATTTTGAACTTGACTTATGGCCAAATGTTTTCTATGCATTTTCAAAAATAGAAGTGTGTGGTATGGACCAACCATTTTCTTCCAACCATTATCGCTTTACAGGAACTTTGATATAGGAATATCCTCCTCCTCAATTTACCCAGAAATGGTGGATATGAATTAAAGTAGCAAAATCCTAGCCTTCAATGTTGTAATTAAGTGATAGACTGAAGTACTAGCACACACAAAGGAATAACCTCAAACGATAGCTATATATTGATTGGTTGTTACATTACACTCCCTCGGAGAACTACAGTAATGGGATATTAATATGTCAGTCACTGGAAGCATTCAGGCAGCTGAAGAATGGCAGAACTGAGAATTCAGGGCAACCTCTGCCATTTTAGAGTATATCAGGTTAATAGCACCCATGACTGGGATTGATCCCCTGACATTGTCTCTTTTCTGTTGTTCTCCCAGTGTGAGAATGTTTGGAAAGTGTTTCTTTTTATTAACACCAAAAATCTGTTAATGGCTTCATTTCATATTTCTACTGTGCTACGATTTCCCGTGTGAAAGTTCCACTTTTATGCCAATTTTGAGTGGTCAGTAGAAATATCAATCCACCTGATGGGATGGACAATCCAATTTGATTTGCTTTCAATAAGCAAAGTATCTGATAAACATTTTGACTTTTTTTTTCTTTATAGAAAGAAATAATTGCCAAATGACCATCTCCTTAATGGGTTTGCCAGAAAAGCCAAAACTTTGCTCACTGTCACCCCTCATGTCTTTTTCCATTCCTCATTACAGCATCTCTTTCTTCCTACCATTCTCCCCCTTACACATATTCACACATAATTGGAAATGCATTTGCAAAAGAGTCATAATTTTAAAAATCATTTTATTAACCCTTGGCCTCTTTCTTGTTTGCTTCTTTTCTAGATTTCTTTCAACTTAACTCATAATTGGAAGAGCATCGGGATATGTCAGAAAAGTAGATCAGTAGCTGCTGACTTTCATCTGCCAGGAGTTAGTCAAGTCTGGTGTATCCTGATCAGGAAGCCCTCCCATACAAGGTGTGGGGGAGCATTTTTAAACATAGGACTGTTTTCATTCGTGTTTTATTTTTATTTCTGTGAGGGGGGACCTGGCAAACTAGAAATGAGGTGAGGATAATATCTTGGAATAGGCAGTGGGTAGTACTGGATGGACAGTTCCAAATGGTGTGTGTGATCATCTTTTAACACACACAAATGTTGTAATCCCAGAATGGTTCCAAAGGTACAAAAGATATGAAAAGAAAGAGAGCAATCCCAATTAAATCATATTTTTAGAAACACTAAGTGGCACAAGAGTCTGGTGTGATAAAACAACTGGAATGGGAATTTGCATCCGTTTAGAATTCATTCGCTAAAAACAACTGGAACAAAAGAAAACCCCTGGGGTTTAGGAAATCTTTTGAATACTTAGCAATGTGTAAGGATACAGGGAGTAAAAAGAAATTGTGAGAAGTTATTCCTAGAATCAAAAAGGCATGAGAGTTATGTAAGAGTTGAGGTAAGGTGAAAGGGAGATGTCAAGAACAAAGATTCACCCTTTGAGTAGTTCTCATCCTTTGACCATTTACAACCTCACCTGACTTTACACAGGGGAATGCGCTTACATCAGAGGTTCCCAAACTTTTTCAACCACTGAGCCCTTTATGGAGCAAACATTTCTTTTGGAGGCCAAGAAATGTTTATATATTATATATCATAGATAATGCATATATGACAGGTATGAGCAAATCTTTGGACACAGGGGCCACATTGCATTTTAAAATTTAACAGACAAGCCAGGCCAGTGGCAGATGGATGAAGAGTGTTTGTGTTAACTAATTGAAAAAAAATGAATGAATGTGCACATTGCACATATCTCCTGACTTCATGATTGTGTAAAAAAACAAAATATGGATTGTCAATGTTGCAATTCCAGGTAACAGCAGAATTGATGGGAAGCAACTGGAAAAGATTCCATGTTAGAAGGATTTGAAGATTGAACTGAAAAGACTCTGGCACAAGCCAGTAAAGGTGGTGCCAATGATGATTGGTACACTGAGTGTAGTGCTTAAAGACCTTGGTCATCACTTGAAAACAATCAGCACTGACAAAATTACCATCTGTCAGCTGCAAAAGACCACCCTGCTCAGATCTACAAGCATTATCCGCCGATGCATCACATAGTCCTAGACACTTGGGAAGTTTCTGACGTGTGTTCCAATACAAAAGCCAGAATAGTGATCTTGTTTACTGTGTACTAATCTTGTTGTATATCAAATAATAATGTTCATAGTCTCCATTGCTTCCCCCCTGAAGAAGTGGAAGGGGAGACTGGGCTTGTTTTGGCGGTCAGAATGCTTGGATGTAGACCTTTTTTGACAAGATTGTTCATTACCACATAGGAACTGACCCATTATTGGGAGTCTTAGAATCATAGAACCATACAGCTGGAAGAGACCCCCAACAGATAGCCATCCAGCCTTTTTTTACAAGCCACCAAAGAAGGAGCCTCCACCACACCCCGGAGCAGAGAATTCCACTGCTGAACAGCTCTCACAGTTAGGAGGTTAAGAAGTTCTTCCTAATTAATGTTCAGGTGGAATCTCCTTTTCTGTAGTTTGAAGCCATTGTTCCACATCCTAGTCTCCAGAGCAGCAAAAAACAAGCTTGCTCCCTCCTCCCTATGACTTCCCCTCACATATTTGTACATGGCTATCATATCTCTTCTCAACCTTCTCTTTTGCAGGCTAAACATGCCCAGCTCTTTAACCCGCTCCTCATAGGGCTTCTTCTCCAGATCCACAATCATTTTAGTTGCCCTCCTCTGGAAACATTCCAGCTTGTCAACATCTCCCTTAAATTGTGGTGCCCAGAATCGGACACAGTATTTCAGGTGTGGTCTCACCAAAGCAGAATAGAGGAGTAGTATGACTTTCTTGGATCTAGACACTATACTTCTATTTCTGCAGGCCAAAATCCCATAGGCTTTTTTGCCGCTGCAACACATTGTTTCCTCATATTTAACTTGTCCACAAGGACTCCAAGATCTTTTTCATATGTACTGCTGTTGAGCCAGGCGTCCCCCACTCTGTATCTTTGCATTTCATTTTTTCTGCCTAAGTGGAGTATTTTGCTTTTGTCCCTGCTGAACTTCATTTTGTTAGTTTTGGCCCCTCTCTCTAATTTGTTAAGATTGTTTTTGAATTCTGGGGTATTAGCTATTCCTCCCAATTTGGTATTGTCTGCAAATTTGATGATCATACCTTCTAACCATCTAATCTAAGTCATTAATAAAAATGTTGAACAGAACCAGGCCCAGGACGGAATCCTGTGGCACTCCACTTGTCACTTCTTCCCAGGATGAAGAGGAAAGTGTGGAGACCCTCAATATTCTCCCAAGAGTCCCAAGGGCTCCACGGAACACAGTTTAAGAACTACTGGCTTACACTTTCCTGGCTTGATTTGAAAAGTTTTGTTAATATTTTTCTCTTTTTTTCTTTCTTTTTTTTTTTTTTTTTACAAAAAAAAGTATTCTTAAGAGGCCAATTTCCAAGAACCTATTTGAGATCTTTTGCTGCCAAAAGCTGAACTGAAAACGCCCCTAGCCCCACAGTCAATATGCACAGTTACAAAAACTAATCAACTCTACTTTACATATGAAAAAAGAAAATCTCACACTCATTTCTAAATAGTGTTATTTTATTAAAATACAACAATAACAGAGAACAATGATTCTCTGAACTTTCCTACCACTGCTAATTTTCTTGTAGTGGTCACATTTCCTTGTTCATTAAAAGATGACCAGAATTAATAATAAAGGCTGCTTGAAACTGTGTTGCATGGAATTTCTTAGAAACTGCATGTTAACTGTTACCATGAGCAATAGGTGTCCATACAAAAAGTGGGTATGTGAAGAGACCATACCCTAGGAGTCCTCAAGCTTTTTAAGCACAATCCTTCAGACTGTTGAGGGGCCAAATTATCATTTGAAAAAAAATACGAACAAATTCCTATTCACACTGCACATCTTTTATTTGAACAATGAAAGAACAATATAACATTTTAAAATAAAAACAATTTTAATCAACATAAAACTATCAGGATTCAATGGGAAGTGTGGGTCTGCTTCTGGCCATTGAGATAGTCAAGTTAATTAGGATTGTTGTTGTTGTGTGCCTTCAAGTCATTTCAGACTTTGGGTGAGCCTAAGTCTAAAACTGGTAAATGGCCTTGGAGGGCCGCATCTGGCCCACGGGCCTCAGTTTGTGGACCCCTGCCATATCCTGTGATTGCAGTCATGTAGAGCTATTTCCTGCATCCTATATCTTGTAGCCTCACAAAGCATGTTCTGACCCTTTGTTTAGGTCTTGAAAATCCCATATCTAAGTGGGCCAATTCTGTAAATCCAGATACTATTTTCCATCCTTCACATATGCCATGAGCCATCCATCCTCAAAAGAAAGAAGGGAGAGATGAAGGAACTAGAAATGGTGAAAAGCCTCCCTAGACTTTGGACTCTGATCACACAAAGGAAACAAACTGGCATTGTCATCTTTGGCGATAGTCCCTATTGCTTGATGTCATGTGCAACCAACTTCTGGTCTATTCTTATTTATTTCTGATATTTCTACCCTGCCCTTCTCCCCGAGGGGACTCAGGGCGGCTTACACAACTCAGGGTGGCTTATTCTGTCTTCAGCTATTGATTGGTAAAAACCCATCTATAGCTCCCAGTTCCTTAGTATTCTTATCATGTACCTTAGTGCGTTGGGTTCCTTCCACTTCTGTGCTTGTGTGTTATCTGTAAAGTGATATCACAGGATAGGATTCTCCTCCCCCCACCCCTCTAATTATTCCAAAGCTGTCCATTTTTTTTTTTACATTTTATAGTTATAATTGCTCCTTCCTTTTGGTTTTCATCCTCCAGAATTGTGAAATGGCTCTAATACTAAAATTTAAAAATTATGAAAGTTAGGGTTGTGAGGGCATGTGGATCACAGGACCACGAATTTCCAAATCAGTGTAATTTACACGAATAAGAAAGCAGCACTATCAAAGGTGATCAGCCCAGTCCTTTGAGTGCTTTAGATGCACAGCATTCTTCACAGCCTTGACACAGAATGACTTTTATTGCAATTCCACACTCAGTTTTGACACTTTCGAAAGATTTTAAGTATTATGCATTAAGTGACATGGCAACCTCAAAGCACAAGCTCTATTCATGTCAATAGTGATTTTTTTGTTCCTTAGAAGAAAGCAGTACATGTTCAAACAGTAACTCTGCCATTAAACACATTTGTGCACGCACACACAAAACCCTGTTGTGTTTAGTGTCAGAAAACAATCAGTCCCTCTATAGCACCAAATTTAAAATTCCAACTGCTGTGCCCTTGGAAAAAAATGACACCAGGGTCACCGTAGGCTTGTGCAAAAGGAACATTCCTTTCCTCTTTACAGCAGAGTTTCAGCAGAGAAGAAAATAAACAGCTTTATCCAGATGTAGTAGAAAATATAGTCCTTTGGCGTTCAAAATAAAATACAGCTTAATTCAGCAACTAACTTACGGAACAAATGATCCTTTTGAAAGAGCATTGTATCAACACTCTGGAGGAAAAAAAGAACAAAGTTCGACACCCTCAACAGCAGCTTGTAAAAAGCATATGCAAACCCCTGTAGTTATATCCTGTTGATTGCAGCAAGAGAAAATCACTTGCATCAATTAACCCATTCAACACACCTGCATGTGGACCCTTTCTTTCTTTACACATACATCTACCTTAACTTTGGTGTTGATCCTTTCAAAAGCTCACTCCATTTTCTATATACCTTAACAAACCCTTCTTTCTTTGGCTTAAAAGAAACAGGCTATACAAATACCGCATAATTTAGTCCATGTAACCCTGTATGTGCTGTTGTGTTTGGGTGACAAACATCATCAGCATCAAAAAATAAAATTGGCAATGCTCAGATTGTATGTTTGGACTATAGAGAAACTCAAATGAGTTATCCAAATCTCGCCTCAGACACACACAAAATGAGCAAACCAGCTAATGGAAACAATCCTTTCTAATTTCATAGAGTTTCAAGACATACACAGTTATGGTTATAAATCATAATGTACAATTACAAGCATACAAATTACAGTGAAATCTGTGGCTCAAATGCTGATATCCTTCATTTCAAGAATAAAATTCTAATAGTACCCAAGAAGTAGAATTGAGAAGTGTTTCTCATCTTGCCTCTTTTGCTTTTTTACACTATTTATAGTCGTACTGTGTTGATGACGTTACCAGATGTTTGAATATTACCAATGATTTTCAATTATGTCTTAAGGACAGCTTTATCTAGAACTGGTCAATTACTAGGTATATACTGTCTCATTGATTCTGGACCAAAATGTTATGTGAAGCAATTTCAGAGAGCTAATAGCTCATTAAAATGATTTGTGATACTTTTCAACCACAGTCATATAGCCTACCACTTTTAACTCTCACTGAGACGTTTGAGGAGACATATATAAAATCCTGGCTCCATTTTCAGCAAAGAAATAAAATCAAATAAGACAAGTAACTTTAGATTCAAAACACAATTACAAACACAGGGGTTGTGAAGTCAAACGTGCAATTCTGACTCTTCCATTTTTCTGATGTCCAACTATGGATCGCATACACACTTATACCTAGTCTCTGATAGTCTTTGCCTATTGGTTCCTATAGGTCCTATCACATGTTACAAGGTCCCTTTCATCAGACACTCATGGGCATTCATAACCAAAGAATCTGCTGCAAGTACCTTTTGTAAAACAGGGAACAATCAACATCATTTGTCTTTAATTTCTTTGCATGCGTAAGAAGCGTGTAATTTTCTGTGTAATGGGTAGGCCTGTGCAGCTCATCTGCAGCTCGTCCTCTGTGCCAGTAACATGTCTTTTGGAGCCTATTTTGGGGTTAACTTTCATCTCAATCAGTTTGCCAAAACAGCCAGCAGTACACTTCCAGTGGCAGTCAGAGAAAGATCATGAGTAAAGACATAAATATTTTCCAATTTTCCATTATTGTTTTCTTTTTAGAATTTTAGAATTTTGCAGCTCTGTGGAAGCAAAAAGATGTTTTTATGTTTCTCCATTGGCACAGAAGTCATGAACTTGCATGGTTGCACAACATCTGTCAAAAAAAGGAATGCAGTGACACGGGGGAGTATTGGACAGACTGGGAGAAGTCATCTCTTGCTGTGTGATAAGTCTGATGCACATTATTTTATTAGATAAGGAAGTGTATTAAAGCGCTGAGCTGCTGAACTTGCAGACCAAAAGGTCGCAGGTTCAAATCCCGGGAGCGGAGTGAGTGCCTGCTGTTGCTCCAGCTTCTGCCAACCTAGCAGTTCGAAAACATGCCAATGTGAGTAGATCAATAGGTACCGCTCCGACGGGAAGGTAACAGCGCTCCATGCTGGCCACATGTCCTTGGAGCTGGCTCTTCGGCCTAGAAATGGAGAGAGCACCAACCCCCAGAGTCAGACATGACTGGACTTAACGTCAGAGGGAACCTTTACCTTTACCAAAGGAAAAAAGTGAAGCATGTGAGATGAGGCATGTGAAATGACAGGTTGCCTATTTAAAAATGCCTTTTCTGAGATGTGTGTGATAAGGTCTTCAAACTTCATTAATAGCAAGTGTATATCAGTAACAAAGGCATTTCATTCCACATGAATCATCAGGCTACTTAGATTGATAAAATATAAAATATACTCATTTGATTAAAACTTTTGAAAAAGAAAACATTTAAATTCCCATGAAAGTGAATATGCAATAAAATAGGCATTTAATATTATAAGTTGTTATTTTTAGGCTAGAGTTGGAATCAGTACATTCCTATTGACTCTGACCCTAAATCAAGAAAGAATACCACCTAGTTCTCACATGCATTCCTACCGATGTGCTTCTGACAGTAATAGAACATAGAGAAGGGCCTCTCATGAGACCCAAAAGTGGACAGTCATATGAGAGAGCAACCCAGAAACAAAGAAAAAACAGCATACAAAGAGAATCATGGAATGTACATGCCCACACTGTGAAACCCAAGTTTATAGGCGATTGTCTGAGTGAGACAGCATAACATATAGAGTTGAAATGAAGGGAAAGATCTTGGGCGGGGGAGAGACATGCAAACAAGGATGACTTAAAGCCTCCTGTCACAAAATAGACAGGGGCACTTAAGCTAATTGAAAAAGGACATGAAGGGAGCATCCTTGGCTAGACAGAGATAGAAGAGCTGGTGTATGATCTATGTGACATTTGAGGACACAAGTAGGATGTAGATGTAGGAAGTGTCTTCTCTTCCAGAAACAGACTTTGGGGTCTGATTTGCACAATTAATGTATTCTGGTGTTGTTGTGTTCTTTTATACACAGTGACAGGAGATGATAGATGACACTGTGCTTTGTTAGATTATATGATCATTTTTCAGAAGAACAGCTTGCATACCAAGAAGCATGATAGAACAGACACTGTCTTTTCATTATTATCTTCGAGATATCTCAGGAAAATTAGTGGGTATATTTATGTATGTGTAAAAAGTAATACTTGCCAGTTTTCCTTGATTTTTTTTAGAAATATAATTGGTTGCTATCCTATTCTTACTTCCCTGAAGAATTGAGCCATTGAATTAATTAAGAACTACCTCTGAGAAGGCAGGGCTCAGAAAAAATGTTGCACAAGCAATGACATAGTTACAAACTTTGCTTATATTGTGCCTTCTACCCTAAAACTGGGACTCATAGTGGCTTCCAGGAGTCAAGGCACTCATTTCTAACATTATTATTTTTTCATTTAATAACCATATTATGTATATGATACAACAACTGATAGCATGATACTTTTCTCTATAGCAAAGAGGGTTTTTTTAAAATATAACTGCTTATTGCAACCTTAAGAGGACAAAAATGCTTTCTACGCCAGAGTGGTATTGTGGCTTGAGCATTGGACTACAATTTTGTGGATCAACTTCAAATTCCCATTCAATAATGGAAACCCCCAGGTGACCTTGGGTAAGTCACTCTCTCTCAAACTTAGAGGAAGGCAAAGGCAAACCAGCTCTGAATGAATCTTGCCAAAAATGCCCTGTAATAAAGGTTGTCTTAATGTTGCCATAAATCACAAATGGCTTGAAGACACATGCCAACAATAACAACATATTTTTTGGGACATGTTCAGATTTTTTTTATTTTCAAATTTTCTTAGATTATTTTTTTTTATAAAAATAAAAAATAAATAGCAATAGACCATGTAGTGTGGAAAGTTACAATTCTGTCACAACAATGAGAGCTGCATAATGAATTGTTTTCCATTAGTAACTTTACAAGCAAAATATAAAAGACTCTACAGCGTTTTCATAGGTTTTAAGCAAAAGGCCTTTTACATTTTCAAAGTATGAAGGGGAACAAATTAGTGTGATAATTATTTATTATTGCGAATAAACACTGTGGTATATGTAGAACAAAACATTGTCTGACTTGCGGACTGATCATATTTACTTAAGACAAAAGCCTTTCTTATTCAAAGAGGATTACCAATGAAGTAAGAATATATCTGCAGCATCATGAATTGACTGGTCTAATGCTACCAACCTTATATGAATGTTTATTGAAAGTCCTTGTTGTAGTAATAGTTGTTGTCTTCCTTCAAGTCATGTCTGACTTACGGCAACTCTAAAATGAACCTATCAAAGGATTTTCATGATGAGACTTATTCAAGCAAGGTTGCTATTGCCTTCCTTTGAGGCTGCAAGAATGGGGCTTGCTCAGCATCAACCAGTGGGATTCCATGATCAAGAAGGCATTTCAAGTCCAAGTCTAGCACTCAAGCCATGTTGGCTCTCACTGATGGAAAGCAATGGAAATTGAATTTTCTCAGACTTTTGCGACTATACAGTTACAAATATTTAACAGTCCAGAATATTCAATGTGACAACTGGACTGTGGCAAAAGTTTTGGAACTAAACTAAAGAACTAAAGAATCATATTGTTGCTATATAATCATTTCTAAGTAAGAATAAGAAAATATATATGTTCGCATGAACCAACTTAAAGTAGCAACAGGAATAAAATACAGAATTATCCTTGAAAAGTGGAAATCAATACATACTGGACAGCAACTTTCTCACCTCTCAGAAACCCATACATTCTAATACATTCATAGCATAGCTGCTATATATGCTCCGTTGTTGTGTAGGAGGAAATCCAAAACAGATCTGTTGGCATACTTCAGTAGTGTATATATGTGATGGGGGAAGAGATATGCCAAGGAGAAAAACTGTATTAATTTATCTAGAGTAGTGGAGCTGCAAATTGTGTGCCTTCTAATTTTGCTGGCAGCTCATAAATGCTGTCTTAAAGAATAAAAATATACAGTCAAAACAATTTAAATTTGCTTCATTTCTCATCTGCTCTACAGTTTTATCAGCCCTTTTTATTTCTGGGCACAAAACTGCATAAACTAGCCAAGAATCAGATGGGAATGATGTTGTTAACTGATATATGTCTGTCATGGCAAGCCTTCTTCCAGTAATTGACACCCATTAAATAATACATACTTGTGATGGTTGTTGGGCTTCTATCCAAGCAATTCTTTTAATCATGCTTAAAAATGAAATCAGCACTCTTTAGTTCATTTGATTGAATCACATCAGATATTACTCTTGCTCTTGTATTTCTGCTGTTTCTGTTGTTACTGACAGGGGTGGTGTGAGAGTTTGCATCACTGGGCTTCATCTGAAGTCTATGTCACAGTGAAGAGGAGGAGGAGCAGGAGGAGGTTCTGCAGTTACAGTGAAGCTGTCCTTGCTGTCACTACCTGCTCATCTGCAACCCCTAATCAACTGAAGGCAAGCAGTTATTGTATTTAACATTCAATATTCTTTCTCTTTTGTCTTCAGTAAAGGGAAACTCAACCCTGAGCTCTCACTATAAGCAAAATTGATCATTTTTTTATTTACAGTATTTATATTCTGCCTTTCTCTCCCTGAAGGGGACTCAGGGCAGATCACAATGTACATATACATGGCAAACATTCAATGCCATTAGACATCCATCATGCAGACAGAGACACAGAAGCTATTTAACATTTTCCAGCTTCCGGCTTCACGAGGGTATGATTGATTCCGGCCACAAGGGGAGCTGCTGCTTCATCATCCACTGTGACACTGAGTCCTTGATGGAGTACTTCCTCATTTTTCCGCACGCACCGTGCTGGACATTTTTATGGTGACATAAATTAGTTAAATTAGCCTCCCCGCATAAGCGGTCCCTAAATTTACTTGACAGAGACAACTGTCTTTTGGGTTGCTTAGGTAAACAACGAGCTAGGTTATTTAATGGTCGAGCACTCAATCTGATCCGAGCTAGTTTCGAATTCATGACCTCTCGGTCAGTAGTAATTTATTGCAGCTGGCTACTAACCAGCTGTGCCACATCCCGGGGAGTACTGTACTTTGGACATAACATGAGAAGACATGACTCATAAGAAAAGACAATAATACTAGATAAGATGGAGAGCAGTAGGAAAAAAGCGATACTGTATTACAGTGGATAAATTGAATCAAAGAAACCATGGCCCTGAGTTTGCTAGATCTGAGAAGGTCTGTTGGTAATTGAGGGTCTTGGAAGTCTTTCATTCATAGGTCACCATAAGTCAAAGCCATCTCTTTTGTTTAAAACCTTTGATGACATATCCATCTTGGATTAGCAATGCTCAAGAAACTAGATTTTGTGGATTTTGACTAAAAGGAATCTAGTTTGCATCTCCCACCATAACATGAGCAACAGAAACTAGTTAATCAAGTTGATTTTTGCAGTTCCCGGATATTTTGCAATAAATTGTATTCCTGAAAATGTTAAAATTAGAGATGGTAAGGCTTTAATTCAGTCCATTTTGGGGGGAGAGAAAATGCTAAAAATCCACACATTCCTTCAAATTTAAGATGGAAAGGATATTGGAAAAATCAAAACAGACTCCAGACCTATTTTTATTAATATTTTCTGCATAAATTTAGTTTAGAAATGCCTGTTTTGGTGCAAGATATGTTTACAGTCATGTAACTGTAAATGTGTAATAATTCAAATACTGGACAGTATAGACTTATAGGTCTCTTAAAGGTATGCTGATAAGAAATAGGCAGATGTACCCACCTCTATTTTGGACCTTTCAAGATGATCAGAAAATAACACACAACTCTAGATATACTTCAGAATTTGCACCACAAAGGACTTATCATCAGTCTGCCAAGTTGAGCATGGTATATGTCATAGGCCATCTCTGATTTTCTTTGCCATTCAATGACTTTATACAATGAAGGTTTACCAAAAGAAACAGTAATAGAAGTGGACATTGTGAGCAATAGGAGAGGAAAATCTGTCAAATCAATTTTCTCAGGACTGTTTCCTCTATTGCAAGCAAGCATTCTTATGTAAAGACAGAATGATATGAAAACAATGAAATACATTTTTAAAAACAACTTTGTACATTGTGCACTATGGAAGAATTCTCATTTTATGCACCTAAATATTTTAGTTTAAAAATTGCTAGGATTTTGTTTAATTTTACTATATTTTTACAGAAAGCACAAGAGTCCCCAAACTGAGTCCCACAGGCCAGATGTGGCCTTCCAAGGTCTTTTACCCAGCTTCCACCCTAAACTGTAGATTTAGGGTTACACTAACCCTGAAACGACTTGAAGGCACACAACAACAACAACAACAACAACAACCCTAACTTGACTTTCTCATCAATCAAAAGCAGGCCCACACTTCCCATTGAAATATTGATAAGTTTATGTTAGTTAAAATTGTTCTTCATTTTAAATACTGTATTGTTCATTCTATTCTCTCTTTTTTTCTGTACAAATAATATATGTGCAGTGGGTTCATATTTTTTTAAAACTATAGTCCCTCCCCCCCCCCAAAAAAAAAAAGTCTGAGGGACCATGAACTAGCCTTCTACTTAAATCAAACACTTGGTCGGTATCAATCAAGCTGTAAATGAAGAATATAGATCTGCAAAGGAAGAGATTTTTTTCAACATTGCCTTCTGTTATTGTTAAAAATGAAAACAAGAAATAAGTAGCTGTTAAAATACTGGGGTCCTTCTAGTGTTGGAAGACTAGATAACCATATGAAAAACACCTCATTTGCATTCCTTTTTATACTTAGTGAAACTGTACAGAGATTAGGAATGTCCTTTCCATTTAAATGATGGCTGTGCTAATTGAGATAGATGAAAGGATTGACCAAGTAATTATTAATGAAAAGGACAAGAACCGAAGAGATAGAGAGAGGATATATTTTTCAGAAGGGGGTTAGAATATACCTGAAAGTGCTCTCTTGCTATCTCTCATGCGATCATAGATATGGAAGAGGATACAAGCATTATTCAGTCCAACCCCATCATGCAGGAATATACATTCAAGGCACTCTTGACAGATGGCCATCCAGCCTCTGCTTAAAAATCTCCAGAGAAGGAGAATACAATCACACTTTGAGGCAGCATATTCCATTGTCAAACAAATCTTGCCATCTAGAGGTTCTTCCTAATGTTTAGATGGAATCTCTTTTTCTGCAGTTTGAATCAATTGTTCTGTGCACTGGACTCTGGGACAACAGAAAACATCCTTTCAAATATTTAAACATGTCTGTCACGTCACTTCTAAATCTTCTCTTTTCCAGACTAAACATACCCAGCTCCCTAAACTGCTCCACATACAGCATGGTTTCCAGACCTTTTACCATTTTGGTCAGCCTCCTCTGGACATAAATCCTTTTTGAATTGTGGTACCCAGAACTAAACAAAGTCTTCCAGCTGAAGTCTGACCACAAAATAATAGAGTGGTCCTATTACTACCCGGGATGTAGACCCTATACTCATATTGATGTACTGGCAATTTTAGCTGCCATGTCATAATGTTGACTCATGTTCATCTTGTGGTCTATTCAGGCTCCTAGATCCCTTTTACATGTACTATTGTCCAGCTGGGGTTACCCATGCTATATTTGTTGGTTTCATTTTCAAATTCATTTTCTTAGCTTTGGCCCAGTTTTAATCCATTAAGGTCATAGAATTATAGAGTTGGAAGAGGCTGCATGGGCCATCTAGTCCAACCCCCTGCCATGAAGGAAAAAGCACACACAAAGTACTCCTGACAGGTGGCCACCCAGTCTCTGTTTAAAAGCCTCCAAAGAAGGAGCCTCCACCACACTCCAAGGCAGTGAGTTCCACTGTTGAACAACTCTTCCAGTCAGAAAGTTTTTGCTAATGTTCAAGTGGAATCCTGAATTATGAACCTGTCTCCTCTCCTAATTCGATATCATCTGCAAACCTGGTAAACATTGTTGATAGTTGTAGAAATAAATAAATAGATAAATAGAAGTTTTACCACAATTTCTGAATCAAGATAAACCCTGCAGTATGATAAAATGTCACTCAGGCTTGTGCAACAAATAACATTATCTTTACTTCAGTTCAAAAGTTCAAACGGGGCAACAATATATATAAAAGTCTTTTGAATCACACAGAGAACATGGAGAATGAAAATTTCCTTTAAATATGCCTCATTTGCCTTATAAATACTCGGAGAGTATGGCAGCCATTTCCTCCCTGACCATTTTCAGTCAGAATTCTGTCTCCTGGCTGCCTCAGCCAATCAGCTGTTGCCACATGCCCTTTCCAATCAACTCACCACATCATGGTGCCTCTTTTACAAACCCTCACAAACATGCCCTCTGTTCCATCATCCAAGTCATTGATAAAGGTGTTGAATACCACTGGTCCCAGGACAGATCCCTGAGGCACCCTAATAATAATAATAATAATAATAATAATAATAATAATAATAATAATAATAATAATAATAATAACAACAACAACAACAAATAATCTCAACAACAACACACATAAATATATACAATTTAAATTAAATCAACAGTTAATAACAAGGCAAATAATATAAAAAATAAAGCAGCATTTTAAAATTACATAAAAAACTAGTCATATCGTTCCAGAAAACCTTTGGGTCCATCCAGTTAATCAATTACCAATCCCCCCAATACTAGCATTGTCAAAGGTCTTCCTAAAACCAAGTTGTATGGCATCCACATATTCTCTTCAGCTCACTTTCTGCCCTCTCTCTCTATCTCTCTTTTAATTTTTTTCTCTCTCTCTCTTTCCACCTCACTGCTTAAAGTGACATTCATTTTGGCTTTTGCAGTTGGATGTGTTCGTGTTGCATGAATCTTCTGCCCCCTAGCAATATCCTTGTGTTGGCCAAGTGGACAGAGATTTTAAAAGCAGCAAGAAAAAAACTGGGTCTTTTAATAGAAAGCTGCCTGATTCTACATAGGATGAATTGCTATTCCAGAATATAGAATTGTAGAACAATAGAGTTGGAAGAGACCACATGGGTTATCTAGTCCAACCCCCTGCCTTGCAGGAAAAGCACAAAGATATAGTATATAAATGAGAAAAGATATACATATTTTCTTATTGATACACTATACAATGATTTCTATATTAAGATGTATACCTTTCAGCTCTCAAGGTGGAAAAGAATGACATAACAAGATTTCGTTTCCAAAAAGATTCTTTCTGCAAAAAGTAACATATTTGAAAAAACCAATCACTGTATATTTCATACAATTTTCTTTTCTTGGTGTAACAAGCAGAGCTTTTCTTGCCTGCTGCTCTCTGCTGGCTGCCATTTTCCCCTAGGATCCATCACACAACATTTGTTCCAAGGTGGAGTCCGAAGAGGAAAATGTGGCTACCAACTAGCAGCCACCAAAGAAGAGTACCTCCTTCTACTGCTGTCTCAGAGAAATGAGTATTTATTCAGTTACACAAATCATCCAAGGACATTACCTATGAATGTGTTGGGAAAAAAATAGAAACATTTCAGCATCAACATCCCAGAGGCAATGCAAATAACAATCACTGCAAAAATTCTGTTCTATTTTTAAATGGCTACTCTGCAATAATTTTTACTTCTTTTTACAATTCATGGCCTTGAGCACTGCTTTTTTCTTTGAGTCTTTATGACAGATAGGTTTTCAGTTTACTTGTCTAGTTGTATGTATCTACTCAAATTAAACTTTTATTTGCAGAAATTCATGCCAAAGACTGGGGTATTTTTACATTCACCGAAACACATTAAGTATATCTTGTCGGAAATATATGCTTGAAGACCTATAATTTATGTTGCCTTCCTTCCTCCCAACCCCTGGCGAGTTTTTCTTCCATAAGTATTTAATACTGACTGACAATCTTAGCTCTTTTGCTTTTTATTTCAATTTGATATGAATGGCTATGTTCACGATGATCGGGTGTTTTCCTACCTGTTCCAACAGTGACTGATAGTCAGAACAGTGGAGCTAAATGATGGTGAGGAATTTGGTAATGGGGCTTATAAAGTCTATTGAATAAAATATAGAAGCTCATTTTGGATGTCACATAAACTTCTTAATGCATTTCAGCTTAAACTGACTGAAAAGGGTCCATTGCTTTCTTATTTTGAAGGGCGTACGAGTTTCTCCTCCAATAAAGAAAGCCTGAATATAGGGTTATTTTAACCACCATGGCTTATTGAGCTCTGAAATGACCAAGAACAAAATTGTCGTTACTGATGATTAAAATCAATTAGGTATATGGTGATTTCCCCAAAGCTTTCCAAATGGATTTTTAGATCCCATTTGGAGAGATCAGCTTTTGGCATACCAATTATTCATCTCCCTTTGGTTGGTTTGCCTTTAATTCCTCAATGTGGCACTTTAGATCTATAATCTTCCCTTGCCTGCCCACTCTGAGAGATCTTCTTTGCCTGAAATGTTGCCACTCAGGTATCAAAGAGCACACTTTCCATCATTCTAATAGTTAAATGATGGCAACATGCTGTAATTGAAACAGCAGGAAAGGTCACCTTGTTGGTGCTGCGGCTGAGTTTTTTGTTATGTTTTTTCAAGTAGCTTTAGGCACCAGAGCATTTTGCGGTGAATGGTTTGACTAAGTTTCAGTCTACGTGTGCAGACAAAGTACATTTAAATAATCTTAAAAGGTGTGACATAAAGCCTCCAAAACCTGTCTGAGTTTCTGCATAGAATCAACATATTTTCAAAAGAGATGCCAGACCAGACAGGCTGTGCAATGTCGAAAGCAGAGGAGTGGGGGGTTAGAGCATTACCAAATATTCCTTGCGGAAATCGTCTGCCTGCTGGGGACAATTGGAAAGAAACTGATGGGCTACAGCCAGTATTCTAGTGATAATCATACAGAAATCTTTTCCTCCATTCCTCTTTTCAACTTGTATTCCTTGGAGACCAGCTCCAGAGGCTTTCTTTCTTTGTGTTAGCAACCTTTGCATGCCGACATTCACAAACTGCTATTTTACAGATTTCCTGTTTTCTTGCTTTACCACACTCAGTCTCCTCTTATTATTCTAACCTGCAGCCATGCCCCCAATAGATCATGTATTTAGTTATGGACAAAGTTGTATTTGCATATTTTACAAAGAGTACTATGCATGTAGGTTCAGGTTATCCCATACAATGTGCTCCATATACTTAGGTTTCTCGGTTGTCGTTTTTTTAAATTGGGTTTTAAAAATCTTTTTTAAAGTTATTGAGGGGGGAGCTGCAGTATTTTTGTTGGGTGAAATGATGCTGCTGGGAAGACAAGTCATTTTTTTCTGTCCAAAGAACAAGGGTAGTTGAAAGAATCTGGAAGGTCATCTAATGACAACCCTTTGCTTTCTCCAGAGACACAACAATATGTATATACAAAGTCACTATATATTTTCAAATCCTGAAAATGAGCATATTATGAAACGTAGGTTTTGCAAAAGATATATTTACAGAGCCCCCAAAGACCAGCTTGATTCAGACCTTGCTTCTGCCATCATCCACATCCGTTACATCTCTAGCTCCTGCCTCTGCAGTCTTCTAGTCCCAGACATCCCTTTTTTTCAATTTGTTGTGGGAAGAGATGCACAAATGATGTAATGGCAGTGGATGGTGGCCAAGAAGATGATATTAATCCTTCTCTTACAAAGAGTTAAATATAATAGGTATGGACACTGGATTATGCAGGGGGAAGAAAGGGGAATGAGAATAGGTAGTTAAGCCTACTATAGATTCTTAAGCTATGGGTCCCGACCTAAGCTGGGATCCCCTTAACTCAATGTTGAGATCACAAAAAAATGGCAACAATAAAACATTTCTGAATGTCACTTAGACATGTACATGATTCTGTTAGGAACAACTTACAGTGTTTACAGTGGACTCTGAGGAAAATGAGAGCAATGGCCAACCTTGATAAAATAGTGAAGAGCAGAGACATCACACTGGCAACGAAGGTCCACATAGTCAAAGCAATGGTATTCTCCATAGTGACCTAAGGTTACAAGAGCTGGACCATAAGGAAGGCTGAGCGAAGGAAGATAGATGCTTTTGAACTTTGGTGCTGGAGGAAAATCCTGAGAGTGCCTTGGACTGCAAGAAGATCCAACCAGCCCATCCTCCAGGAAATAATGCCCCGCTGCTCACTGGAGAGAAGGATATTAGAGGCAAAGTTGAAGTATTTTGGCCACATCATGAGGAGATAGGAAAGCTTGTAAAATATCATGATGCTGGGGAAAATGGAAGGAAAAAGGAAGAGAGGCCGACCAAGGGCAAGATGGATGGACGGTATACTTGAGGTGACTGGCTTGACCTTGAAGGAACTGGGGGTAGTGACAGCCGACAGGGAGCTCTGGCATGGGCTGGTCCATGAGGTCACGAAGAGTCGGAAATGACTATGCGACTGAGCAGCAGCAGCAGCAGCTGAGGA